>NC_054487.1:18100648-18423155 GCF_017639515.1 Carcharodon carcharias
CACCTTGGTAACCTTCCTGGTTCTAGTAAGTTATTTGACTTGATCCCAGCTTCAGTGCCCAGGTGAAAGCATCAGGCTTTCCTGCCATCCCCATCTAAACTGTTCACTAGAAGGTGACCTTCTCTTCAAAAAGACTGCACTCATCTCCACAGCAATGTTTTGGACTGATGTCATTCTGCCTCAGCAGCTTGCCTCTTCAGACATTTGTAGGACCAGGATTAGGCCATTTAACACCATGAGCCTGCTCCACCATTCTATTGACACAAATACAAAAACAAAAATAGCTTCAGTGGAGAGGAAGACAGAGTTAATGTTTCGAGTCCGTATGACTCTTCATCAGAACTAAAGAGGAATAGAAATGAGGTGAAATATAAGCAGGTGGAGCTGGATAGAGGGCCAGTGATAGGTGGAGACAAAGAAGAGATTGCCAAAGATGTCATAGACAAAAGGACAAAGGGGTGTTGACGGTGGTGATATTAGTTAAGGAATGTGCTAATAGGTGACATTAAGGGTAGAAAGCAGGACAAGCAAGGTACAGATAGCCCTAGTGGGGGTGGGGTAGGGGGAAGGGATCAAAATAGGCTAAAAGGTAGAGATAAAACAATGGATGGAAATACATTTAAAAATAATAATAGAAATAGGTGGGAAAAGAAAAATATATTTTAAAAATATATAAATTATTAAAAAGGGGGGGCTTGGAAAGGGGGTGGGGATGGAGGAGAGAGTTCATGATCTGAAGTTGTTGAACTCAATGTTAAGTGCGGAAGGCTGTAAAGTGCCTAATTAGAAGATGAGGTGCTGTTCCTCCAGTTTGAGTTGAGCTTCACTGGAACATTGCAGCGGGCCAAGGATGGACATGTGGACATGAGAGCAGGGTGGAGTGTTGAAATGGCAAGCAACGGAGGTCTGGGTCATGCTTGCGGACAGACTGAAGGTGTTCCGCAAAGTGGTCACCCAGTCTGAATCCACCATTCTATTGGTTCACAGCTGATCTCCACCTCAACTCCAACTACTCACCCTTGCTCCATAATCCTGATACCCCTAGTTAACAAAAATCTATCTCATTCTTGAAAGTTTTAACCGTGGCCTTATTCTGGTGAATAGTTCTAAGGCCAGCGGATCCTTCCTGAGGTGTGGTGCCCAGAACTGGCTGCAGTACTCCAGATAAGGACTTCACAAATGACTTTAGAAAACTGAGGCATAACTTCCTCCCATTATTACAGGAAAAAGGATAAAGTTTAATTATCATTAATGATCACTTCTTTCTTGTGCCTGTACACTAGAGTCTTAGTAGTTTAGTGTGTTTTGTTCCTCAACAGATCTTAGAGAGAAGAATTGCAGTCAGAAATATTCATTTTGTGAAGGAATAGTGATATCTCATGGACACCCAAATTTCTTAGCTCCTCTGCAGCTCCTAGTTTCACATTATTTAAAAAACACTGGATGGATGGAACGAGTGGCTGCTTAATACCTGCTGGTGTCAGATGATTAAATGCTCTTGACGTATCAGGCAACGTGTGCTAGGGGTGGAGCACATTTATGAGAATTATATAGAATGATAGCACTATAGCTTTCTCCACTACAATCCTGTCAAGCGATGCCCCTGGAGACTGCATCATTATCCCATAATGCAGACCTTGACTAGATTGTTAGACTTCACAGCAGCAGAAGACTATTAAATTTGTAAAATTGAGGCAGCAGAGTCAGCAATGATAAAATTATAGTTAATCCAATTATTTGGATGAAGGTTGATGGATGGCCAACAGCTTTACTTGAAGAATATAAGAAAGGCTATTGCAGTTGCTTTTAAGAGAGAAGAACACAGAGCTGGTCTTGTTCAAGTTGTACAAAGTGAATATGTGGCAAGAAACATTGGAGGTGAGCAGTGCTCCCACTGAAGGTTTACATAGAATTCTTCAAGCAAAGCACAATATTAAACTACGGCAAAATAAAAGAAACCAGGTGTGAACTGCTGCACTAAGCCTGCAACTGCAAGATTAAAGTAAGTCTAACTGTTTCCTTTGTCACTGATGAAGATTGTCTTCAAGCAGCCCTTGTACACATCGCTGAAGAACATGCTTTGCATCTTAGTATGTTCCAGGAATAAGGCAACTTTCACAACCCCAGGATGTATCAAAGTGTTTTACAGTCAGTGAATAGCTTTTAAAGCGTAGTCATTGTTGTAATGGTCAGATCTTCTGTTGTGAGTGATCTGCCAGAGTGTGCCTCGTGCACTACAAGGGAAGAGCTGGATAAATGTGACTTTGGATAAATTAATTTCATCATGAAACTCATGGTATAGGAACATAAATATTTGTGGAATGGTGGCAAAGTTTTGGAGCGTTGGATTGACTCAGGATGACATTTCTGTGCCAGCCAAACGGAAGTATCCAACTACAAGAAGTAAAGTTCCTATTGTTTGATCTCTCAATGTTGGATAAGTTTATCTGATTCGCAGAGCTGCAGTACATCCTAAAGGTTAAGAAGCTGAACTGAAATTCTGCTTTACGCACACAATTCAACCCACATTGTTAGATGTTGTGTGCAACATCATCAAGAACAAGAATCCTAGTTTAGCCACATGTTCAATGTAACTTCCATTGACAAGGGGAACAAGATAAAAATTGGCAGCACTGACAATGGCAATACTGAAAGTCACGAGAGCCTGCGGTAGTGGCTTGGAATTATTGGGGGCAATTTTAACCCACAGGGTGGGCTGGATTTTACCAGCCTACTCAGAACAGGCTGGAGGTGCAAAGGTAAGGGGGGACATAAAATGGTGAGGGAAAGCGAGGTGTGGAGTGCCCATTTCCTTCCCGCTGCATTTTACCAGCGATGGGAATGGCAGAGGGCAGCCACTTAAGTGGCCGAATAAGGGCCTTTTTCTGCTACTATTGGCATTTTACCAGTGGCACATGGGCCCTCCACCACATGGGAAGACTGCACGGTAAACCCTGGCAACCTTCAGGTGGACTTGAGTGGGGCCCCTCCTAACTGAGCATTCTATGTGCCAAAGAGGGGCTCCCGTGTGTCAATGGCTTCCTTCACTGCAACTCTTGTTCCCCCTCACCACCGACCCTCACCAACACCAACCACCGCCTCCCCTGATTGGCCCTAGTACCCACATACCCCACTTACCTCATTGCCGGGGGGTGGGGGTGAGGGGTCCTGCTCCATGGTGTCCTCTCCAACCGGCACTGCTGTGTTGCCCATGCTCCGATTGAATGCCAGCTCTTGGAGGCAGGCTCTCTTCTTTTAAAGGGGCAGGATGGGGTCTCACCAACAGCCAGACATGAGATGCCGCCCACTCCCACTGCCAGCTTTCTGGCCCTGCCGTGCCAACAATATTCTGGTCGGTGTGTAGATTAGGAGTGGATTGGGGGTGAAACTTATCGATTCCTAGAGCAGGAACACAACCCACTTCCCAGTTTAAAGGAGAAGCTTGTGGATGCCAGTGAGAAAGGGACTCGACAAAGGTGGGGATTTTGTAATTTGGTGCCGGGGCATTACTTAGTGACTCAAAGAATATCCTTAGGAGAAGTTCATGAAGTATTTCTAAATCATTTTTAACCTTGGCTCCAAATGTTACTGGACCATGATGGTTTTTCTGGAGCACAGGAAACAGCCCAGGGAAACATGGTGAGTTCGAGCAGCCATTCGGACTGGTATTAGAGTTCTCACTGCCCTTTCTGAGTAAAACCTCACTTATTGCATCTGCTGTCTCAAATTCCTCTGGTAAATGTTTCACAGGCAGCACTTGTGTGGATGTTGCTTTTCTTTCCAACTTCGAGGATTTTATGTGGACAATTTCTGGACGGAAGGCACCTTGGATGTTTTTTTGACAGGACATCAGAAGCAGCTGGCCATCTCTATCCATGGCGGTGATGATATGCTGTTTGTGGGATCAGCACATGCACAGGATGGGGGCTCGCAGGTGGAGGACAGAGGGACCCAGACTCCTCTTCAGATGAGAAGAACATGGCGAAGGAGTAGCAGGAGGTTGAAGATGGGGCACCCATCACTAGACCAGCCACTTACACTGCTGCCTGGGATACCCTGTATCCCAAAGATTCACCTTATGTAGAACATAACAGATTAAATTGCATGTCTGCTGTTACAGCAGCAACAAAACCCACCTTAGCCTTCGCACTGAACAGTCTTTCAGCCACTCATTCACATTGCTCATCTGGCCAGTTGACTGCAGCAAATATTGACATTTATTATGAAACAAGTAATAGGATTGAGTTGGCCCTCGGGATGTAACAATGCACAAGATGTAGAAGTGATGCAGTTTGTGGTATTATTTGAAACATAACTTCACAGCATGACATTTTGTCAAAGATCCATGTACATATCGTTCCAATTTCTTCAACCCACACCTCCTACCCCTGCTACATGGTGCATCCAACATGGTTAGAGGGAGGCTGCTCAGATCCCGGCTCTGACTGCTGAGATAATCCTGACCGACGCTCACTGGATTTGGGAACCCCAGACGGTCTCAAAGGCTTTTGCACCTGCACCTGTACAGAGGCAGCAGTTAGGGGAATGGAGGGTGAGTGAAATTCCCTCTTTTACCATTGTTCTCCTGGACCAGCATCAACATAACGCTACCAATTCTGCTACAGATCAACTTGGTGGAGGACAGTGAGGCCAGAAGGTTTAAGACTGCAGACATGTTTGCATCTAAAGTCTGCAGGGCATTGGTCATGATCTGCATTGACTCATTTGAGAACCATATTTGAAGCTTTGCAGAGGCACTCTCTCCCTCTGTGCCAGACAGTCTCACAAGTTTCCTGTGCCAACAGTCTGCTAGTGATTGAGTTGGAGTGTGTGGTTCATCTGTCAGTCCCTGGTTAGGTTTTTGATGCACCTCTAGCATTCTCCTTCCCAAAGCTAGATCCCACAGTTCAGTTCTTCTCCAGCTGAGCAGAGTTTATGGAAGATTGCAGTTCCCAAGAAGGACTCTCCACAGCTGTCCCGGTTACCAGTAGCTGCTCATGTTCACTTGTGGAGAGTGAATCACCAGGTGAAAACCCAACTAAGGCTCTAACTGTCCCATTGCAGTGCATGTATCTGCACTGGTGCATGACTATATATCTTGTGAGAGTGTGCCCTCAGAAGGAATGATGTCCTCTGAGGAATTATCCTCCTCACAGATATCCTACGGCAATTGCTGCACAGGTGAAGGCCCTGGAAGGTAAAAGAAAAGAGTTTAATTTAGACATGGTAAAGTAATATTCTTTACAATCACTATACTCAGCCTCCTCATAGTTCAGTTATTGATAAAATGAAGTCAGTGTATGTGTCAGAGATATTTGTAATTTTGTCACCAACAACCTGTGAGGTCCCTGCTTTTCCTTTTCCAACTGACAGGAATACAGCTGTGCAACTTATCTCCAGAAAGCCTACAACATGTGGTTATTCACCTCCTGTCATGTCCCCCTCTCCAGCATTTTGCCCTGTCTTCTTCAAAGATCAAATGTGCTCACTTTTTCTGACCTAGTTAGGTTACTTCCTGCATTGTACCCATGGCCCAGGGCACAATGCTGCTGCTGCTCATCTCTTCAGCCACTTCTGACCATGCATTGCTTGGTGAGCTCCTGCCTGCACCCAGCAGTAATTCCAGTCAATCTAGGTGCTGCCTTGTTCTAGCTGCAGCATCCAATTCACATTTGTGGACTGTCATTTTAAATACAGCCGAGAACTGTGGATCATTGTAGCCCCCATGCTTGCACAAACCTAGACATCAAAATGAATTGGTTCAATTCAGCTGCGACCACAGATTCCAACCTGCTCAGTTGACTTTCGCATTTCCCCCACACAATTCTGCACCTCCTCACAGAAACCTCAGGTTAATATCTGAGCCATTCTTGTTCCAAATTCTGATTTTACCACATTGGTATACCATACTATTTGTCCTTTGAGCAAAACAGCGAGACTCCTTGTCCATCTGACTCCATTCGATTCCATTAGTCCCATTACTGACTTTAGCAACATGAACCCTTTTGCTGCAAGGCTTCTGGAGGATTAGAGGGAACCATCTTGTTCTAATGCTGGAATGGATGTTAACCCAAAAGCTCTTCAGTCAGTCGTGATATTTGATCTGAAATGTCCGTCAGGTGTGATTCTCGCTTCTGAAGAGTTTAATCAGGTTGTAAAAATAGTGGCTGCACTTTAACTAATCAGATTGAAGTTGCCACAAAGTGTATGTTCAGTTGGATGCCCTGACTACCCTTTTGGGAAAGCTTCGTGTTTGCCCTTGACCAGCAAGTTGAAGCTGTGTCAGCCTAATGAGTCACATGGGATACTGCAGCAGCTCCACAATTCGAAAGCTAACATCTTCAAACACAGGCACAGATGACATTTTCATCATTCTGCGGCCACCATCATGAAAAAAGTGGATACTGGGCCGGGTGGGGGGCGGGGGGGGGAATCTTCTCACCTTATTCCCTGACGGAACAGTGGAATCGTTTTCTGGTCAAAATAACACAAGAACATAAGAATGTTGTATGAGGAGAGATAGTGTCGACTAGGCCTGTATTCACTGGAGTTTAGAAGAATGAGAGGGGGTCTCATTGAAACGTATAAAGTCCTGACAGGGCTGGATAGACTTTATGCAGGGATGATATTTCCTCTGGCTGGGGGGTCTAGAAAAAGGAGTCACAGTCTCAGGATACGAGGTAGACGATTTAGGACTGAGATAAGGAAAAACTTCTTCACTCAGAGGGTGGTGAGCTGTGTGAACTTGATGCCAACCTCTTCCATGCAGCATTGGCACTGACCACCACTGCCACCACCTCCCACTCTGGAGTAGTGAGATTGCTGGACCTACTGTGGCCAGAGCCGGGGTGGAAGATATCATGACAAGCTTCCAAAGGGTATTCCAGTGATTGGTCACTTAACTCCTTTTGGCTTTCAGGCCATGCCTTCACTGGAGCAGTCCTAGGCTGCAAGCCTTGAGAACTATGTGCGTAGCTACAGTTTAGATATGGCACCCAGAGTGAGGTAACGCATAGCGAGAAATTCAGAGGCCTGTGGCTACATAATTAATGAGCTGGGAAGCAGACGAAACGGTGTGAAAATCCACCATTATGGTTGGCGGATAAAACGTCTTTTTTCACACCTGCTACCACACTTAGTGCAATTCAGGGACGATCCTGCCCTGAGGTGTAGGCCATCAAGTCCTGGGGATTTGTCAGATTTTAGTCCTTTCAGTTTCTCCAATTCTTGTTCTCTGCTGATATTAATTCCCTCACTCTTTATAACCCCTAGATTACCAGCTATTTCTGGTATGGAACTTGTGCCTTCTACTGTTAAGAAACACACAAGATATTTGTCCAATGTCTCTGCCACTTCCTCATTCCCTATGATAATTTCTCCTGTCTCTGCTTCTAACTTCAGTTACCCTCTTCCTTCTTTGATACTTGTAAAAGCTCTTACAATCTGTGCTTATATCTCTGGCTTGTTTGCTCTCATATTTTAGTTTTTCCCTTTTTATCAACTTTTTGGTGGTCTTTTGCTGGCTCCTAGAACACTCCCATTCCTCAGAATTGCTAATGCTCTTTGCAACCTCAAAAACCTCTTTACTTAATCAAATACTAGCCTCTGAGTAAGCCATGGGTGGATCTTTGTTGCTAGGGTTTTGTTTGTTAGTGGTATGTGTTTGTGTTGAACATTTTGAATTGTGTATTTAAATGTTTCTCACTGTTTATTTATGGCCTTGGCTTTCAGTCTATTTACCCAATCAACCTTAGTCATCTGAATCAGGAACGCAGCTGAGTAATTTTGAGCCCTGGCATTGCTCTTTCTCAGAGCTAACTAGCTATCATCCTATCTCTGGGTTTCCTGATCAGTCAGGGAATGTAGGCAGGGTGACACATTCATTCTGTCAAAGGAAGGATTTCTAATTAAAGGAACCACAGCATGTGTCAGAACAGCTCATCAACTCTTGGATTTTTGAGGCAGTAGCAACCACAGGAATGGAGAGAAGACCTGGGAAGGCTGCTCCCCAGGCCTCTCACTCTTAACTTGGAGGTCCTGCTGTGGGTTCTGAGGGGCTGCAGTGAGGTGAACTCTCCCAAGGGCAGGAGGAAGAAGATAACTTCTCCAACCAAGAAAATGTGGACGGATGTGGTTGGGGAAATCAGCAGCAGGAGTGCGGTCCTTCAATCGTGGAGACAGTGCACCAAGAGGATCCAGGACTTCAGAAGGGTGGGAAAGGTGAGAGGCCAAGAATCTCACTCTGACTTTTCCAGAATTCTTCTACACAGCACCCCACAGGACAACACACCTTGCAGCTCCACTCATCCCTCTCTGTCTCCAGACACCTCACATCCCCATTTGAACAGCCAACACTCACACTTGTTGTATGTTGTATGTCCAGTAGGTCTCTCAAAGAGGTTCTGAGTCTTGTTTGGTTGAACATTAAGTGTTTGTTCATACCACATAACTATGTACATATACACAGGCTATGGGCTAACTCCATGCTTACTTCTACACAGGTCTCTGACCAGTCCACAACTAACCTTAGTCTTAGGTCATGTGTCTTTTTACATCACACTGTAGGCAGTACTGTTTCCCAATCCCATGTTAACCCTTACTGTACCAAACATCCCTATACAACAACACTCACACCCACCCTCATCCTAATGCCCTCCTGCACCCATGCCTCACAGTCACCCTCCACAAATGGTGTCCTTTACTCCTCTCCATGCAAGCTATTATGAGCATATACCTCTCTGCTTTCTCTCCAGGCACCTGGTGATTGGGGTCCTTCAGTGACAGGCACCTTATTAGACATTGGTAATGCGTGCCCGCCTGGTCCACTGAGAAGGAGATTTTGTTCCAGGATGCTGCAAATGTAGCAACGACCTGCCGAGAGAGCCTGAATCTACTGGACCACTAGTGCTCACACAAGCAGAGAGAGCTGACACTCTATCTGTGTTGAGGGGGTCTCACCTCCTTCCAGCTGGATCTTGGTGTCTGTTCCCTCTGCCCTGTGGAGGGTCATGTAGCTGAGGAAAAGCAGCCCCTGTTGCTGATGGTGTGGCCTCTGCTCTTGACATTTAACAGAGTGAAAGGTAGAGCTGCATAGGCTGTGGTGAAGCCTGACAGCAGGAAAGTACGGCTGAATGTGAGTGAAATGTTGGACAGGTGAAATATCTTCCAAAAAGTTGGCAATCACTTGTTAAGCAGTGAAAGCACTGTCTGAGAGAAGAAATGCTTTGAACAGCAGCCCCTCAATGGCCATGGCTGGAGCTCTTCAGTTTCACTGATCAAAGCCTTCCCATCCTGTCAGTTTCACTGAAAAAGCTGCTGTGCATTCACCTTGGTGATCCTGGCAAAGGGCAGATGCAGCTTAAGAACCATGCGCTATTGCAAAAAAAGAGGTTGAAGATTAAGAAGGCTCTAAATTGCCTTTTTAATCACCTCAATAGCTCCTGCCAGATTTAAGGGAATTTCCTGCTGGACTTGCAGCCTTCTCAAGGAAAAGCTGGAAAAGGATGGGATCACATCAGGGTCCCGACCTGAGGCCAATCGATTTCCGGGACCACCCCACCAAATCCCCCGCCCCCACAACCCCCACAAGCTGGAACCCACCTCCAGAGCGCTGGGAGATTCCTGCCCATTGTTGTTGAAACAGTTTGGGGATACGATTCCCCAGCATGACTGTGATCGTGTGAAGGCAGGAGCTCCTCCAGGGACTACAACTGTAGTATCTGGTGCCATAGAGTTCGATACGCTGGCCCTAAAGTAGCAGTAGTGCACCTATCAGTTTTACAGTCACCAGCCAATGCACTGACCAACATTAGTGATCTTCAGACAGTGATGCAGAGACAGAGAGACATCATCTTTTGCATCAAGCAGTGGCCAGACACAGGGATGGTATCTAATTATCTCAGGGGTCATAATACCATCTTTTATAGACGCAAAGTTGATGTCTGTTTTCAAGGACTGAAATAGCTCCATATTCATCATGCTGCTGACACTCTGAACGCTGACATTGGACGACAATAGTTCAAGTGCCCTATTATGGTATTGTTCCGTCCTTTAAAAGATGTTGAAGTTTAACTATCAGGAATTTTATTTAATGGACCTCTTCCTGACATATTTATTGTTGATGCTTGATGATAGTTTTTTTTTTCTTAGACTCTTTATAAGTTTAACTCATTGTGTTTGCTGGTCCATGTGTGTAAAGAAGTGGAATGGAAACAATGGATGAGTATATGAGAGCTGTCACTCAGTCCCAGTCTGAGAGCTGCCATTTCTAACTACTCTAAGCATTTCAGAATGATTTTTGAGGCTGAAGACCAGCTACCCAGACAGAATCACGAGTCATCTTTATGTTTAAAGAAATATGTTGAAATTGTGTTGAATATGGAAGTAAATACATTTTGGCCCACTTCAAAGGCTGTTGTAGACATTCAGGAGTGGGATGAACTTACTCAAGATAAGAAAGCAGGAAGATAAAATTGAAAACTCATCTGTGAAGGCACCTCCTGCCAGAAAGTCTGTCCAATTGCTGATGCTGAAGGGATACGCCAGCTAAGGAGTTCTTGCTCGTGAAACCTGGTGTATCTGGGATTCACTGTTCAATCCATGATCACTCATTCAGAACAAAATTAGATCTCATCAATCATCAAAGACCTCACTGCAGAAACTGGGATGATGTTCTATCTATTTGTCTTCTTCAGTAGCAAAAACTTAATGACACTATTTTGCTTCAAGTTTTTAGGGGGAATCTGTGCACAGTTCATTTATCCAAAAAGCAGTGAGTCCCTCCCCTATGCCAGGAAACGCAAGATTGAATCTTCAAATTGTGAGATGACAGTAGGCATCTAGAATTGCAAATCATAGGCACTGATCTTCCATTCCCTGGAGGGTTGTACCCCAGAAGATACTTCCCTTGGAAGTCCACATGCATGGGATTTGCCCAGGAAGTTTCAATTTCAATTGGGCAATTACCCTGTGTCTGGGACCCTCTGAAACTCTGATTTAAAGTCTGAGACTTTGGATGGTTCCAACTTACTTAGCAGCATAGTTACCCAGAAAACATTAAAAGGATTAAAAGCAGTCCTAACTCCTGGGTAACTATACTACTGACCTACCCGACTACCCACTGGAACCCCAACTACCTGCACGTCCGCTCCCCCCCATCATCCAACTACCGTCCCGATCTCCTGACTACCCTTCAACAACCCCCCCAACCCTACTAACTCCGATACCCACCTGACCACCCAACTATCCCCCATCCCCCAACTACCCTCCTGAACCCCAACTATCCCCGCCACACCCAGTCTCCCACCTCAACCCACCCCATTCAACTGACTATCCTCAATCCTGCAACCACCCTTCCAACCCCCTGACTACCCCCTCAAGCCCCCTAACCACCTGACTAATTCCTGACACTCCACCCCCCCCAAGACCATCTAACTACCCCCAATCCCAGGACTACCCACAACTTCCAATTATCCTCCCACCTTGACTACCCCCCACACGCCCCCAACTACCCCCCAATTCCGTAACTACCTCGACCCCCTAACCACCCTCGACACCCCCTAACCACCCACCAGCCCCCAACTATGCCCCACATCCCAATACCTCCCAATCAACTGATGCGCCTCCCCCCCAGCCATCTGTTCCTGCCTGGCCAAACCCCCAACCATCTGATCCCTCCCCCCCGACCATCCGACCCCCTCACACACTCGCTTTCCACTCTTACCTCCTCTCCATAGCTTGTCAAAATAGCTGGGACATTTAAACTTACCAGAATACGGCAGCTAATGCCATAAAAAGGGGACGTGTCTTTGTTTCCTCCGACCTTCCTACATTACACTGAAGGACTCCAGGAGCAGCTAGGCTCCATATTTCTCAGCAGGCCTGGGTCGGATGTCCAGGCAAAAAATGTGGAGCTCCAGTCTAGGGTAAGAAAAGAGGAGCGGAGTAGCAATCCAACAGGGACTGCCACTCCACGGAAGATCTGGCCCATATTGATAAATTACTGGGCAAGTAAACACAAGGATATTCTGGAAATTTTCTCCCACTGGAGATGAAATGGCTGCAGTACAGTGATTGCCTTATAGAGCATTTAGGAACATCGGAATAGTTGTTGACCTTTCAGTCCCTCACATCTATTCTGCCATTCAAGTAGATTATCTCCCAGCTGTACCTCAAATCCATTTACCTGCCATTGATTCATAACCCTTGATAACCTTAAAGATCTGCCCATCTCAGTCTTCAGTTGACCCAAACCAGGATCTTCCAGCCCTACTGTGGCCGTGGGGGATGTAGCGTCCAGGCCAAAAATCCATTGACCTTCAGAGGGGCCAGACAATCCCAGTGGTGGGGGGAGATGGAAAGTCCCACCTCCCAACATTTTAGGATACAGAATTCAAGATTTCCACCCTCCAATGTGTGGAAAAGTTCTTTCTGATTTCACTCCTCAGCAGCCTATGTCTAAATTTAAGATTAGGCCTTCCTGTTTTGGACTTTCCTATTTAAGGAAATAATCCCTCTCTCTTTCTACCCTTTATCATTTCTGCAGCTCAATTAGATCACCGCCTTCCCATCCATCCCAGAGCTCCCTCCATAATACAGGGGGTGGTCAGCTGCTAGAATCAGCAGCCCGCCTGCCATATTTAAATGTATAATTAAGGGCCAATTAGACTTGCTATGAAGCCAATTGACCCTGATAATATGCTGCCCACAGCATAAATCATTTGGCATAGGCAGCAGGCTGTAAGCGGGAAGCTAATTTTTAAAACTTATATCCTTTAAGAGCAGGAAGGAAAGGGAGGTCGCTCTTCAGAGGCTGCCTTTTGCCGATCACAGGGCAGGCCCCCTTAGGTTGAATATCCCCTTTCTTCTTACCCTCTCCCTCACTTAAACCCACCCCCATCCCCCGACGCCCCTCTACTTAAGGTTGTGACCTTCTAACTCAAGGGAGCACAACAGTAGTTCAGACAATCTCTCAATTTGACCCTTTAAACCTTGGTATAATTCTAGTGAATCTGCACTTTACCCCTCCAAGGCCAATATATCATTTCTGAGGTGCAATGCCTAAAACGAAATGCAGTGCCTCAGACTGGGGTTTGATCAAGACTCGACACAACAGAATCACGACTTCCTCCCCTTTGTATTCCAACCCTTGAGAAAATCACCAACATTTCACTCGCTTTTTCAGTTACTTTCTGGTACCAGTGCCTCTAGTGATCTGATCCAAATCCCTTTGTGTCTCCACCCTTCCCAGTTTCTTGCCATTCAGAAAACATTCTAATTTATCTTTCTTGGATCCAAAGTGGATGGCATCACGCTTGCCCATGTTGAGCCCTGCCATGGTTTTTCCCATTCATGGAGCGGAATAGTATGGTATGGGGCTGTTGGGGGGTGTGCGGACAGCATGCCCCACCGGAAACCACATCAGCAGGGAGCCGACAAGCTCCAGCTGCCCAGCCCTGCAGCTGTAAAATGCTGCAGGGTGGACGAATGAGGGCCGAGTGGGACTTCCACCCATGGATCCTTGGAGCAGGTAAGCCCGGGGTGTTGGGCTGGGAGGGTTTGAGTAGGTTAGGTAAAGTGGCGTCAGGGGATGGGGGTGGGTTTAAGTGAGGGAGAGGGTAAGAAGGAAGGGGTGTTCAACCTAAGGGGGCCTGCCCTGTGAACTGCCTCTGAAGAGTGACTTCCCTTTCCTTCCCATCCTTTAAAGATATAAGTTTTAAAAATTAGCTTCCCATTTACAGCCTGCTGCCTATGCCAAATGATTTATGATGTGGGCAGTGTATTATCAGGGTCAATTAGCTTGATAGCAAGCCTAATTGGCCCTTAATTATACATTTAAATATGGTGGGTGGGCTGCTGATTCTAGCACCCGCCCACCCCCTGTGTTATGGGGAAGAACTCGGGGATGGATGGGAAGGTGGTGGGTTAGGCACCCACCCCATTTTACATGCCTCCCCTACCCCCTCCCCACTGGGGACATGTGAAATTCAGCCCGTGTGTTTGTTTATGTCCCTTTCAACCTCCAATCCCATCTACACAACTCACTGTGCCTCCTAACTTAAGTGTCATATGAAAACTGGATATACAGCTCTCTATTCCTCCTTCAAAGTCATTGATGTATATAATGAAAAGCTAAGGCGCCAGTACAGATCCCTGGGAGTGGCAATTGTCACGTCCCGTCAATCAGAGTGTGTTCCCTATATCCCTACTCTCTGTCTTCTGCCTTAAATTCATTAACTGTGTCATAAGTTGATATTGGAGGTAACTTTATCAGCCCATGTCACAAAACCTCCTCCAATATCATGCCCTTTAATTTTTGCTAATAATCTTTTACGTAGTATCTCATCAAATGCCTTATCGAAGTCCATATAACCTATATCCACTGACATTCTTCTATTCATCATGTTAATGATCTCCTCAAAAGAAGTTACATTAAATTAGTCAGCTATGCCCTTCACAAATCCATGCTAACTCTCTTTGATCAGCTCCTACATGTTCAAATATTCAGTCATTCTCTCCCTGATAAATGATTCCATTAACTCCCTCGTAGCTTACTTTAAGTTGATAAATCTGTACTTACCTATTTTTTCTCCCTCCTTCCTTAAAAATTGGGATCACATTTTCAATTTTCCAATCCAAAGACACAATCCCTGAATCTAGAGAGTTTGGGAAAATTATGACTAATGAATCTCCAATTTCCCCAACTGTTTCTTTTAGGTCCTGGCAATTTGTCTAGAACCATAGGACCATAGAACACTACAGCACAGAAAAACAGGCCATTCGGCCCTTCTAGTCTTTGCCGAAATATTATTCTGCTAGTTTATATGAAGCTCCATTATTTTCTCCATTACCTTTGCTTTTTACATTAAATTCAATACATTCCCCCACTGACTTTTGTATTACTGGTATTTTGTCCTCTTCCTCTATTGTGAAAGATGTTAGAAATTCTTCATTTAAGAAGTCTGTGATTTCCTTATTATCTCAAATATTCTCACCTGCATCTCTCTTTAATGGGTGTACTTTCCATTTTACCACTCTTTTCTCTTAGTATATTTGTTCTAAAAATTACTGTTGGATTTCATATGAGTTTTTGTTAATCTCTTAATGCATCTCTTATTACTTTCTTTGTCTCCCTTTTAAGATATAGCTGTCCAACTCTCCTTGCCTTTTCTTTTAACTTGATGCTGGAGCACTCCATTTTTTCAATACTGCTACTGTTGCTCTGAACATTGTGCATATGTTGCTATATCATCTTCCCTCTCCCTTCATCTTCAATCTACTGGAATCAAAATAATTGGCAGCATTTAAGAGAGGGCACAATATTGGAAGTAACTTCACTCTCAGTAGCTGGATATTGTGGAAGTCTTCACTTACTCAGTCTCCCTGTTCTCCCAGAAGCTACCAGCTTCTAAACCTAAGGTGTTGGTTCTTCCTAACCCCATGCTTTAGTTTTCCCCATTTTCTCTCCTACATCATTCACCCTTCTCATCATTCTGTACAATGGGGCTTGTCCCTTTGCATTGTTTCTCTATTTAGAAAAAGCTACACACTTAGAATACCAAACAATCACTTGATAGCACAGAACTTGAGTATTGCTGAAAAAAGAGATGTTGTCAAAGTTTTTAATCTTGCACTCAGCTGGACAGATGTAAAAATGTCAAATTTCAAAGGGAGCAACAACTTATATTGCATGAGAAAAGGGTGCAGATTGCAATGTGGCTCATTTACGCTTGCTAGAAGCTACATATATATTTATATGCAAGACTCTGCAGAAAGAACATGTCCAGACATTGTGCCTTTTTTGAATTAAACAAAAGAGTAGGGGAACAATAGTACCTGGTACTATTCCCCATGGTACGTTCCCTGGTACATTCCCCATGGTAATGCCTCAACCAATCAGAGTTGGTGACCAATCAGCAACATTTTCTCATGCAGTATAAGTTGTTGCTCCATTTGAAATTTGACATTCTTGCATCTGACCAGTTGAGTGCAAGACAAAAAGCTTTAACAGCATGTCTCTTGTTTCAGCAATACTTACAATATCATTAACTCAGTTAAGTACAAGACCCTTGGCTTACAAATGAATGAGAACTTTGTCTAGAAAATTACTTTCAAATATACAGTCACTCAAAGCAGTTATTTTATATTAACATCTTTTGAGAAAAACTGATCCATCTGTTACCTTTTACCTTTATAGGAAAATGCTATAAATGGCGATCATGTTTGGCTGGAGACGAACGTCTCTGGAGATTACTGCTACCTTGGAGAAGAGAACTGTTTAGTGAAGATAACCGTAAGTCATCTCAAGGGAAACAGAATTGAACTAGACCGGTTAATAAGCCAGAGAGAGAAACCTAGTGAAGTTCAATGAATAAATTAGATGCAGCACCATTAGTAAAAATCATTGTTAAAAACTAGATAGGCCAACCCTTACAAAATGTTTGTTAATAATCTAGATAGAATACACCTTAAGGTGTACTAGATAGACTACATTCTAGAGTAAATCAGTTAGTAAACTATACAGAGCTAGAGAGTGACCCTGGTGAAGATCATTGTGTAAATCAGAGAGTGATCTCTGGTGAAGATCATTGTGTAAATCAGAGAGTGATCCCTGGTGAAGATTATTGTGTAAATCAGAGAGTGATCCGTGGTGAAGATTATTGTGTAAATCAGAGAGTGATCCCTGGTGAAGATCATTGTCTAAATCAGAGAGTGATCCCTGGTGAAGATCATTGTCTAAATCAGAATGATGCCTGGTGAAGATCATTGTGTAAATCAGAGAGTGACCCCTGGTGAAAATCATTGAGTAAATCAGAGAATGACCCCTGGTGAAAATCATTGAGTAAATCAGAGAGTAATCTTTGGTGAAGGTCATTGAATAAATCAGAGAGTAATCCCTGGTGAAGATCATTGTCTAAATCAGAATGATGCCTGGTGAAGATCACTGTGAGTAAACTGGTGTTGATTTTGATAGACTGTGTTTCAAATTCAAGGCTCTGTTTCTTTCTTACTTTTTAACTTTTAACTTTTTACTTTTCCTTTACAGAAGTCAGCTCCAAGGAGGAAGTGTGCAGCATGCAAAATAATAGTGCACACAGTGTGCGTGGAACAGCTCGAGAAGGTATGACACTACCTGGCCTCTGGTATTGGTGTTATACTTTCAGGTCACCTGGCTTCAAGCAAGGAGGCAGTATTTGGAATATCTGTGCTGAAATTTGCTATTGACGTACTTTTTTTAATGCCCCAAAGTTAGACAGACATGAAGTTCTTAAATTATCGCTATAGCTTAAGTGTCTGATGGGGTAACAGAAATCCCTACTATTTGTGTGCAGAGTAAGCCTCAATCATCTGGGTCCCGTCTCCACGGCAACCAAGTGATTACAGACTTGTTGTCAGGCAGAACAAATAGCAGATCACATGACCCTCTTCACTACTTCAATTTACCTTGAATTAAACAGATAGACCGAAACATAACCATCTTATAAAATCCCGCATCATAACAGTAAGTACCAGGTTTTGAGGGGTGCCATCTATTTTGATGAAGTGTTAATATGCTTTACCTCTGCTAGTGGATGCTAACAATCCCATGATGCAATTCAAAGAAGACCAGGGAAGCTTTCCTGTGTCCTGGTTAACATTTACCCCCCAGTTGGTCAGGCTTTCTTAGTACTGAGGGAGTGATGCACTGTGAGACTTTAAATCAAGACTTATCCATGCTTTCAGGCAGATGTAATAAATCCCATGATACTACTCAAAGAAGAGCAGGAACTCTCGAAATATCCAATCCAACATTCTTCTCTCAACTAGCACCATCAACAGATTAAAAATCACTCATCCACTGCTGTCTGTGGGATATTGCTGAGTACAATATCACTGTCACGCTCAGCTAATCTGACAAACAAATTCAGTGTATGTAAAGCACCTTGGAACACTGGTGGGAGAAATGCTAAAGATTATGTATACACACACATAATTTAACTGCGATGACTAATCCAAGGTCGTTGAACCCTGCATTACTCTCTGTGAAATCTCCAACTTAGCACACATCTCATCAGTGCCCTCGGACTAGGTTGGCAATATATCTGCCTGGTTCTTATAGACCCCAGACTGGGGTTTTATCTCCACCCCGCGACTGTCCACTCATTGGCTTTAGTGTGTAGAAAATTGTGACCCAGCAAACACAGAAATGGATAACCTTGGGCCCAATATACATGAAATAGCAAGTTGTTTTTACATTTTTTCAATAACTTCTGAATTTTGTTGTAGGATAGAGTTAGAACGAGTGACTTGGAGGAAACACAATCTTATTTTGGAATTTTTGGTTGTTGATTTTCAGATAAGCTTCCATTGCAAGCCAACCTACCGGGAGGGAGGTAGCCGTTCACTCAGAGAGGTAAGTACTGGAACTTTACAAATCGGTGCTCTTACTCATAGATCTTAAAGTTTTCAAGCAAGACAAGAAGGACAGAATGTTCTTTGTTGTATGCAACTTTTTATGTATCTATCGTTGGAGTAGCAGTTCATAATTAAGCCCCAATAAATAAAAATGTCTGTTCAATTAACAAGAGATTGGGTAAGGGCATTGTTTAACTGTAGTGCTGAGTTGTACAAAAGGTTTTAGATTTGATTCATAATGTGTTGAAATGTTGTCTGGTGGTACGTAGTTAAGAACTACAGTGGATCTCAGCTGAGTATGGAACATTCAGTCAGGGCTCCCATTTCCGATCACAACTGAATGACTCCAGCTGGAAAGAACGTGTCTGTTTGGGCATCAGGGTGAGGAGGAGATTGGGAGCTATCTGCTCCCAACATGGTTGAATAGCCACTTGGGTGAAATGCCAGAGAGTAGGCAGTGTGCTCAGAATTGGAACCTGGCAATGTTTTGGGGAGAGCAAAGGTAAATGAACATGTGGGTGAATTTTGTGCATGTGCGAAGCAGAGTAGGGAAACGGGTTCAGTCCAAGGCCAGAATTTTTCACTCAGCGTGTGGTCACATGCCCAAAATGGGCAAATCAGGCAGGCGGGGGCAGCCGCCAATTTCATAAACCTCATCCAAGGGCAGGATAAAAAGGGTCAGCAGCATTGCCAGTGTGAGTAGTGAGGAGTTTTGGAGATAGTTGCTTATTGGTATTTGGCAGCTTCACCTCTGTTTGGGGCTTCATTCTTAGCATTTCCAGGTTTCATTTCAGGACAAATTGGTGTCTGCAAGGCCCCCAGACAATTCAGACCATGTGGAACCTTCCAGGTATCAGACAGCCTTCCGTGACCCTGGTAAGGGGCCCAGGGGAGGGACCTGTGGGAGGAGGGGCACCGGAACGAGGGGTGCAGGGCCAGCAGGGATTCCAAGGTGGAAGGGGCCACAGAAGATGCTGCCAGGATAACTATCCTGCGTTTACAGGGGATGAATCCAGTGATGAGTCAGAAGAGGAGCACAGTGAGGAGAACACTGAGGACAAGGAAGCAGACCTCGGTAATCTCCAGGGAGGCAGGGACACCAAGGATGCCTTGATCCAACTGTCCTTCAGCTAGGTTACCAATGGTCAGCTTCAAACGCATGCCAGTGCTGCTGCCTCCATCCCGGATGTCTGAAATGACCCTTTCATTTGCACCCAAAGTCCACTCAGTGCCTATGCAATAAAGTTCAGAGTCACTCACGTCTAGCATTACATACTGGCATACCTCCACCATAAAGAAAAAGGGTGAAGCATACTCATAAGCATAGAGCCATAGAGATCTACAGTACAGAAAAAGGCCCTTCGGCCCATCGAGTCTGCACCGGTCAAACATATACCTAACTATTCTAATCCCATTTTCCATCATTAGGCCCATAGTCCTGTATGCCATGGCATCGCAAAAGCACATCCAAATACTTCTTAAATGTTATGAGGGTTTCTGCCTTTACTGCCCTTTCAGGCAGTGAGTTCCAGATTCTCATCACCCTCTGAGTGAAAAAATTCTACCTCACATCCCCTCTAAACCCCCTGCCCATTATCTTAAATCAATGCCCCCTGGTTAGTGATCCCTCCACCAAGGGGAAAAGTTCCTTCCTGTCTACCCTATCTATGCCCCTCATAATTTTATACACCTCAATCATGTCCCCCTCAATATCCTCTTCTCCAAGGAAAATAACCCCAGTCTATCCAATCTCTCCTCATAACTAAAACTCTCCAGCTCAAGCAACATCCTGGTAAATCTGCTCTGCACTCTCTCTAGCGCAATCACATCCTTCCTATAATGCGGATTCCAGAACTGCACACAATACTCTAGCTGTAGCCTAACCAGCGTTTTATACATTTCCAGCATAACCTCCCTGCTCTGGTCTTTATTAGCCGAGGCATAGAATATAAATATCCCATATGCCTTCTTGACCACCTTATCTACCTGTCCCACTACCTTAAGGAACTGGTGGACATGCACAGCAAGGTCCCTCTGATCCTCGGTACTTCCCAAGATCCTACCATTCATCGTGTATTCCCATGCCTTGTTTGTCCTGCCCAAATGCACCATCTCGTACTTATCCGGATTAAATTCCATTTGTCACTGATCAGCCCATCTGACCAGCCCATCTATATCCTCCTGTAATCTAAGACTATCCTCCTCACTATTTACCACCCTACCAATTTTCATGTCAATCGCGAAATGACTGGTCAACCTTTCTACATTCAAGTCTAAATCGTTTCTATATACCACAAACAGCAAGGGACCCAACATCCAATCCCTGCAGAACCCCACTGGACATAGGTATCCAGTCACAAAAATACCCCTCAACCATCACCCTCAGCTTCCTGCCACTCAGCCAAATCTGGATCCAAATTGCCTTGGATCCCGTGGCCTCTTACCTTCGTTATCAGTCTCCCATGCGGGACCTTATCAAAAGCCTTGCTGAAGTCCAAGTAGACTACGTCAAATGCATTGCCCTGATCTACACACCTGATCACCTCTTTGAAAAATTCAATCAAATTGGTCAGACATGACCTCCCCTTAACAAAACCATGCTGACTGTCCTTAAGCAATCCCTGCCTCTCCAAGTGTAGGTTAATTCTGTCCCTCAGAATTGCTTCCAGTAGTTTCCCCACCACTGAGCTTAGACTGGACTGGCCTGTAGTTCCCTGGTTTACCCCTTCCACCCTTCTTGAATAACGGTACCGCATTGGCTGTCCTCCAGTCCTCTGGCACCTCTCCTGTGGCCAAAGAGGTATTGAAAATTATTGCCAGTGCCCCTGCTATCTCCTCCCTTGCCTCACTCAACAGACTGGGATACATTTCATCCAGGCCTGGAGATTTATCTACTTTTAAGCCTGCCAGACCACTTAGAACTTCCTCCCTTTCTATGCTAATTTCTTTAATTATATCACAGTCCTTCTGCCTGATCTCCATACCTATGTTCTCCCTCTCATTTGTGAACACTGACACAAAGTATTCATTTAGAATCCTACCTACGTCTTCCGGCTCCACACACAAATTACCACAATGGTCCTTAAAGGGCCCTACTCCTTCCCTAATTATCCTCTTACTCTTAATGTACTTGTCAAATAACATTGGATTTTCCTTTATTTTATCTGCCAAAGCTTTCTCATGCCCCTTTTTTGCTCTCCTAATTTCCTTTTTAAGATCCCCCCTACACATTCTATACTCCCCTAGGGCTTCCGCTGTTTTGAGTCCTTGGTATCTGTCATAAGCCTCCCTTTTTCTCTTAATCCAATTCTGTATATCCCTCGACATCCAGGGTTCCCTGGATTTGTCGTTCCCACCCTTTGTCTTTACTGGAATATGTTGGCCCTGTACTCTCTGTTTCCCTCTTGAATGAGTCCCATTGCTCTGATGCAGATTTACCTAAAAGTAGCTGCTCCCAACCCACTGTGGTCAAATCATATCTGATCTTATTAAAATCGGTCTTCCCCCAATTTAGAACACTGATTTCTGGCCCATCCTTGTCCTTTTCCATAACAACCTCGAATCTAATGGAGTTATGATCACTATCTGCAAAATGCTCCCCCACTGATACCTCTACCACTTGCCCAGCTTCATTCCCTAAAATTAAGTTTTTTTTAAAATTAAGTCCAGGCCCCGTCTCTTGTAGGACCTTCTACGTACTGGCTTAAAAAGCTCTCCTGGATGCATTTTAAGAATTCCGCTCCCTCTAAACCTATCACACTATGACTAACCCAGTTAATGTTGGGGAAGTTGAAATCCCCCACTATTACTAACCTATTATTTTGACACTTCTCTGAAATTTGCCTACATATCTGCTCTTCTATTTCTCTCTGACTGTTTGGGGGCCTATAGTACACTCCCAGCAACGTGATTGCTCCTTTTTTGTTTTTCAGTTCTACCCATATGGCTTTATTTGAGGAGCCTTCTAAGATGTCATCCCTCCTTACTGCTGGAATTGATTCCTTGATCAATATTGCAATACCCCCTCCTTTTTTACCTTCTTCCCTGTCTCACCTGAAGACCCTATATCCTGGAATATTGAGCTGCCAATCCTGCCCTATCTCAACCAAGTCTCTGTGACAGCAATGACATCATACTTCCATGTGTTAATTTGTTCCCACAACTCATCTGCCTTATTCGTCAAGACTTCTTGCATTAAAATAAATACCATCCAACCTTGCCAAACTCCCTTGTGCCTTAACTGGCCTATAATTTCTATGTCTTCCAGACTCACTTGTTCTCTCCTCTGATTTTGGCTGTGCATCTCCCCCTGTTGAACCTCCTCTCAGGGTCCCATCCGCCTGCCAAGTTAGTTTAAACCGTCCCCAACAGCACTTGCAAACCTCCCCGCAAGGATGTTGGTCCCATTCCGGTTCAGGTGCAACCCGTCTGCCTTGTAAAGGCCCCACTGCTCCCAGAAATGGTCCCAATGTCCCAGCAATCTAAAGCCCTCCCTCCTGCACCATCTCTTCAGCCACGCATTCATCTGGACTATCCTCCTATTTCTATACTCACTAGCAAGTGACACTAGAAATAATCCAGAGATTACTACCTTTGAGGTCCTGTTTTTTAATCAGCTTCCTAGCTCCCTAAATTCTGCTTGCAGAACCTCATCCCTCTTTCTACCTATGTCGTTGGTACCAATATGTACCACATTCTCTGTCTGTTTGCCCTCCCCCTTTAGAATGCCCTCCAGCCCTTCAGTAACATCCTTGACCCTGGCACCAGGGTGGTAACATACCATCCTGGAGTCACGTCTATGGCTGCAGAGACGCCTCTTTGTTCCCCTTACTATCGAGTCACCTACCACTTTTGCTCTTCCCCTCTTCTCACCACCCCCCCACCTTGCAGCTGAGACACTCAGTGTTATGAGCGTGGCTGCACTCCCCAGAGGAACCATCACTCTCACTATTTTCCAACACAGAAAAATGGTTCTTGAGCGAGATGCACTTTGGGGATTTCCTGACTACCTGCCTGACACCTTTCTTCTAACTGATGGTCACCCATTCCCTCTCTGTCTGCACCTCCGTAAGCTGTGAGGTGACCACGTATAAAAACGTGCTGTCCATGAAACTCTCAGCCTCGTGGCTGCACCTCGGTGCCTCCAGCTGCTGATCAAGCTCCGAAACTCAGAGCTCAAGAAGCTGCAGCTGGTGGCACTTCCTGCACACGTGGTCAGTCAGAGTACAAGGAGGGTCTGGGACTTCCCACATGTTGCAGGTGGTACATAACATGGGACTGAGCTGCCCTGCCCTGCCTCTGGTTGAAAAAAAAACCCTTACTTTAAGTCAAATACAGTAAAAAATAAGTTTAATTATTTATGTACTTTAAAAAAATATGAGAACCCTTACTTTTCCTTAGCTTAATCTATTTTAAATTGGAGAGAAAAACCGGAGAAAAACACTTACCAATCAGCTCTCACCTTTTGTGCTGAAGTCACTTTCTGAAGCTTCCCCACACTCGTGCTGGCTCTGATCTCTCCACTGCCCTCTCGCACTGTCTTGTGATGTCACTCTTGTTATTTTCAACGAGAACTGACTGCAGGACACTCTTCCCAGACTGCTTCACCCCGATGCTGACTGCAGGACACTCTCCCCAGATTGCTTCACCATGATGCTGACTGCAGGACGGTCTTCCCAGACTGCTTCACCATGATGCTGACTGCAGGATACTCTTCCCAAGCTGCTTCACAGCGATGCTGACTGCAGGACACTCTCTCCAGACTGCTTTGCCGCGATGCTGACTGAAGGACACTCTTCCCAGTTCACCACCATGCTGACTGCAGGACACTCTTCCCAGACTGCTTCACCGCGATGCTCACTGCAGGACGCTCTTCCCAGACTGCTTCACTGCGATGCTGACTGCAGGACACTCTCCCCAGATTGCTTCACCGCGATGCTGACTGCAGGACACTCTCCCCAGATTGCTTCACCATGATGCTGACTGCAGGACACTCTCCCCAGATTGCTTCACCATGATGCTGACTGCAGGATACTCTTTTCCAGGCTGCTTCACCGCGGTGCTGACTGCAGGACACTCTTCCCAGACTGCTTCACTGCGATGCTGACTGTGGGACACTTCCCAGGCTGCTTCACTGCAATGCTGGCTGCAGGACACTCTTCCCAGACTGCTTCACTGCAATGCTGACTGTGGGACTCTTCCCAGGCTGCTTCACTGCAATGCTGACTGCAGGACACTCTTCCCAGGCTGCTTCACCTCAATGCTGACTGTAGGACACTCTTCCCAGACTGCTTCACCGCAATGCTGACTGTAGGACACTCTTCCCAGACTGCTTCACCGCAATGCTGACTGCAGGACACTCTTCCCAGACTGCTTCACCGCGATGCTGACTGTAGGACACTCTTCCCAGACTCAGGCCATGAGAACCAAAGCATATTTAATATTATTGTCACATTGAAAGCATAATGACATTACCATTACTGGAGTTAATGTCTACACCAGCAGACATATAAACCAAACATAAATGATCAGGAAATCACCCTTGACCTGCCCCTCTTTTTATTTATTCATTCATGAGATGTGGGCTTCGCTCGTTGGGCCAGCTTTTATTGGCCATGGTTTCTTTAACTTAGGTTTCTGAGTGCTACGACTTGGTGCCATGCCCACCCCCGCCCCTCCCCTACCACCCCCCTACCAACCCCCCACCCCCACCCCCACTGGCACCGTCATCGGAGACAGCCTGATAATTCTGCTGTCTTGTTGGCCTTGGTGACCTTGGTGGCCATCCTCTGGCCTGTGGAGCCTGTGCTGGCCCCCCCTGTGTTGGAGCGTTCAGTACCATGGCTGGCATCTCCCCAGTCATTGCAGCCTCATCAGGTGCGATGGCCACTGGCAGAGGGACAGAGGAGCTGCTGCCATCATCCAAAGTGTCCTGAGAGGAGCCCGCAGAGACAACAGGCAGCTCGTGCACCAAGGTGTGGTTGCTGTGGACCCCCCCTGCTGAACATTGATGTCTGGGCACCTGGCTAGGATACTGGGTGCCTCATCCATCTCCCACACTGGCACTGACCACCTGAGGTCATTGCCTGTGTGAGCATTTGCAGGTCCGAGCGCAACCCCATGGACCCCTGATTCTGTCCCTGGAGCTGTCTCTCCATGATAGTCGCCACTCTCGCAATGGAGGAGGAAGTGTGTTTGACCATGAGAGTCAACACAGTGCTCATGCTCCATGTGGACTCCTCCACAATGGAGACCATGGCACATGCACCCTCATGTATCTCCACCAGATCCTCCCACACACCTCGCTGGACGTCCAGTATCTGCCGCCTAATGGACGACTCCAGAGGCTCATCATCTGTGTTCGACTGAGCATCGTTCTGGTCTCCAGCAGTCTTCCGACTGCCAGCGCCCTGGGCACTCTCTGCCTCCACCTGCACCTCAAGCAAGTGCCTTCGCCAATGTGCACTGACATTCTAGCTGCCAATCTAATGCCTGCCGAGGTGCTGGTATCTGCGCTGGTGCCTGGTTCAGAGAGCGGGTGTGATGCAGGTGCAGCTGGAGCCTGGTGGTCCTCTGGCATCAGGGGTGGCTCTTCGGGGTCCAGAGAGTGAGTGCGTACTCACAAATCTGTAAGGGAGAACAAGGACATGTCATTAGTTAAACTCATCACACACTCACTGTGCATGCCAGGCACCCTGGTGAGACAATGGAGATGGGCATCATGGTGCCATCGTCTTCCAATGATCAATGGGGACTCCAGGTTCGAGGCTCCCATCAATGAAGAGACTACACTAGGATGGTCGAACAAACAAAACTCTCACCTCTGTGCACTGCACTCTTACCTTCGTTTGGTACATGCACCTCTCCATGCTCGGTTGCACATGGAGCGTGCCAGCTCCCCAGCTCCAGGGCATCTTGCTTGAACCTGGTGAGGAGCAGCAGGTTGGGCTGGCATCCGCCTCTCCAAATGGTTACAGCTTGTCTTCTCCTGAAAGGACACAGGAGCATTGATTAGTCCACCCTCTACCTGTAGCACCATTGCAGCCTGACCAGCCCCACCTGAGGAACACCTCGCAGGGCACATCCGAGTCGTGGCCCTTGAGCCATAAGGCACTCAGTCCGAGCAGCCAGGTTGCACCTCTTTGGCCAACTGTGGCGTCACTGACAGTTGGCACTCAGACTCTAGCACCCCTGAGATCCACAGGGGGGATGGCCATACCTTAACACTTCTATACACTGACCCATGCCAACACGGTACTCACCCTCCCTGAGTGCAGCAGGTCATTAAACCTCTTCCAGCATTGCACCCAGGAGCGCTGCACCACATCGTGGCTGCTAACCAGCGCTGCAACCTCCTCCCATGTCGTCTTTGTTAGGTGCAGTGGCCTCCTCTCTGCGGAGACAAGGGTGTCCCTCCTGGGAGCCAGCACCTCCAGGAGGACCGCAAGGCACTCAACCAAAAAACGGGGGGCCAAATGCCCACCTGACCAGCCATCCCACCTGCCGTGTCCAGCCGCACTCAACACCATAACCTGAAGATTCTCAATACAGAGGAGACCCTCTTTGGCGGCAGCCTTCCAGGGCTGCTTGTGCCGCCTTTAAAACAGTCGCTGGGTCGTCATTGGACCTGGCAGCTGACAGGCACCCACCCCCGCCTGCCCGCCCCTTCCTGAACAGTGAGGAGCCACGTTTCATGCCACCAGCGTGAAGTCGCGATTGTGGGCGATGGGTCATTTCCCAGCTGGCCTCAAAATTCTGCCTCAGGACCTGTAAGGGACTAGATTATACCCTGCAGCTCCGTGAGTTGTGAGGCCCAAGGGTGTGAGGTTTGTTGTGCCAGAGGTGTGGTACTACACTGTGCCATTTAATTTGAGCTTGGGGTTTATTCACATGGCAAACCTGTAGGTTGATTTTAGGGTGTATCACTTTCAGGACAGGGTACTCCAATATCACCACAGGATGTTGACCTCAGGCCAGTGATAGATGGCTGAAAACAGTATTGAGAAGAATTCATTTAAATACAAGTTATGCCAAGCTAAGCGGGAACACAAATTTGAACCTTAAAAAGTGATTATTGAAAGTAACGTGTGATTTCTTCAGCAGAGTTTTGTGAGACACCACTGGGTTCACAGACGGCGTCAAGAAGGGAAATGCAAGCAGTGTGGGAAGGTATGAATCTCCCCATTGGTGCCATTGGTTCCACTCTTCCCATCCCTCTCTGTGATATCCCATATTTCCTTCCCATTTTTAATGACTGCAGATTCACCAGTGTGACATCCCATTTACTCTTCCCACTCATAGTAACCATTCATTCTCCTCTCTGATATCTGGTTCCTCTTCTCAATCATAACTACTGCAAATTCCCCTCTTTCCAAACACTATCACCTCGGTGATATTCCATTCTTGCTCCTAATTGGAATTAAGGCAGGGATCCAAATTATTTGCATGAAGTGTGTCAAATTCTATTCCCTTTATGCCTCATATGAAGTAGAGAGGATATCTGAAAGGTGTGTGTACATGATCCTGGCCCCTTAATCGAACGGTGTGTTCTACCAGCTCCTGGGAGGTGTTCTTTCTAAGAGAAACTCTGCTATATAACCTTATATCATTTGGGATCTACAGCCCTTGATGCTTTAGGCATTGAAACAGCCAACACAGGAATGCCAGTGCCCACAGTAAGTATCAGGGAGTGTTGCAGGTTCTCCAAAGTATCAAAGGGCTGTGAGTGAGGCAACACCCGGGGAATGACTCTTTTGGACCTCCCTTAGGCTCCAAGTCCCACGAGAAGCTCCACACCAGTGGGATTTGGCTGTGTGATGGCATGGCCAGGTTACCCATACCCTCTGAACGCTGACCAGCTCACCAATGGAATGCTGATGAAACTAAAACAAAAGTTGTTTGGAGCCATGGACAGTTCCTGATAGGCAGGGGAGGGGGCTCATTGTGGTCAGCTGGAAATTCCAACCCTCTTGATGTCTTAGGCCTGATAATACTCCAGGCATGTTTACCCCTCTTTGGGAGAGTGCGACCAGTAATTGTGGTTGTTGTGCTTCTTCTGCTGGTCTGTAAATTGAAATGTTTCTATTTTGCAGGGTTTCCAACAGAAGTTTTCATTCCACACGAAGGAAATCATAGCCATCAGCTGTTCTTGGTGCAAGCAAGCAGTGAGTATCTGTCATGTTTTAACATTCTCTAAGTTAGATTAATGGAGGATCTTGTTCTTCAGCCGTGAGCTCAGACTCTCCGAATTATCTTTGTGTCAGCTTGCTGTAGCTCTGCAATGTCCTGGGCCATTCTGACACACAGAGAGAAAGAGAGATAAAGCACAGGGAATCACTCAATGTCCACTCTACACTGTGGGTATAAGAAAGGTCACTTAGACATGTGGGAGGCACTTTTTGTTATTCTTTCATGGGATGTGGGCTTCGCTGGCTGGGCCAGCATTCATTGCCCATCCCTAATTGCCCTCAAGAAGTTGGAGCTGAGCTGCCTTCTTGAACCGCTGCAGTCCCTGTGGTGCAGGTACACCCAGAGTGCTGTTAGGGAGGGAATTCCAAGATTTTGACCCGGTGACAGTGAAGGAACGGCAATATAGTTCAAGTCAGGATGTGACTTTGACGGGAGCTTGCAGGTGGTGGTGTTCCCATGAATCTGTTGCCCTTGTCCTTCTAGGTGGAAATTTCTGTCTGAATGTCTGTAATCTGTTCACCCTCTTGCTGCCAAGTGGACAATATCACAGCTTAACTCCCTGTCCATAGCTTCAGGGGAAACATGGGAGGATGCATAATGTTAATCACCTCAGGATCTTTTCCCAGGATTCCCAAGCCTTCCCTTGCGGAGGGGGACAGGGGACTGTTCAAGTCCCTGGCTGGGATTTTCCGGCCGCAGGGATTGCGACAGCCCAGCCAAAAGTCCCGGACAATCCTGGCGGTGGGCGGGGCCAGAAAATCCCACCCCTGTATTTAAATTGGATGCAGACGAAGGCCAGCAAAGGCAATCATGCAGGATGGGATGTCCCATCCTTCCATTTCCTTTCTCCCTCCTCCATGCTGAGCCGGGGGCACAGATTTAAGATGATGGGCAAAAAAAGCAATGGTGAATTTAAGAAAACTATTCTTTACACAGAGTGTTTAGGATCTGGAATGCACTGCCCAATCATGGCTTCCAAAAAGGCATTGGATCATCATCTAAAAAGGAGAAAAAAATATTGCAAGGCTACAGGAAAAAGGTGGGGGAGCGGCACTAAGTGAGCTACTCATGCAGATAGCTTGCATGGATACAATGGGTCAAATGGCTCCTTCTGTGCTGTCACCATTCTATGATTCTATAAATGAGTCTTTAGCCCTGGACCCACCCCCCCATCAGGAAAGGACAGAAGGTCCTGAGGTAAATCCATTTCAGTTGCAGGCATCGGTGCTTGAGGATTTCTGGCTGTTGATTGTAGACAGCAGAAGGCCCGATTGCCCACAGGCCTTTACTGCTGCTGACAGCAGCTGCATTTCTACAACCTTGCTGAGAGAGAAGCGAGGAGCAGCCTGAAACTGGGATGTGTTAAGACCAGGTTAATGAGCCAACCCCAGAACAAAAGGCAGATTTGGATCATTTGGGTAGTGGTGAGGTCATGAAAATTGGGCCTATTAAATGTATTTAGGATGCTAGTGTTGGTTTGATAGAGCGACTGATGTAACTGTGGTAAACTATAAACTTTGGGAAGAGAATGGTTTGTAGGCCGCATCCATTTGTGAAGCATGGTCGTATATTCCAGTGTGAGGCACCAGTCTCTTAAGTACTCTTAGAACAGACATTGAGAACACCAGCAAACTAGCAGGTTGCACCTTTGTGTCATTTACACCACATGGTTTGACCACAGGACTGACAAGGGAGAAGTGGGATTGAAAGAGAACTGTAGGGTGACAGGGGAAGGATGGCAAAGAGAAGACCATACTCCAGGAAGAGAGATATGGATCTCACCTCACTTCCTCAGCTCCTTTGAAAGAAACAGTGATTCAGACAATACAAGGAGGTGACATCAAAGCTAGAATGGACTTAACGGTCTGGAAAGCACGGCGGGGGGTAGGCGTGCAGGGGTCAGCCACTGCTCCTGAACGGTCAGGCCTGTGGCGCACCTAATAGTGGGCCTCAGGCCTCGTTGGCATTGAGCCAATGAGTTGCGGACAGTAACAGTTAGCCCGTGCTGAAGCAAGATGAAAGAATGGACCACTGCATATCCAGCAGCAGCTCCCAGATTGATGAAAAGCAGCCACAGGGAAGATGGCAATAAGTGGGAGCTGTGGGAGGAGATAGCAGTAACAGTTGGGGAAGAGGTAATGGTAACAATAATGGGCGGGGTGGGGGGTGGTGGGGGGCTGGTTGCCAGGACCGGTCCACGACCTCCAAATGTCTATTTTAAAGCCTTACCTCACTGGTTGTGTCCCTTTAAGGGTTCCTTATTTTCATATGCAAAGTAACTAATGCCTGTTTCAGGTGTGGGAACTGCACACCATTATCAATATGGCAGGCAGTGCACTTCCAGCTTGTAATGAACATGTGCTTCCTGCCCATCATACAGACTCCAGAGTCTGTTTGACACCTGATAAATAAGTGTTGCATAGCCCAATTTCTAGATCAACAGGTTCAACAGTAATGCCATATTCTGTCACTAACTGGGAGAGCGAGAACAATGTTGGAATCCAGTTGAATGCTTCACCTGGACAGCTGCGTAGCAGTTTCAGGTCTTGGACAAGTTGTCATATTGGCCAATATAAATGAATGAAATAGGGCGGAGAGGGAATGGAAACTATTGCTTGCTTCCTGGAATGGTGGTTGACTGCATGCATGTGTAAATTTGAGGGTCAGCAGTCAATCCGATGGTGTGCATACATAAAGGATTCCATCTATTCAATATGCTAGTCTCAGAAAATGATCCTCACTGTAAATGCGAAACACTTTTTATTGGGAGATGGTGGCTTAGTTGCAATGTCACTGGGGCAATAAGCCTGAGGCAAAGGCAAGTGCTCTGGGGACATGGGTTCAAATCCCATCATGGCAGCTGGTGGCATTCAATTAATAAATCTGGAATGTAAAGCTAGACTCGGTAATGGTACCCATGAAACTATCATCAATTGTCCTAAAAACACATCTGGTTCACTAATGTCCTTTAGGGAAGGAAATCTGCTGTTCTTACCTGGTCTGGCCTACATGTGACTTCAGACCCACAGCAATGTGGTTGACTCATAACTGACCTCTGAAATAGCCGAGCCAGCCACTCATTGGCCTAAGGGCAATTGCCTAAGGGCAATTAGGGATGGGTAACAAAGGCTGGCCTTACCAGCGGTGCCCACATCCCATGAAAGAAAAAAGAAATGACTCCCCATAGCCTGAGCTAGTCTCATGGTTTTTTTCGGCAAGGTCGCCGTTATTGTCTCACAGGTCTCATGGTTATAGCTAGCTATAACTTATGACTCCATTACACAACTACTAATAAAGCACGGATCTTGGTTTTGCTGCCCAGAGGATATTGTTGCAATAGAGTATTTGTCCCTGTCACAGCTCAGTCATCTGTACAAGGAATTTTTCCCATTGTCATTACCTATGGGCAGACACAGTACATCGCCTGATCTACACTACACATCATACTCACAGGTTGTGGTGTGTCCATCCACAAACATTCAGTCCCTCCACCACTGACACACAATGGTCCCAGAGGCCCACAGGCTGCCCTCTCATTAGAGAGAGATAACTGGCGGTGAGTTTAACCTGAGGGTCACTGCACCTCAGGTGAGGGGCAAGGTTGAGAAAGCACGGATTACCTCAGTGCTGTTGGCATCAAGTTGCATCACAAACCAGTTGTCCAGCCAACTGAGCTAATCGACCCCAATAGTGGCAGCATGTGTACCATCTACAAGATGCTCTGCAGCAACTCACCAAAGCTCCTTAGAGAGCACCTTCAAAACCCACGACCACTGCTATCTAGAATGATAAGAGCAGCAGATAGATGGGAACACCACCACCGGGAAGCTCCTCTCCAAGTCGCTCACCATCCAGACTTGGAAATATATCACCGTTCCTTCACTGTCGCTGGGTCAAAATCCTGGAACTCCCTCCCTAACAGCACTGTGGGTGTACCTACACCACAGGGACTGCAGCGGTTCAAGAAAGTGGCTCACCACCACCTTTTCAAGGGCAATTAGGGATGGGCAATAAATATTGGCCTAGCCAGCGACACCAACATCCCGTGAAGAAATGAGAAAAAGAGTGGATCCCGGATCTGGCAAGATTTGATCTCCATGACTTCTCCAAATGGAATTTCATTCTCCTCTCACTTTGTCCGTGCCCCGGTATTCAATTCTGGACACCCTGTTTTCTGACACTAACACTGTCTAACTTGTAGTTGACTCCTTTGCGAGTTAGCACTTTGTTTGTGTGACCAAGGGCTCCAAACCTGAAGCACAAGCTTTGTGTCAAGAAAAGCTTTGCTAATATTTCATTGCTTACAATTTGTTTGTAGTGTGGTATGGTCGGAAGAAAAAAGTAAGTTGCCTATGAAATAACTCTTTCTTCTTCTTCAGTGATTGGCGTTGTATTTTTGCACAAACCACCCATTAATCTGTTTAATAACATAAGATTTGAGAGCCTGGTTTGATGGCTTTGAAGCATTTTATAGCATCTTGAATCACTTTGGAAATGATCTGTTAGGACTTTATCACTTCTGAGCCATTCAGCAAATTGGTTTCATGTGAAGGTGATTGAAAGATTGTCAATCATTTGGTAGTAAGTACTTGGCTGTTTACAGATCTGGTCACTCCAGATGCACATTTACCACAATTGGTACATTGACATTGTCCTTATTTCAGGGCCGTTGAGATAATGGTAAAGGCTGTGCCTCCTGAACAACTGTAGGATCAAGGTAACAAAAACAAAAATACTGGAAAAACTCAGCAGGTCTGACAGCATCTGTGGAGAGAGAGACACAGATAACATTTTGAGTCCATATGACTCTTCTTCAGACCTAAAGGGAGGTAGAAATGTGGTGAAATATATACTGATTAAGTGGGGGTGGAACCGGTGTAGCTGGATAGGAGGCCAGCGATAGGTAGAGGCAAAGGAGAGATGGCAAAAGATTCATAAACACAAGGTCAAAGGGTTGTTAATGGTGGTGGTACCGGCTAGATGAGGTGCTAATGGTGACATTAAGAAAGCAAAATGTGATAATGGCTGGACCAGGATGAGCACTCTGGAAGGTGACAGATGGCTGTATTGGGGGTCCGCAAACATGACCCAGACCTCCCTGTCGCTTGCCATTTCAACACACCACCCTGCTCTCATACCCACATGTCCATCCTTGGCCTGCTGCAGTGTTCTAGTGAAGCTCAATGCAAACTGGAGGAACAGCACCTCATCTTCTGACTAGACACTTTACAGCCTTCCAGACTTAACATTGAGTTCAACAACTTCAGACCATGAATTCTCTTCTCCATCCCCATCCCACTTTTTCACCCCCCCACCTTTTTTCCATATTCATTTTTATTTTTTTTATTAAGTTTTTTCACACTTATTTTCATTATTATTATTTTTTAAATTTATTTCCATTTTCATTCATTGTTTAATCCCCAGTTTTTAGCCTATTTTCGATCTTTCGTCTCACCACCATCCCATGCCCCCATCCCACCCCCACTAGAGCCATCTGTCACTTTCCAGAGTGCTCACCCTGGTCCAGCCATTATCACATTTTGCTTTCTTAATGTCACCATTAGCACCTCATTAGCCAGTACCACCACCATTAACAACTCTTTGACCTTGTGTTTATGACATCTTTTGCCATCTCTCCTTTGCCTCCACCTATCGCTGGCCTTCTATCCAGCTACACCGGTTCCACCCCCCCTTAATCAGTATATATTTCACCACATCTCTACCTCCCTTTAGGTCTGAAGAAGAGTTATACGGACTCGAAACGTTAACTCTGTCTCTCTCTCTCCACAGATGCTGTTGACCTGCTGAGCTTTTCCAGCATATTTTGTCTCCGTTTCCGATTTCCAGCATCTGCAGTATTTTGCCTTTATTGTAGGACCAAGGTGGTTCTTTCCAGAAAGCTGTTAGTCTAGTGGGCAAAGGATGGTTCTTACTGGACACCAATTGTTCATGGATACTAGGAGGTGCTAATTGGTTAGCTAATTGTCCACAGCAAAGATAGTCCATGTTTTTTTTTAATTCTTTCATGGGATGTGGGTGTCACATGTGGATCAGCATTTGGAGTCCATCCCTAATTGCCCTTGGACTGAGTGGCATGGTCAGCCATTTCAAAGAGAGTGAATCTGGAGTCACATGTAGGCATTAGCGAACCAGATGGGTTTTTACAAGAATTGATAATAGCTTCATGGTCACCATGACTGTTATATTCCAGATTTTTTTTTAATTGAATTTAAATTCCACCAGCACCCATGGTGGGATTTGAATCCATGCCCTCAGAGCATTAGCCTGGGCCTCTGGTCCAGTGACATTACCACAACAGCACCACCTCCCCAGTATTTGTACCAAGGTAGAGGACAGTCCTCGCTAGACAGCGGTTGGTCAAGAGGAAAACCATTGATGGTTCTTCCTTTGTAAAGGTATTTTGCTAATTTTTGTCCAATCGCCTTTTCTCTTTCAGTTTCACAACAAAGTGACATGTTTCATGTTGCATCACATCGAGGAGCCATGTTCGCTAGGTGTGCATGCTGCAGTCATTATACCCCCAACGTGGATTATAAAGGTGAAAAAACCACAGGTACAAAGCACAGAGCACCTGCCATCTGCCTCATATCCATTCTCAGTACTCTCTCCTTGAGGTTCTGCATCATTAGGGAGCCTCAATATGAGGTAGGGATGTCACCATATCAACTTCAACAGTACCATAACCACCCAGAAAATATCCTGGCATATGCTAACCAAGATATTTAACCACTTCACTGGTATGTCATGCTCCTTTGAACTGCTTCGTGTGGCACAATGCTTTGGCTGACGTGGAAATGTCGGACGCTTTATAATGAGGTGGAATATTGTACATTAATGAAGCTAGTGCCATTGTTGACCATTTGTTGCTGCATGCCCTTCTATGAAAGTGTGTAACATGTCTACACTTGAGTCAAAGCATGAGCATGGTTAAACACAATACATTTATACAGCGCATGGAACGTTCTGACCCAAGTGATTATTGGGCGTTGTTACAAAGCTGCTCAGTAGGGAAGGTCAGAGAGGCCTGTTAAAAGGCCAGAATGCTAATCATGGGGGGATTTCAGTTCCCTGAATATTGATGGGAAAACAGTAGAGGAAAAATGATGAAAAAAATGCATGTTTCTAGAGGTGGTGCAGTATTGCTTCCTTACTCAGTTTGTCAAACAACCAACAGTGGCCAGAGGTTCTCCTGGAAATATTCCTTAGCCACACCCCAGCTCTTGTACATAAGGTAACCATAGAGAATATACCAACATAGAGAATATACAAATTAAGTTCCCCTGCCCACCATGCTTCCTGGACCGGAAGAACCGGAAGATTCTGCTGTGGAAAACTGTCTCACCATTTCTTGTCCAGTTGAATCGCTTGCCCTTGCTCTGTCAGTGAAGAATGATTTATAATCACAGGGTCAGGGACCTGTCTCCTGTCCTGCAGTTATACTCCTAAGCACTTTAACATTGGTCTAATTAGCTAAGGTTATGGGCCATCACTTTGGCTTAATCAATAGGCACTGTTGCACTGATTAGTGTCTCAAGTGCATGACCTGCTCCTGGAACAATCATTACATTTGAATGTTCAATTTCAAGTTGTTCGTTAACAATACAGGAATCACTTGTAGTCGGTCTCCTTCTGCATCACTTAAGCTGCACCATGCACCTTGAGCAAATAGCTGAGACAAACTCCGTACGTAAGTTACTTAAAATGTGGCATTAGCATTAAGGAATCCAAAGATCAGTGAAGATCATTGAGCTAGCATCCATGAAGGCATTGTCTTCTGAGGCGTGGTTGAGCAGGTTAGGCCTGTACTCATTGGAGTTTAGAAGAATGAGAGGTGATTTTATTGAAACATATAATGATTCTGAAGCAACTTGACAAGGTAGATGCTGAGAGAATGTTTCCCTTCATGGGGGAATCTAGAACTGAGAATTGGTCTAGGGGACACTGTTTCAATATAAGAGGTCTCCCATTTGAAATGTAGATGACGAGGCATTTCTTCTTTGGTAAGTCTTTGGAATTCTCTACTTGAGAGAGCAGTGGAGGCTGGGTCTTTGAATATATTCAAAGCTGAGTTAGACAGATCTTTGATCTACAAGGGAGTCAAGGATTGTGGCAGGAGGATGGATTTGAGGCCAGAATCAGAGCAGCCATGATCTGAATGAATGGCATTTCAACCTTAAGAGGCCAAATGGCTTACTCCTGCTCCTAATTCTTTTGTTCGTATGTTCAGAGACCCTGTCCAACAGTAATAGACTCAACTCTGACTCTCTTCCAACTCTTCAACTCTACTTTAAGATCCAGGCCAGAAAACTCCATTAAGTACATTATAGTGTCAAGATGACAATTTTGCAGGATAGGAATGTTGTATTTACTGTGGTGGCAAACAAATGCCTCACAGTCCCTATTTTCACAGGGGCCATGGGCTGGAGTTTAGGACCTCTGTTTGCATTTCTCTGGCTTGGGGTGTTTCATTTTCCCTCCCTTGGATATTATTGGTCTGATTTTCTGTGACTCTACTAGGAACTTGGAGACTCCCTGGCCCAGATGCCTGTCACAAAATCAAGCATCTAAAAAATAACAGGCTGCATTTTGCAAGGAAACGGATAGCACAATTGAGTTTCTGCTAAGAAAAGCTTTAAAGCTGATGTAAACATGTCCTCTTTGTTCTTGTAACTTTTCCACTGTTAGCTTGCCGACAGAATTGCTCACCCATTCGAAGTTTAGTCGGAAAGTGATGTTTTTCCCTTAGTAACTAGCTTCATTGGCATTTTTATGGCTAAATTCATTTTTGATGCCAGAGGCCATTTCTTATAAGCTTTGATTTGGCCTGAAACAACCAAAGCCAGTTCTACCTTACCACCACCTCTTTCAACCTCTCCATTGTCTCTGATTTGTCACACAGCCTGACCTACGTCAAGTACTGGATGAGCAGAAATGCCTTCTATATTGGGAAGACTGAAGCCATTGGCTTCGACCCCTGCTGCAAGCTGTGGCCACTAGTCACTGACTCTATCCCTCTCTCTCTCTGGCAACTGTCTGAGACTGAACCAGACTATTCACAATGTTTGGTGTTCCCTTTGGCACAGAGATGAACTTCATCCACTCTGTTACCCAGACTATCTACTCTTCCATCTGTGTAATACCAACCTACTTTGCCCCTCCCTCAGCCCATCTGCTGCTGAAACCCTTATTCGTGTCTCCATTATATCTAGATTTGACTATTCCAATGCTCTCCTGACTAGCCTCCCATCTTCCACCTTACACAAACTTCAGCTCAGCCAAATTGCTGCTGCCCCTATCCTAATTCACACCATGTCCCATCCACCCATCACCCTTGTGCTCACTGATCTACATTGCCTCCTGGTTAAGCAAAACCTCAATTTTAAAATTATTATTCTTGTTTTCAAACCCCTCCATGCTCACTCGCTCCCTAACTCTGTAACCTCTTTCAGTCTCACAACTGTGCAAGTTCTTTGCACTCCTCCAATTTCAGCATCTTGTGCATCCAATTTTAATGACTTCATCATTGGCAGCCGGGCCTTCAGCTGCCAAGGTGCTAAAATCTGCAATACTCTCCTTATACCTCTCTACCTCTCACTTATCTTTCAATACACTTCTTAAAAATTATCTCTTTGTCTAAGATTTTGATGATTTGTCCTTATATCTCCCATATAGCCATGTGTCAAATGTTGCTTGATAACACTCCACTGAAGCACCTTGGGACATTTTACTACATGGAGCCCAAGACCCCCAAGTACACTATCAAGCTATCTTATCATTAACTTTGCAATGGATTATGCCTGTCCGAGTATTCAGTGCCAGGTTATTGTAGGCCACACCCTCTCTTCCTGCAAACATTCTCCTTTTCTTTCCCCCTGACCTTCCCCAAGCCACCTCATATCCTGTAATTCATATGTAGGCTGAAGGAGGCCCTTCTGTTTCATCCCTAGGAACTCTGAAGAGCTGCTTAGGCATGTATCTTTTATACCACTAGCTTAAACTGCAGGGGCTCCACTGCCTTTAAAGGAAGATGAGTAAGATAAATCTGCCATTCTGTCTATCTGTGCATGGTTTCAACAGCCTACATCCAGTGCAAAATTGTTTAGTGCTAATTATACTACAGTTGGGTGTTAATTGTATTCAGGTGATGGTATTAACTGGAGACTCACCATGCTCATTATGTACAGAAACAAACTGAAAGAGGGGATGTTGTATGGAGATGCATGATATGCAATGTCTCTGTCAACAATTAGCTTATACATATATAAACACTCCAAACACTCCAGTGTTCTATGTTTCACCACCTAGCTATCTGCTTTGTAACAGTGAGCTCTTTGTTATTGATAATGAATAGAATGCACTAGATTCCCAGGTGAGGCCAGCACCTGTTTTTTTCTTAATTATTCATTCATGGAATGTGGGCTTCGCTGGCTGGGCCAGCATTTATTGCCCACCACTAGTTGTCCTTGAGAAGTTGGTGGTGTGCTGCCTTCTTGAGCCGCTGCAGTCCATGTGGTGTAGGTACACCCACAGTGCTGTTAGGGAGGGAGTTCCAGGATTTTAACCCAGCGACAGTGAAGGAACGGTGATATATTTCCAAGTCAGGGCAGTGATTTACTTGGAGGGCAACCTCTGGTCCTGTACATTATCACCTGTGAAAAGGAGATCCAGAATTTGTTCAAAAATGGCCAGAATAGGACTTTGAGACCATCCCTTATAACGCCATTTAATACATCGTTGAAGAAGACACCAAATTGGATGGTTGACGGTGACCACCCTTGCCTCACTCTCGACCAAGTGGGATAGCTGTTACAATTTTTCAGCCTTCTTTATTCTTCTTACTCGGAATGTTTTTCCTTCTGGATTTTGCATTATTCTTACAGGTGCCCAAATGCAACATGGCCTTCAATAAGCATTTTCATAATCCTGGCTAAATGTCTATCATTGCTCTAGGCCCAGGGTAAAAAAACAAAACAACCTTCCTGATAATTGCTTTAGCTGATGGGCTTCTTCTCCTGCCTTTTATAGAGAGTAAGGTCACTTCAGACTTTGTTAGGCACATCATTTTTTTCAGATAAACAAACACATACCTAATTGTGATATGTAATGCGTTTTATAGAAGAAGTCCTAATCCAAAAAGGAAACCAATAAAAGATTGTAATATAATGTTAGTCTTGTACATCTCTGCAGTCAGTCCCACCCATGTTAGGATGGGTCACCCATTAAGTTTCTATCTGTGGGCGACTGTATGGGCACTTACAGGGCATTTATTAGAGAAAAGGGGGCAATATCAACCAACATCATTAAAAAAAAAGCAGACTGTCTGGTCATTATCTCATTGCTGTTGAGACACAACTTGTTCATTGAGTTTCTGACATTGATCATATATCTATACATTGATCAGAAAAACACTTCATTAATTGTAAAGTGCTTTGAGAAGTCCTAAGGATACATGAATGAAAGCCGTTCTTCCAGATTAGTAAACTTTTAGGCATACTCCACAACATATTTTTGCTTAAACTAGACCTATGTGTCAATACCTATGCATAGTTGTTTGGGTGGGATGTGGTGTCCTCCCACTCTATATATCATCAACTTGTTTCAGCCAAGATAAAACTTGGATTTTTAACTTGTGTATTGAGTATTGTACTTAAGCATTGATCGAAGTTATCAGCTTGTTTTTTGAGACTCTTTGGTCATTCTGTTTTGAGTCATAAATTCATGGGCCATGAACTCCAAGACTCAGTCTGTGCTTTGTGATGTACCAAACAAAATGACAGTTTTGGAAGAAACATCTTTCAGATGATTTGTTAAACTGAGGTCCCATTCGCCTGTTATAGTGAAGGTAAAAGATTCCGCCACAGTATTCAAAGAAGAACAAAGAATTGGCCTGATGTTCTGGTGAGCCCCACAAAAGCAGATGAATTGTACACCACCTGGAAGTTCCCCTCCAAGCTATTCACTGCCCTGACTTGGAAATATATCACCATTCCTTCATGGTCGCTGGGTCAAAACCCTGGAACTCCCTCCCTCACAGCACCAAGGATGTACCTACACCACAGGAACTGCAGCAGTTCAAGAAGGCAGTTCACCACTATCTTCTCAAGGGCAATTAGGGATGGGCAATTAAAATGCTGGCCTAGTCAGCAATGCCCACATCCCATAAATGAATTTTTAAAACATTGTTTCATTACTTTGTGAGATCTTGCTGTGTGGCAATTGGTTGCTACTTTTGCCTGTACAACATGAGGGTACTTGGGAGGGTGTAGACAAGTATGGCTCGAGGGATGGGGTCTATAAACTACAAGGTGAGGCTGGAGAAGCTGAGGCTGTTCTCCTTGGAGCAAAGGAGATTGAGGGGATATTTCATAGAGATGTACAAGATTATAACAGATTTAGATAATGTATACAAGGAAAAGTTGATTAGTTGATTATACGAGGACTAGGTGACACAGATTTAAAGTTTTGGGCAAGAGATGCCGGGCGAATGTGAGGAGAAACTGTTTTACACAGTGAGTGGTAATGATCTGGAACTCGTAGCCGAGGAGAGTGGTGAAAGCGGAAACAATCAATGATTTCTGAAAGAAATTGGAAAATAAACTTTCAGGGCTACAGGGATAGAACGAGGGAATGGGCCTGACTGGAGAGCGAGCATGGACTTGATGGATCGAATGGCCTCCTTCTGTGCCATTAATGACCCTACTCACTTACTTCCTTTAAACCCATAGGATGGAGACCCATCTGGTCCTGGGGATTGGTCACTCTTTAGTGCCCTTAATTTCTTCATTACAGTTAACATGCTTATGTTAATTTTGTGAGTCACCATCCCTGATGCAATGTTAGTTTCCTGGGGATACTCAAGGAGCAGAAAAAATTATCAGAAGTGATAACAAATAACTGTTAAAACTTAAGGTGATGGAAATGAGAACGTATTAAATTGGCAGTAAATCAATGCCAAGAGCATCAGCAACGTTAAAGTGAGAGAAATCACAAAGTGTGAGAATAGACCACCAAGCCTCTGGTAGGGAAGGAATAGTCACACAGATAAAAATTATTTCTACAATGTGCATAGCGTAAGGCAGTTAACAAACAAGGTAGAAGCACAAATGCAGCTCAAAGGGCATGACATGGTAGCTATTAGAGATGATGAGAACATGATGAGAAGCAAAATATTCTCTGCTTTAGAAGGTACATGGAAACTGGGAAAGGAGAAGCTGCAATATCATAAAAAAGACATATGTCTCAGGCACAGAGAGAAGGGAATTCAGCAAGTGTGATCAGGCAGTGGAAAGAGTGTGGGTGAAATAATGAAGTGTAAAGCATGCAAAGGCTCTGGTGGGAGTTGTTTACAGTGCTCCTGACATTAATGGGGGATGTATAAATGCCAAAAGCAGAGAAGCATGAAGAAAAAAACAATGTGGTTACAATGGAAGATTTTAATTTTCACATAGATTGGGAGAAGCAGAATACCTTGAATAATCCGGACAGTGAATTACTAGAATGTAGAGAGGACAGTTTCTGGAGCAGAATTTTACGCTGGGCGGGCGGGTGTGCACCCGACCCGACTGGGCGTAAACTAGTGCGAGAAGACATCAGGCGGGCGTCCCGATGTCATTCCACATGCACGCAATCTTCAGGAGCTGGGCCCTCCATCAATTAAAAAGTCACTTAAGGCCATTAAATACCCAACTGAACCTGGTTTTACGTTACCCACGTGATTTTGCGCTCATCGCACGGGCAAAACGGGCAGCCCACATTTTGCAAAGTCTCATCCAAGGGCGGAATAAAAAGGGTCAGCAGCATTGGCTGTGTGAGTAGTGAAGAGTTTAGGCGATAGTTTGCTGCCGGTTGCTTATTTGAACTTGACAGCTTCATCTCTGTCCTGGGCTTCATTCTTAACATTTCTAGGCTTCATTCCAGGACTCATTGGTGTCTCCAATGCCCCGGGAGGATTTTGACCATGTGGACCCTTCCAGGTATCAGACAGCCTTCTGTTACCTTGGTAATGGGGATTGTGGTCTCTGCTGGAGGCACCTCCTCTGAGGAGCAAGAGAGGGGCGGACGAGAGAGGAAGCAACTTCCAGGGGAGCGCCTGTGGGAGGAGAGGTGCAGGCACAAGGGGCGCAGGACCAGCAGGTAGTCCAAGGCGTTAGGGGCCATAGAAGACACCACTATCCTTCTGCCAGGGGTTACAGGCGGCAATGCAGCTACCTCAATATGTCTGAGGTGCTGTGCCAAAGGAGGCTTCGCCTCTCCAGGGAGACTGTGGCCTCCTGAGATCAGCTCTGACTGAGATCAGCTCCGACTGTGAAGGTGGACACCCCATGTCAGTGTATCTGAAGGTCACAGTGGCCCTCAACTTCTTTGCCTCTGGCTCTTTCCAGGGATCAGTGGGGGATATTTGTGGAGTTTCCCAATCAGCTGTCCACAGTTGCATCAAGCTGGTGACAGAAGCTCTGTTCAGACAGGTAATGACATTTAATCATTTCCGTACGGAAGAGGCCAGCCAGTTTGAGTGAGCCAGACAGTTTGCAGCGATTGCTGGGTTCCCCCACATCCAGGGTGCCATCGACGGCACACATGTGACCATCAAGGCACCAGCAGGTCAGCCAGGCGCTTTCGTCAACAGGAAGGGCTTCCACTCCATGAATGCCCAGATAGTGTTTGACCATAGGACTTAGATTCTGCAGGTCTGTGCATGGTACCCTGGCAACTCCCATGACGCCTCTATCCTCAGACACTCCCAGGTGCCGGGGCTCTTCAGTTCTCCAGCCCCGACTGGATGGATGGCTGCTGGGTGACAAGGGCTATCAGTTGAAGAGGTGGCTCATGACACTCCTCCACCACCCAAGAACAGAGGCAGAGCAGTGTTATAATAGGAGTCATGCCTCCACAGATGTGGTGATAGAGAGAACCATGGGTCTTCTGAAGATGCGCTTCCGATGCCTGGACCGTTCAGGGGGAGCACTACAATACCCTCCCAGAGCGGGTGTCAGTGATAGTGGTTGCATGCTGCACTCTCCACAATCTGACACAGGCAAGGGGGGGGATCCACTGGAGGAAGAGGATGTTGATGCAGTTCCACAGGCCACAGATGATAAATCCAGTGGTGAGTCAGAAGAGGAGCCCAATGAGAAGACGCTGAAGGTGTGGAGGCAGACCTCTGTATCCTTCAGGGAGACGGGGACACCAGGGATGCCTTGATCCAATGCTCCTTCAGCTAGGCTGCTAAAGATCTACTTTGACCTCATGCCAGGGCTGCTGCCTCCAAGCTGGATGTCTGAAATGAACCTTTCATTTGAACCCAAAGTCCACTCAGTGCCTGTGCAATAAAGTTTAGAGCCACTCACGTCCAGTATTACTTACTGGTATACCCTGCACCAAAAAAATTAAAAAGGTGAAGCATACTCAGACCATTACAACAAAAACAAAATATATCTCATTTTGACAATCCAAACAAATTAACATAACCTTCCCTGGTCTACATTCCAAACCAGTAAACATAAACAAAACATTACAGAACAGAAGATCACCCGTGACCAGTCCTCCTGTGCTCATGGTGCCTTAATCTTATGCTTGCGGGTGCTACGTCTTGGTGCCCCATCCACTCCCCCTCGCTGACAGCAGCATTGGACACAGCTGCTGACTCTGCTGTCCTGTTGGCCTTGGTTACCTTGGCAGTCATCCTTTGGCCGGTGGAGCCTGTGCTGGCCCCGCCTGGAAGGGAGCGGCCAATTCTACAGCTGGCACCTCTCCAGTTATCGCAGCCTCATCAAATGCCAAGGTCACTGGCAGAGGGGCGGAGGAGCTGCTGTCGTCATCCAGAGCACCCTGAGAGGAGCCCACAGAGAGGACAGGCAGCTTGTGCACCAATGTGAGGTCACTCTGAAACTCCCTGCTCGCCATTGATAGACAGGCACCTAGCTGGGATACTGGGTACCTCATCCATCTCCCACACTGGCACTGACCACCTGAGGACATTGCCTGTGTGAGGGCTTTCAGGTCTGAGCGCAACCCCAGGAACCCCTGATTCTGTCCCTGGAGCTGCCTCTCTCTGACAGTCACCGCTCTCTCAATGGAAGAGGCTGAGCGCTCAGCCATGAGGGTCAACACAGTGCTTATGCTCCACATGGACTCCTCCACAACAGAGACCATGACACGCATACCCTCATGGATATCTGCCAGATCCTCCTGCACATCCGCTGGATATCCAGCATCTGCTTCCTAATGGACGGCTCCAGAGGCTCATCATCAGCCTTCGACAGAGCATCGTCCTGGTCTCCAGCAGTCCTGCAATTGCCAGCGCCCTGGGCACACTCTCCCTCCACCTGCTCCTCAAGTGAGTTTGAAATGTCCTCACCGCTGTTCTCCGACATTCTAGCCGAAGATCTAATGGCCACCTGGTATCTGCGCTGGTGCCTGGTTCAGAGAGCGGGTGTGATGCAGGTGCATCTGAAGCCCAGCGGTCCTCTGGTGTCAGGGGTGGCTCTTTGGAGTCCGGCAAATGAGTGCCTGCAGGCAAATCTAAGGAAGAACAAGGACATGTCATTAGTTTAAGTCATCATACTATCACTGAGCATGCCAGGCACCCTGGTGAGACAATGGAGATCTGCATCATGACGCCAATGTCTTTCAATTATCAGTGGGGAATCCAGTTTTGCGGGACCCACCAATGATGAGACTACACAAGAATGTTTGCACCATCCGAAACTCTCACCTCTGTGCACTGCACTCTTACCTTCGCCTGACACCCCAGCCTCTCCATGACCAGCTGATTGAAGTGCATGGCGCCTCTCCAGCTCCAAGGTGTCCTGCTCGAATCTGGTTAGTATTAGGAGGTTTGGGGCTCCTCCATGACCTTGCAATGTTGTTATGGGTCATCTTTTCCTGAAAGGATAGAGGAGCATGGATTATTTCACTCTCTACCTGCAGCGCCATTGCAGCCTGGCCAACCCCAGCTGAGGAACACCTCGCAGGGCACATCCGAGTTGTGGCCCTCGAGCCACAGGGCACTCAGCCCAAGCAGCCAGGACTTACCCCCTTGGCCAGCTCCAGTGTCATTTCCAGTTGGCACTCAGACTCTAACACACCTGAGCTCCATGGGGGAACAGCCAGACCTTAGCACTCCACCACACTGATCCATGCCAACATGGTACCTTTCCCGAGCGCCTTTCCCTAGCGCAGCAGGTCATTAAACCTTTTGTGGCACTGCACCAACGTGTGCCGCACAGCATCATGGATGCTGACCTGGGCTGCCACCTCCTCCCAAGCTCTTTTTGTTAGGTGCAGTGGCCTCCTCCTTCCATCTCTGGGGATGAGAGTGTCCCTCCTGGCAGCCTCCTCCTCTAAGAGCACCGCAAGGCACTTGTCTGAAAGCTGGAGGCTGAGTGCCCACCCGACCTTCCCTCATGCCTGGATCTCCAGCTGCGTTTGAGTTCACGGCTTTGGCCTTAAGAACGCAGAAAATATGTTCCTCCTTGGCAGCCTTCAAGGAGCTGCCTGTACCGTTTTTAAACTCCCCGCCGAGTCGCCACTGGACCCATTGGCTGACATGCCCCCGGCAGGCCCTTCCTGACCATTGGGAAGTCGCTGTTCACATTCAGTGGGCCTTATTTAGCCCGCCAGTGTGAAATCGTGGTCGGGGGCCGATTGCGGGTGGCAGGTCGCTTCCCAATCGGTCACACACCCGCCGATCGCCAAGGGTAAAATTCTGGCCAGTATGTTTTGAAACTGAGAAAGAGATCATTCTGGATATAATAATGAGTAAAAATAACAGAATTAATAAACTATCTTGTTAATGTCATGTCAATTATATTTTAAGGTTAAGAGAAACAGGCGAGGAATATTAATTGTCTTTGAGCACATATAAATAGAGGACGCCTGGTGTGGAAGGGGAACCTCCTCCTAGGCCTACTCCTGGGCCTGGCCATCAATAGGTCCAGGCAACGGACGGTCGAAGGGGGTGTCCCAGCCCGACTGTCTGCCCCTCTACCATGGCTGTTTGTGCCCTAGAGATGGAGCACACAGTGTCCACCATTACACTAGAAGCCTTCTGCGATTAGGTGGACACCGCTGGGGTTGGGGTTCACCATCACCACCGGAAATGATATTTTGATTTGATTTTGTAAGTTTCCTTTCACGTTTTTGTTTTAGTTACAGTGGCCCACCAGGGGCTGTCACCCCCTCCGATTTATTGATCTTAGTTTAATTTATTGACTTTGTTCTCTAAAGAGAGTCTATAAATAGGGGACAGAGGCCCTCTCCAACCAGTGGGTGCCGCAGGGGCTGGGGTACATCGTCAACCCCGGGAATTATATTTTGGTTTAGTTAGTTAGGTTTTCTTTTGACGTTTTGATTTTAGTTACAGTGTCCCACCAGGGGCTGTTTCCCCCCTCTGGTTTATTGATTCTTGTTTTAGTAACAGAGCATAAAGAGTGGATAGTTGGGACAGCCTGGGAATGGGCGGACAGCTGTGAAATTGAACAAGTCAATAAACTCTCTCAATAAAGAAATGCTCTGTGTCTTGGTTTTGGCTTCGCCAGCCAGTTTGGATCCTGTTAATAATATGACTGTAATGGAACATCTCATGAATAGTGACCATAATTTGATTGAATTTTACATTCGGTTTGAAAGGGAGAAGAGAGAGTTGAAATGATAAAAGGTGGAGAAAGTGTGTGTGTGGTAGTGAGGGGAGAATTTTAAATGTATTAATGATGAACATGTTTATGTATTCAGTACACCTAGATGCACAGAAGAATGTCTTTGCCCATATTTCTACTACCTCCTGGACAATTCTAGCCTCCTGAGCTCTTGAAGAACAAGTACTGATCCTTGATGAGAATCAGTTTGGCTTCTAAATAGCTTATTTCAACTACATTATATTGATAAAGAAGAAGAGAAAATCCTTCCCAGGAATTTTCCATTTCCTTATGAACCTTTTCTAATTAATGTGCAGCTTGGTTGTGCTGACAAGAACATAAGAAATAGGAGCAGGAGTGGATCACACAGCCCATCGAGCCTGCTCCACCGTTCAGTACAATCATGGCTGATCTTGGGCTTCAACTCCGCTTTCCCATCCGCTCCCCGTATGCCTTCATTCCTTGAGAGACCAGAAATCCATCTATCCCAGCCTAAATATATTCAAAGATGGAGCATCCACAACCCTCTGGGGTAGAGAATCCCAAAGATTCGCAAACCTTTGAGTGCAGTAATTTCTCCTCACCTCAGTCTTAAGCAATCGGCTCCTTATCCTGAGACTGTGCCCCCGTGATTTAGATTCCCCGGCCAATGGAAACAATCTCTTAGCACCTATCCTGTCAAACCCCTTAAGAATTCTGTAATTTTCAATGAGAATGCCTCTCATTCTTCTAAACTCCAGAGAATAAAGCCCAATTTACTCAGCCTCTCATCACAAGAAAAACCCCTCATCCCATGGACCAATTTATTGATTCTTTGCTGCACCACCTCCGATGCAAGTATGTCCTTTCTTAAATGTGGAGACCAAAACTGGACACAGTGTTCTAGATGTGAAATACTCATGTGACCTCCCAGGTTAATAGAAAAAAAAAAATCAGTGCTGTTCATGCAAGGTTTGCAATGTTTGTATTGCATCACATGGGTTGGTGTGTTTATACCCTAATGTATAAACATCAGTCACTTTCACCTTAAACCATTTCATCTCAAGGATTAACCAAAGTGGTTGCAGCAAACATCTCTCATAGTGTTTGACTGCAAGAAGTTCCACAATAGATTATTACTCACCCATTTCTGATTTGAGAAATTTTGGTAAAATCTCACAGGTATGAGAATTTCTCATTTTTACAGAATGTTTTTTTGAACGTATAGCAAGCAACCACACACCCGGAATCATCTGAAACAACTGGGCCTGTGCACATATTTCGTCAATCTTAATAATCCCACCCAATTCTCAAAAAAAAGCTGCTGAATAAACATCATACTTGACCCAGTCTTCACTTCACTCAACAACATAGACCTACTATTTTACAATTAAGTAGTTTTATTTTAACCCATGCTCAATTTTTTTTACCCGATTTTATCACAGATTCATTTTATGATTTTTAAAAAATTTTATTTCTTTTATCACAGCCTCACCCGTGCCCACAGTCACCAAACTTAATTGGTGAGCATTTCCGAAGCTGGGCAATTGTGTAGCATCTGCAGTGCTTTGTATGATGTGGCTTTGGGCTGCTATCTTTTTTATGATGATGCCCCTTGCAGAACCACCAATTCAATGTTATTTATGTCCAGACCAGGCTGGTCTTGTGTTTACTGGCGTTTTCTGTTTTATGTACATCAGGCTAAATTTTCAGGGGGTGGACACAGAGGTGGGAGGGGTTGAAAGTACCAGAACTGTCCAGTGTGCCACTTTCCCGACACCATTCCTGGTGCTGGGATGTATCACCAGGGCAAGAGGAGAATGGCCCAGGAGATCCCATCCAGTTCATTAAAGACACCAATTAAGATGGTTAGAGCCCATTGAGAGCTCGTTAAGGGGCATGTTCTGATTTAGACAGTGATACATAAGCTACATGTGTTGTCTGGGGCAAAGCATGTGAATAAAGATAGCCAATCAGGCCGTCCCAGGGAATTAGATGGGCCTCACTAAAGGGTGAACAGCACAGAGGGAGGCTTGGCCATTGGCAAATAAGTAGCATCGGTTTTATGCACGTGTTATGGCACAGCCGATGGTAAATGCCGAGCTGCTCAAATCCCAAAGGGAAACTTGAAACAACGGCCACAACTGTTTGGCAATTTGTATAAATTTCGAGATGCGTGTCTTGAATTCAGTAGTAATAAGACTACCAAGTCTTATGGGTTTCTTACAAAACTAAATTAAACTTTTATTAATAGAAGAAGTTAATTTAAGTAAACACATAGATCTGCAAATTACTACTATAACTTCTAAATCCCCTAGTTAATCTAACTCCCAGTTAAGGCAACAGTAAGACACATAGATTTTAAAAGACCCAGGCAAAGAAACATGATACCTTGAACAATCCAATTCAAAATGAGTTTTCTTAACTTCAGTTCCTTGTAGACAGCAGCTTGAGGTGTAGCTGCTGGATGCTTTTTCATGCTAGCTTTAGATCTTAGAATGCCCCCCCACTTCCATGTAACTCTCTCTCCTTTAGCCATATTTTCCTCTTTGAATGCAAATTCCCATTGTTTCACTATGCCTTTGGACTTTACCTTTCTAATAATTAAAATCTCTAATTTTAATCCACCAATTTTACCACTAATCTTTGAGAAGATAAATGCTGTTTCTTAACTTCTCCTGGCTAGGTGTAATATTTCACTCCATCTCTTTTGAAATCAATGAGTCTGGTTTATTTAAAAATTAGAATGTTTCATTTACACCTATGTTTACTGACTTAACATTTCAAACTGAGCTTTTCTTCTATTACATCAAAGCCTCCAGACTAGCTGCCCTTAATTCAATTAAGCCACTCACACACAGACAGACACAGACAGACACACACATACACACACACACACTATTTACTTTACAATAAGTTCCAATAACATTATGAAAATTATTATACCTCCCTGACAGCATGTTGCAGTGAGAGTGGTCAAAATGTGCTTGGGCAGTGCGGGGGTCCTCACCCAAGTGGCATTGTGGGCTCATAAGTTGAGGGGGTTTGGTGGGGAAAGCTGTCAATCAAGCATAGTTAGGGGAACTATCTAAGCCTCTGGCTCTTCTGAGACACGTTTCCAACAGCAGGTAATGCAATGAAACGGCAGCTACGGTAATGACTGCCACGGTGTCTTTACAACAGGGCTGCACTCGCACAGTCCTGCCGTCTGTTTCCCACAATGGGGCACCCACATAAAAATTGGGGCGGGTAACTGCCCCCAGATGTGGGGTCAGCACCTGGAACTGATCCTGACTTTCATTGCCTAACCCCAGCAGGAGAATCCTGCCTATTGTGTTCCTTCAATTCAGTTTTTTGTGTTTAGTTTGAAGTTTATTGGGACAGGCTAATATGGTTTCATATTGAACCATTTTGCCTTTTCTGTGTGTGTCTGCTCTAGAGTACCCTTGTGCTCCTTTAGCTGATTTCTTAGAAGAATCCAGCTGATGGTTCCAGACATACGATGTGTGCATTAGCATTCTGTGCAATTATTCTCAGGGTGCAGATGGCCCTGGCAAGGTTGCATTTATTGCACATCTTTACTTGCCCCCACAAGGTGGTGGGGAGCCTTCTTGAACTGCTGCAGTCAGCGTGGAGTTGGCACTCCCACATTGGGATATGGTAGGGATTTCCAGGATTTTGACCAAGTAACAATTTGAAGTCACAACATCTCTTCAAGTCAGGATGGTGCATGACTTGGATGGGAACTGATGATGTGCCCACAACATTTCTGCACTTCTCGTTCTCAACAATAAAGGTTGCAGCAGAGGAAGGCACTGTCAAAGTAACCTTGTTGAGTTGCTACAGTGCACCCTGTAGTTAGTACATAACCAGTTGTGATGGAGGACATGGATCAATCAAGCTGCTCTGTCTTGGTTGCTGCTAAACAGCTTGAACGTTGTTGTTGTCACACCCATCTAAACAAGTGGTGAATATTCATTAGGTGCCCCAAACTTGAGCCTTGTAGGTAGATGGTGTGACACTTTGGCCAGGATTTCCCGGTCGGCGAGCGGGGGGGCCCCATTCGCCAACACGTAAAAGACATGGGATGATGTTGGGCGGAACTCCCGACATCACTCTGCCTCATTTCAATTTTCAGGTTGGCTGGGGCTCAACAGAATCAGCTGTGCACCCGCCGACCTGTCAATGGCCAATTGAGGCCATTGAGAAAGTATTCAAAGTAATTAATGGACTTGCCCATCCAACTTTAAGCTTGCCCAGCTGTAGGCTGGCATGAACTTCTTCCCTCTTTAATGCAGCTAAGCACTGCAGCAAATAGCCCCACTTCTGACCACATGACAGAGGGAGTGTCATTAATGAATCAACAGAAGATGATTGGCCACTGAGTACTTCCTGAGGAACTCATGCAGCAGTATCTTGGAGCTGAAATGATTGGCTTCTAAAATCAAGGCCATCTTCCTTTGTGTCAGGTGTGACTCCAGCACTGAAGGGTTTTTCCTTCAATTCCCATTTCCTCTGTTTTGCTAGGGTTCCTTGGTGCCATACATGGTTTAATGGTCCTTTGCTGACATAGGCAGTTGTTCTTTTCTCTCCTCTGACATTCAACTCTTAAATCATGCTTGTGATGTGACCTGGAGCCAAGTCATTCTAGTGGTCCTAGAACCTCAGGCTTAGTGAGTAGATGTCAGTTAGTCTTGCTTGATGGCAGCATTAATGGCTCCTTTCATCACTCTGCAGTTGATCGGGTAGAGGCTGATTGGGATGTAACTGGCTGGCCTGGAATTGTCCTAATTTTTGTGAATGGAACATACCTGCTAATCCTTCCAATTGTTGGATAGCTGCCAATGTCATAGTTGTACTGGAACAGCCTGGCTGGAGTGTTAGCTTGCATTGATGCACATATTCTGAGCATTTCAACTGGAATATTGCATGACCCCATAGCTTCTGCTACCTTCCAGTGCACTCAACCGCTTGAGTAATTCAAACTGGCTGGACATTGGCAACTACCCTGATGGGAACCTCGAGTGAGGGGCAAATAGCACCATCCACTTTTGACTGAATACCTACTAAGAGTTCACCCTTGTTCCTTGCATTGATATGTTAGGATCCACTATGGTTGAGGGTGAGGATGTTTATGGAGCCTCTTCCTCCTCTGATTAACTGCCTTGTTACCCACCAATATTCTTTATTGTATGTGATAGGGCTAGGGAGCATTGCTCACATTTGTATACATGTTCTGCAGCCTTTGAAATGTTTTTGAGTATCATATACATGCCATAGTCTGTTATATAAATATTCTAATTGTACAGAACACAAAGGTGGTTCGGTGATTAAGTATGTTGCCTTGCATTGTACTGACCTCTACAGAAGGCCTCAGGTTTGATCACTGATCTTTGTTGGGTGAAGCTAAGGCAGGGCAGGATCAGGTCCTCATAATTCTGGCCTAGGAAGGAAGAAATAAAATCACCCAGATTTCCACTATTGGTCAATGTCCAATGACTAGTTTATGTACATTGGTTAAGGGCAGAATGTGGTCAGGAGTCTTGCTTCCATAGTCATACAGTCTGCTGACAACCACAGTCTATGCTGACAGGTGATGAATAGCCACTTGGCCAAGTTAATTACTAAAGGCTGTTAATTCATGTGGAGCTATGTGCCATGAACAGAAGAAAGCGCAATGAACCATAATTACCCGTAGGTACTTTGCTGACTGAAGTGAGAATTTCTGACAAATCAGAACAGAAGCTAGATTGTCTTTTTCAACAGGAGTCACTGGTGTTAAAATATTCGGATTGGGTTTGAGATGTGGTTTCTCTGGACCCGCTGCAGTGCCACCAGATGAAATGTATACTGGGGGCATACCTTTGGGTTTCTGATTACAGGAAATTGACTTTTACATCAGTGTCATGTTTTATTCGGAGGGTGGTGACAGCTCTGTCAGAAACCAGCAATAAACACCTGTGGTGACATCCTGTTTCTGATCATTGCCTCTGCACAGAACTCCTTCAAGTCTTCAAGTAGAAGGAAAAAGAGGACATCATTGAAGAGAAAAACCAGCAGGAAAGGAGCAGACGTGAGTCAGGCCAAGGACCTGGTTTATACTTAAATGTAAAGAGAAGAGCCACCCTGAGGGACCCCTTTCAAAGCCAAATCAGTTTTACCACAACTTTACCTTCGCAAAATGTATTTCAGACTTTATGTGGCAGATACATCTACATAACCCCAAGGAATTATTGAGCCACATAGTGTGAGGGAGCTAGATTAAAACCAGGAACAGATATAATCATGAAAGCAAGGGGTACTGAGTCAAGTAAGGGATATGACCATTTATCCAAGGGAACAGTGCCCAGTAAGCAACGCAACTATTAATCCAGTGGATACTGTGCCCATTAAGAGATACAACTATTAACCCAATGGGTACTTTGCCCATTAAGAGATACAGCTATTAACACCAGGGTTAATGTGCTCTAAGAGACTCAACCCAATCGTTATCAAACCTAACAGCGCAAGGCATCTGAATTGATATCAGTAAGAAATGCAGCCATTAACCCCTAGAGTTCCTTGGGAATTTTAGGAAGTTGCTTGTCTCAACCAACCATGATGTAGATATTTAGGGGTGTCATTCCAATTGGTCTACTTTTAGATGGTTTTGTCGTGTCATTTCCAGGCAGTGACACATCATATTCTGATAATTTTGTAACTGCTGGCTGAACCTGCTTGAAATTCCCTCAGAGATACCCATGCTCTCCTGTCGTAACTTCGATGGATTAACATTGGCATTGATTGACATTAACCCCCCAATGTCTATAAATGGAGGCCTCTCTCAAAGTTGTGGCAAAAACTCCAAAGAAATTCACTCCCCAAGTTAGACCTGAACTGGTTACTTTAAAGGGGAGTACAAGTCTAGGATCACTTTGATCTATCCCCTTTATCCATTCTAAAAATGTGTGTGTGTATTGATAAATAGTTGACACAACACACAAAATAATCTAATTCTTTATCTTAGCAGAATCCTACCATGTTGGGTTTCCAGGTTTCAGATTCGGTAAGTGCAGTGTTTCACTTGCACCCAGCATGTCTAGTCACCTCCCTAACCAGACACTTACCACAGTGACTGGGTCAGCTCCAGGTCCACAGGGCTATTTAACAGCAGTCACGCCCAAAGAGCAGGAACCAGACAATGACAGGAAATTTGAAGTGCACCAAACAACTATTAGGCACTTTCAGGGTTACTGAAATTGTTTTGCATCCCATCTAAGCACCTCCTCACCCTTGTGCCCAACCACCCCTTGCACCCCGCCACCCCACCCCCAACACCCCACCACTAGTTGGCTCAATTTCTGTTATCACTCCACTGGTGCAAAGGAATTACTGCTGTGTAACACCTCTGCTGGAATTTATAAACCAAGGTACTGGCTGCCCAAATAACGTCGGGTTAGCCATTGAGTGCATGTTGGGTAAGAACAGCATTGGGCTTGGCTGTGATATCCTCCTTGGTCGAATAACCTGCCAACACACTGTCAAGACTCATGCATGAATAATGAGGCACCAGAAGGTGCCTAACGCCCTGACTGCAAAACGAGTCAGTGGCCTCAGGAAACGGAGGGAGAAACTTTGCAGAGGTGTGGGGGTGGGGGTGGGGGTGGGGAGGTAGTGGCAGGGAGTGGGAGAGGCAAATGATTTGGTGGAATGGGGCTGCACATTTCTTTTTGATATTGAGAGGGACGAGGGTGAAATCTATTCAGGGTTTCACTTTAATAGTTGACAGTGTGCAGAGCAGGTTGACCTCCCATAGCTCTCAGTGGCAAGTGTACACAAAATTTCACTTGGGCAAGGAAGGTACTGGGCCGTATACAGTACCACCTTGTTCCCCCCAAAAGAGACTGACTTGATTAATGTCTTGAGTCTTGTTTTACAGGAAAGCAAATGGAAGCCATTTATAATCAAACCCATCTCGTCACCCTTGATGAAACCACTCCTGGTGTTTGTAAATCCAAAGAGTGGCGGAAACCAGGTAAGTGGAGGGGTGGAGGTGGGCGGGGTGGGGGGGTGGGATGGAGGCTTAAAACAGGTGGTGGGAGAGGCTTACTGAAATTTATCTATCCAACAGCTCACCAGTCAGCCCAATGTCCAACACCAATTCATCACTCTTAGATTGATTGTCATTTGAATAGGCTGTTCTACGGTTCTATCTGTGGATTCACTGTCAGCTGTAAAGGAAATGCAGCTGGCAGAACTTGGGGGCAAGAGATTGAACTTGCCCTCCTAATTCCATGCCTAATGTTAGTTGGCTTCTTGGGGGCAAGCTCCCACCTGCTACTGGGATGCTCTCCTTATGGACTGGGCAGAGTTTAAGAGCAGCCATTTCATTGGGTGGTACAGGCCAAGTCTGGAGCAAATTTCAAGATTTGAATTTTGGCATGCCCTTTGCTGGTTGGCCCAACATCCAACCTGCAGTCAATCTCTCCTGGATTGTGTGTGTGCGCGCGTGCACAAAAATCATCAATACCCACTTTATTTGAGTAAGGTTATGAAGTAATGGTGCAATTGTATGATAGCTGGAAAGACACAGCGAGTGCAATAATCTTGCATGTCCTGTGCCCAGTTCTAACCCTACAAGTGAGGGACACACCATAGAGACTCAAAACTATCCCCTTCTTTGTGGTCTTATTCCTGATCTTTCTTCCATGGTCTGGTGCACAGGAGATGCAACTGATGGGGACATCGACAGGGCTGTCAGAGTGCTCAGAGTGTAACTAGCACATCTGTGAACTGAACGTTACACCCGCCTCATCTCGTTTGGGTAGGCTTCGAGTCAAAGAGAAATGATGAACACCGATCGTGGGTCTGATCCCACCATGTCCCTTGCTCCTTGTCATTTTACTTTTTCACTCTGTGTCTTTTCAAATTTCTGTGGCAGGGAAACAAGGTCCTTCAGATGTTCATGTGGTGGCTGAACCCACGACAAGTCTTTGACCTCTCCCGGGGAGGACCAAGAGAAGCGTAAGTCAAGACAATCATCACCCATCACCCACGTATTTTCTGTATATGACTGAATATACCACCCCCGAATATACTTCACATCTAAATATACCACCTACCCACAAATGCCTCTCTCACAACTGTTGGTTTTTGTATCAGATATTCTCTCAAGTAGAACTTCTCTGGTCATTGCCTTGAGTAGACTTATATCCACAATGAATGGGAACACATCTTTTCCCGTCCAATGTTAGTTGAACAATGGCCTGACCTCCAGATCACATCATACAGCCCTTGATAACGATATGGCCCACTGTAAGATTGCCCATGCCACCAACTGCATTCTCCTTTTTTGACAGAAGAGTATTGGATGAATTTTCTATTCAGCTGGGATGAGACTTCCAAGCCAATAAAGGGTTTAATTTACATAAAATGGATCAATGAACATAGTCTAGTTTTCACAATGAGAACAGACAACGGCTATGGTAGTCTAATTGTTCAGCTACTGGACTAACAATCCAGAAGTTGTTAATTGCATATTAATTGGTTGTTAATTGTATTCCATTAGCAGGCATTAGCTGGGGAACTCAACTCTGCTCATGTATGTAGGAACAGGTTAAAAGTGTGGTTGTTGGTTGGAGGTGCACAATGTACAATGTGTCTCTCTATTAATTAAAGCTTATAAATAGATAAAGAACAGGCTCCAACTTTCACTGTCTGGCTTTCTGAGTTTTAACAAAGGTTATGGGTGCAAAATTCAGATCTGTAGTATTCATTTTTTGGGTGATTTTTTGAGTGCCTAGAGGTGCAAAATGGCATCTATGGTGCTTATGTACACTTCTGGTGCGAGTTGTGCCAGGCATCATATTGGCGAGGTCATTAGTGAGGGTGATGTGAGCGTCCACTGGAAGTAAGCAGAGTAGGCAGATCACTATGTCAACCAGCTGATTTAACACCAGTGCTGCCATTTTGGAGCCCAATCGTTCAGCTAATGCCCTCCCTTAATGTCAGACAGATAAATACGCACTGAGCAGCAGGAACGGTAGTGCTGCAACCTCACCTACTACCAACGCCATTTAAAGAGTTTATCACAAAGCACTTTCAGGCTAATTACTGATGAGTTTTGATTGGCTGTTGCAACAATTGTACACATGCTTGGTGCTTTCTAGAGTTTTTGAGAGATGATAAAGTCCTCAGGGAGTGGAATGTGACAGGTCTGGAAGGAGTTTGTCCTGACTTCAAACTTCTGCACAAATTAGTGCTCCCAGACATGAATGCAGGAGTAGATCATTCCCCCTGGACTACAGCATGAATGAACAGAGGTCACACCAATCAGGGCAAGCTGCTGGAAGAGGGAGGAGGGGGAGAAGGTCTTTTAGCAGGAGGCAATATTTGCCCAGGGTGTTCAGGAAGCAATTATCCTACCTCCAGGTCTGGGATGAAAATTATAAGAGATTTCGGTGCTTCAGTGAGATCTGCCATTTGCTGCCGCAATCGGAACCATAAGTAGAGCATCGTGCAAGTCAGTGCCAGCAGCAGACAAGATGCCCTGATCTTGGGGTAGTACATCAGCATTTCAGCTGGGTGACAGGGAGTAATCACTGACAACATGACTCATGATTCCAGCGTGTAAGACATACACACAGACACAAACAGCTGAACACCTCACACATCAGCACACCCCAGACCTGAACACATCTCACACCTGAACGCACTCCTCACCCGAGCACAACTCACTCCTGAACACACTCCCAACATCTGAACAAACCTCACACCTGAACAAACCTCACACCTGAATGCACCTCACACCAGAACACACACCACACCCAAACATAATTCACACCAGTACACAACTCAGACCAGAACAAACTGGACACACATGAATGAACCACATAGCTCAAGAAACCCCATACCTTAAGGAACCACACAACTGAATACACGCCACACCTGAACACACCCCTGACCTGAACACACTCTACACGTGAACACACCACACACCTGAGCCCACTCCACACCTGAATCCACTCCATACCTGAATCCACTCCACACCTGAATCCATGCCATACCTGAGCCCACTCCACACCTGAATCCACTCCACACCTGAATCCACTCCACACCTGAATCCACGCCATACCTGAGCCCACTCCACACCTGAATCCACTCCATACCTGAGCCCACTCCACACCTGAGCCCACTCCACACCTGAATCCACTCCACACCTGAATCCACTCCACACCTGAGCCCACTCCACACCTGAATCCACTCCACACCTGGATCCACTCCACACCTGAATCCACTCCACACCTGAATCCACTCCACACCTGAGCCCACTCCATACCTGAATCCACTCCATACCTGAATCCACTCCACACCTGAATCCACTCCACACCTGAATCCACGCCATACCTGAGCCCACTCCACACCTGAATCCACTCCACACCTGAGCCCACTCCACACCTGAGCCCACTCCACACCTGAGCCCACTCCACACCTGAATCCACTCCACACCTGAGCCCACTCCACACCTGAATCCACTCCACACCTGGATCCACTCCACACCTGGATCCACTCCACACCTGAATCCACTCCACACCTGAACACACTCCACAGCTGGAAACACCTCACACCTAAGCACACCCAACACCTGAACATACTCCACAGCTGGAAACACCTCACACCTAAGCACACCCAACACCTGAACACACTTCACACCAGAACACACCCAACACCTGAACACACTTCACACCAGAACACACCCAACACCTGAACACACTTCACACCAGAACACACCCAACACCTGAACACACTTCACACCAGAACACACCCAATACATGAACACACTCGACACCTGAACATTCCTCACATCTGAACACGACCAACACCTGAAAACACCCAACACCTGAACACACTCCACACCTCAACACATTCCACACCTGAACGCATTCCACACCAGAACACTCCCCACACCTGAACACAATCCACACCTGAACACACTCCACAACACAGCAAACCTCACACTTGAACAAAGCCTACACCTGAACACACCCCACACTGAATACATTCCACACCTCAATACACCTCACACCTGAACAATTCCATATCTTAGCACACCTCACACCTGATCATTCCCCAAACCTGAAAGCTCCCCACACCTGAACCCTCCCCACACCTGAACACACTCCACACCATAGCAAACCTCACACCTGAACACAGCTTACACCTGAATGTACCTCACACCTGAACACACCTCACACTGAACACATTCCACACCTCAATACACCTCACACCTGAACAATTCCATATCTTAGCGCACCTCACACCTGAACACTCCCCAAACCTGAACACACTCCACACCATAGCAAACCTCACACCTGAACAGAGTTTACGCCTGAATGTACCTCACACCTGAACACACCTCACACCTGAACCATTCCACATCTTAGTACACCCCACACCTGAACGCACAGCACATCTCAACACTCTGAACACCTGACCGCACCTCAAACCTGATCACATTCCATATCTGAACACACCTCACACTGAACACATTCCACACCTCAATACACCTCACACCTGAACAATTCCATATCTTAGCGCACCTCAAACCTGAACACTCCCCAAACCTGAACACACTCCACACCATAGCAAACCTCACACCTGAACAGAGTTTACGCCTGAATGTACCTCACACCTGAACACACCTCACACCTGAACACACCTCACACCTGAACCATTCCACATCTTAGTACACCCCACACCTGAACGCACAGCACATCTCAACACTCTGAACACCTGACCGCACCTCAAACCTGAACACATTCCATATCTGAACACACCTCACAATGAACACACCTTACACCTGAGCACCCTCCGCACCTGAACACCCCCCACAGCAGGACACACCTCATACGTCAACACACTGCACCCCTTAACTCACAACACACCTGAACGCACTCCACATCTAGACACACCTCACACCTGAACACACTCCACACCTGAACACACTCACCTCACACCTGAACACACGAAACAGCTGAACACTCCCCACAGCTGAACAGACCCCACACCTGAACACATTCCACACTTGAACATATTCACTTCACACCTCAGCACACCTCACACCTGAACACACTCCCCACAGCTGAACACACTCCCAACCTGAACACACTTCTCACATCTGAACACATGCCACACCTGGACATACATCACCACAAAACAAACTCCACACTGAACATTCTCCACACCTGAACACACATCACACCTGAACACACCTCACACCTGAACACACTCCACACCTGAACACACTCCACACCTGAACACACTCCACACCTGAACACGCTCCACACCTGAACACGCTCCACACCTGAACACGCTCCACACCTGAACACGCTCCACACCTGAACACGCTCCACACCTGAACACACTCCACACCTGAACACACTCCACACCTGAACACTCTCCACACCTGGGCACACTTCACACCGGAACCAACTCCTCACTGAATACACTCCACACCAGAACACTCCCCACACCTGATCACACTCCACACCTGGGAACACTTCACACCGGAATCAGCTCCTCACTGAACATACTCCACACGTGAACACACCTCACACCTGATCACACTCCACACCTGGACACACTTCACACTTGAAGAAACCCCACACTGAATACACTCCACACATGAACACAACCCACACCCGAACAAACATCACACCTGAACACACCTCACACCTGGACACATCTCACTCCTGAACACACTCTGCACCTGAACACCCTCCACATCTTATCAAACCTCACTACTGAACACACCTGATCACACTCCACACCTGAACACACCTCACAACTGAACACACTCTGCACCTGAACACACTCCACACCATAGTAAACCTCACACCAGAACACAGCCCACACCTGAACACACCCCACACCTGAACACACCCCACACCAGAACACACCCCACACCAGAACACACCTCACACCTGAACACACCCCACACCTGAACACACCCCACACCTGAACACACCCCACACTTGGACACACCCCACACCTGAACACACCCCACACCTGAACACACCCCACACCAGAACACACCCCACACCAGAACACACCCCACACCTGAACACACCCCACACCTGAACACACCCCACACCTGAACACACCCCACACTTGAACACACCTCACACCTGAACACACTCCACACCTGAACACATCTTATACCTGAGCACCCTCCACACCTGAGCACCCTCCACACCTGAGCACCCTCCACACCTGAGCACCCTCCATACCTGAACAGGCCCTGCAACTGAATACGCTTCACATCTGAAAACACTCCACAACTGAATACACTCCACAACTGAATTCACTCCACACCTGAACACACTCCACACCTGAACACACTCCACACCTGGGCACACTCCACACCTGGGCACACTCCACACCTGGGCACACTTCACATCGGAACCAACTCCTCACTGAATACACTCCACACCAGAACACTCCCCACACCTGATCACACTCCACACCTGGGCACAATCCACACCTGAACACACTCCACACCTGAACACACTCCACACCTGGGAACACTTCACACCGGAATCAGCTACTCACTGAACATAATCCACACGTGAACACACCTCACACCTGATCACACTCCACACCTGGACACACTTCACACTTGAAGAAACCCCACACTGAATACACTCCACACATGAACACAACCCACACCTGAACAAACATCACACCTGAACACACCTCACACCTGGACACATCTCACTCCTGAACACACTCTGCACCCGAACACCTTCCACATCTTATCAAACTTCACTACTGAACACACCTCACACCTGAGCACATTCCACACCTGAACACACCTCACACTTGAACACACCTCACACCTGAATACACCCCACACCTGAACACACCCCACACCTGAACACACCTCACACCAGAACACACCCCACACCAGAACACACCCCACACCTGAACACACCCCACACCTGAACACACCTCACACCTGAACACACCCCACACCAGAACACACTCCACACCTGAACACACCTCACACCTGAACACACCCCACACCTGAACACTCCCCACACCTGAACACACCCCACACTTGAACACACCTCACACCTGAACACACTCGACACCTGAACACACCCCACACTTGAACACACCTCACACCTGAACACACCCGACACCTGAACACACCCGACACCTGAACACACCCCACACCTGAACACACCCCACACTTGAACACACCCCACACTTGAACACACCCCACACTTGAACACACCCCACACCTGAACACACCCCACACTTGAACACACCCCACACTTGAACACACCCCACACTTGAACACACCCCACACCTGAACACACCCCACACCTGAACACACCCCACACTTGAACACACCCCACACTTGAATACACTCCACACCTGAACACATCTTATACCTGAGCACCCTCCGTATCTGAGCACCCTCTGCACCTGAGCACCCTCCACACCTGAGCACCCTCCACACCTGAACAGGCCCTGCAACTGAATACGCTTCACATCTGAAAACACTCCACAACTGAATACACTCCACAACTGAATACACTCCACACCTGAACACACTCCACATCAGGACACACTCCACACCTGAACACACTCCACACCTGAACACACTCCACACCTGAACACACTCCACACCTGAACACACTCCACATCAGGACACACTCCACACCTGAACACACTCCACACCTGAACACACTCCACACCTGAACACACTCCACACTGGAACAAACCCCACACCAAACACACTCCACACCTGAACACACTCCACACCTGAACACACTCCACACCTGAACACACTCCACACTGGAACAAACCCCACACCATACACACTCCACACCTGAACACACTCCACACCTGAACACACTCCACACTGGAACAAACCCCACACCAAACACACTCCACACCTGAACACACATCACATCTGAACCACCCCCTGCCTTAGCACACCTCACACCTGAACCCACACTCTAACCCTGAACACACACCTCACACCTGACCACCCCTCATCTGAACACTCCCCACAGCTGAAAACACCTCAGACCTGAACTCACTTCACACCCGAACACACTCACTCCACACTTGAACACATCCCACACCTGAACACATGGCACATCTCAGCGCACTGAACACCGGAACACATCACAAACCCGATTGCACTCCATACCTGAACACACCTCACAGCTGAACACACTCTGCACCTGAACACCCTGCACACCTTAGCAAACCTCACACCTGATCACACTCCACACCTGGACACACTTCACACTTGAAGAAACCCCACACTAAATACACTCCACATCTGAACACACCTCACACCTGATCACACTCCACACATGGACACACTTCACACTTGAAGAAACCCCACACTGAATACACTCCACATCTGAACACATCTCACACCTGAACACAATCCACACCTGAACGCATTCCACACCGGAACACACCCCACACCTGAACACACTCCACAACACAGCAAACCTCACACTTAAACACAGCTTACGCCTGAATATAGCTCACACCTGAACACACCTCACACCTGAACACACCCCACACCAGAACACACTCCACACCTGAACACACCTCACACCTGAACACACCCCACACCTGAACACTCCCCACACCTGAACACACCCCACACTTGAACACACCTCACACCTGAACACACTCGACACCTGAACACACCCCACACTTGAACACACCTCACACCTGAACACACCCGACACCTGAACACACCCCACACCTGAACACACCCCACACTTGAACACACCCCACACTTGAACACACCCCACACTTGAACACACCCCACACTTGAACACACCCCACACCTGAACACACCCCACACTTGAACACACCCCACACCTGAACACACCCCACACCTGAACACACCCCACACTTGAACACACCCCACACTTGAATACACTCCACACCTGAACACATCTTATACCTGAGCACCCTCCGTATCTGAGCACCCTCTGCACCTGAGCACCCTCCACACCTGAGCACCCTCCACACCTGAACAGGCCCTGCAACTGAATACGCTTCACATCTGAAAACACTCCACAACTGAATACACTCCACAACTGAATACACTCCACACCTGAACACACTCCACACCTGAACACACTCCACACCTGAACACACTCCACACCTGAACACACTCCACATCAGGACACACTCCACACCTGAACACACTCCACACCTGAACACACTCCACACTGGAACAAACCCCACACCAAACACACTCCACACCTGAACACACTCCACACCTGAACACACTCCACACCTGAACACACTCCACACTGGAACAAACCCCACACCAAACACACTCCACACCTGAACACACTCCACACCTGAACACACTCCACACTGGAACAAACCCCACACCAAACACACTCCACACCTGAACACACTCCACACCTGAACACACTCCACACTGGAACAAACCCCACACCAAACACACTCCACACCTGAACACACATCACATCTGAACCACCCCCTGCCTTAGCACACCTCACACCTGAACCCACACTCTAACCCTGAACACACACCTCACACCTGACCACCCCTCATCTGAACAATCCCCACAGCTGAAAACACCTCAAACCTGAACTCACTTCACACCCGAACACACTCACTCCACACTTGAACACATCCCACACCTGAACACATGGCACATCTCAGCGCACTGAACACCGGAACACATCACAAACCCGATTGCACTCCATACCTGAACACACCTCACAGCTGAACACACTCTGCACCTGAACACCCTGCACACCTTAGCAAACCTCACACCTGATCACACTCCACACCTGGACACACTTCACACTTGAAGAAACCCCACACTAAATACACTCCACATCTGAACACACCTCACACCTGATCACACTCCACACATGGACACACTTCACACTTGAAGAAACCCCACACTGAATACACTCCACATCTGAACACATCTCACACCTGAACACAATCCACACCTGAACGCATTCCACACCGGAACACACCCCACACCTGAACACACTCCACAACACAGCAAACCTCACACTTAAACACAGCTTACGCCTGAATATAGCTCACACCTGAACACACCTCACACTGAACACATTCCACACCTCAATACACCTAACATCTGAACAATTCCATATCTTAGCACACCTCACACCTGAACAGTCCCCAAACCTGAACACACTACACACCATAGCAAACCTCACACCTGAACACAGTTTACGCCTGAATGTACCTCACACCTGAACACACCTCACTCTGAATACATTCCACACCTCAATACACCTCACACCTGAACCATTCCAGATCTTAGTGCACCTCACACCTGAACACTCCCCAAACCTGAACACTCCCCAAACCTGAACACTCCCCAAACCTGAACACACTCCACACCATAGCAAACCTCATACCTGAACACACCTCACACTGAACACATTCCACACCTCAATACACCTCATACCCGAACCATTCCACATCTCAGTACACCCCACACCTGAACGCACAGCACATCTCAACACTCTGAACACCTGACTGCACCTCAAACCTGAACACATTCCATATCTGAACACACCTCACACTGAACACACCTTACACCTGAGCACCCTCCACACCATAGCAAACCTCACACCTGAACACACTCCACACCTGAACACACCTTACAACTGAGCACCCTCCGCACCTGAACACCCCCCACAGCAGGACACACCTCACATGTCAACACACTGCACCCTTTAACTCACAACACACCTGAACGCACTCCACACCTGGACACACCTCACACCTGAACACACTCCACACCTGAACACCCCCAAACCTGAACACTCCCCACAGCTGAATGCACCTCACACCTGAACACACTCTAAACCTGAACAACTCACCTCACACCTGAACACACGAAACAGCTGAACACCCCCACACCTGAACACTCCCCACAGTTGAATGCACCTCACACCTGAACACTCCCCAAACCTGAACACATCTCACACCTGAACACATTCCACACTTGAACATATTTACTTCACACCTCAGCACACCTCACACCTAAACACACTCCCCACAGCTGAACACACTCCCAACCTGAACACACTTCTCACATCTGAACACATGCCACACCTGGACATACATCACCACAAAACAAACTCCACACTGAACATTCTCCACACCTGAACACACATCACACCTGAACACACCTCACACCTGAACACACTCCACACCTGAACACACTCCACACCTGAACACACTCCACACCTGAACACACTCCACACCTGAACACACTCCACACCTGAACACTCTCCACACCTGAACACTCTCCACACCTGAACACACTCCACACCTGAACACTCTCCACACCTGAACACACTCCACACCTGAACACTCTCCACACCTGGGCACACTTCACACCGGAATCAGCTCCTCACTGAACATACTCCACACGTGAACACACCTCACACCTGATCACACTCCACACCTGGACACACTTCACACTTGAAGAAACCCCACACTGAATACACTCCACACATGAACACAACCCACACCCGAACAAACATCACACCTGAACACACCTCACACCTGGACACATCTCACTCCTGAACACACTCTGCACCTGAACACCCTTCACATCTTATCAAACCTCACTACTGAACACACCTGATCACACTCCACACCTGAACACACCTCACAACTGAACACACTCTGCACCTGAACACACTCCACACCATAGTAAACCTCACACCAGAACACAGCCCACACCGGAACACACATCACACCTGAACACGCTCCACACCTGAACACACTCCACACCTGAACATACTCCATACCAGAACACTCCCCACACCTGAACCACTCCACACCTGAACCACTCCACACCTGGGCACACTCCACACCTGGGCACACTCCACACCTGGGCACACTTCACACCACAACCAACTCCTCACTGAACACACTCCACACCTGAACACACCTCACACATGATCACACTCCACACTTGGACACACTTCACACCTGAACACACCTCACATCTGATCACACTCCACACCTGGGCACACTTTACACTGGAATCAACTCCTCACTGAACACAACCCACACCTGAACAAACATCACACCTGAACACATCTCACTCCTGAACACACTCTGCACCTGAACACCTTCCACAGCTGAGGGAAACCTCACACCAGAACATACTCCACACCTGAACAAACCCCACACTGAGCACACTCCACACCTGAACACACTCCACACCTGAACACACTCCACACCTGAACACACTCCACACTGAGCACACTCCACACCTGAATACACTCCATACCTGAACACACTCCATACCTGAACACAACTCACACCTGAACAACTCCACATCTTAGCACAACTCACATTGAACACATGCCACACCTCAATACACCCCGCACCTGAATGCACCCTGCACCTGAACGTACCCCACACTTCAACACATTCCACACCTCACACCTGAATATACACCACACTTGAACACACTCCACACCTAAACACAACCCACACCTGGACACACCTCACTCCTGAACACACTCTGCACCTGAGCACCCTCCACATCTTATCAATCTTCACACCTGAACACACCTCACAGCTGAACACACCCCACACCTGATCACACTCCATCCCTGAACACATCTTACACCTGAACACATTCCGCACCTCAACACCCTCCACACCTGAGGCAAACCTCGCACCTGAACACACTCCACACCTGAACACCCTCCACACCTGAGGCAAACCTCGCACCTGAACACACTCCACGCCTGAACACACTCCACACCTGAACAAACCCCACACTGGAACTCACTCCACACCTGAACACACTCCACACCTGAACAAACCCCACACTGGAACTCACTCCACACCTGAACACACTCCACATGTGAACACAATCCACACTTGAACAACTCCACATCTTAGCACACCTCGCACCTGAACACAGAACACACTTGAATGCACCTCTCACCTGAATGCACCCCACACTGAACACATTCCACACCTCAATAGACCTCATGCCTGAACCATTCTACATCTTAGCACACCCCACAGCTGAACGCACCCCACACCTGAACATACCTCACACCTGAACACACCCTACACCTGAACACACCCCACACCTGAACACACCCGACACCTGAACACACCCCACACCTGAACATACCTCACACCTGAACACACCCTACACCTGAACACACCCCACACCTGAACACACCCTACACCTGAACACACCCCACACCTGAACACACCCTACACCTGAACACACCCCACACCTGAACACACCTCACACCTGAACGCACCCCACACCAGAACTCACTCCACACCTGAAGACCCTCACCTCCCACCTGAACCCACCACACACCTGAACACACCTCGCACCAGCAGTCACTCCACACCTGAAGATACTCACCTCCCACCTGAACACACCTCGCACCTGAACACTCCCCACAACTGAACACACCTCATATGTGAACTCACTCCACACCTGAAGACACTCACTTCTCACCTGAACACACCTCACACCTAAACTCACTACACACCTGAACACACTCACTCCACACCTGAACACACCTGAACACATTCCACACCTGAACTCACTACACACCTGATTGCACTCCATATCTGAACACAGCTCACAGCTGAACACACTCTGCACCTGAACACCCTGCACACCTGAGGCAAACCTCACACCTGAACACCCTCCACAGCTGAGGCAAACCTCACACCTGAACACACTCCACATCTGAACACACTCCGCACCAGAACATACTCCACACCTGAACAAACCCCACACTGAGCACACTCCACACCTGAACACACTCCACACCTGAACACACTCCACACTTGAACACAACTCACACCTGAACAACTCCACATCTTAGCACACCTCACACTGAACATATGCCACACCTGAATACACCCCACACCTGAACATACCCCACACTGGAACTCACTCCACACCTGAATACACTCCACACCTGAATACACTCCACACCTGAACACACTCCACACCTGAACACACTCCACACCTCAACACATTCCACACCTCAACACACTCCACACCTCACACCTGAATATACTCCACACCTGAACACATTCCACACCAGAACTCACTCCACACCTGAACACACTCCACACCTGAACGTACCCCACACCAGAACACACTCCACACCTCAAAACACTGCACACCTCAATACACTCCACACCTGAACACACTCCACACCTCACACCTGAATATACTCCACACCTGAACACACTCCACGCCTGAACACAACTCACACCTGAACAACTCCACATCTTAGCACAACTCACACTGAACACATGCCACACCTCAATACACCCCGCACCTGAATTCACCCTGCACCTGAACGTACCCCACACCGGAACAAACTCCATACCGGAACAAACTCCACACCAGAACATACTCCACACCGGAACACACTCCACACCTGAACACACTCCACACCTCAACACATTCCACACCTCACACCTGAACATACTCCACACCTGAACACACTGCACACCTTAGCAAATGTCACACCTGAACACACGCAACAGCTAAAGACACTGAACACCTGAACACACCACACACCTGAACACACTCTATACCTGAACTCACCACACACCTGAACTCACCACACACCTGAACTCACCTCACACCTGAACTCACCTCACACCTGAACTCACCTCACACCTGAACACACTCTATACCTGAACTCACCACAAACCTGAACTCACCTCACACCTGAACTCACCTCACACCTGAACTCACCTCACACCTGAACTCACCTCACACCTGAACGCATCCCACACCTGAACGCACCACACACCTGAACACTCCCCACACCGGAACACACCTCATATGTGAACTCACTCCACACTTGAAGATACTCAATTCTCACCTGAACACATCTCACACCTAAACTCACTACACACCTTAACACACTCACTCCACACCTGAACACACCTGAACATGTTCCACACCTGAACTCACCACACACCTTATCACACTCCATATCTGAACACAGCTCACAGCTGAACACACTCTGCACCTGAACACCTTCCACACCTGAGGCAAACCTCACACCTGAACACACTCCACATCTGAACACACTCCGCACCAGAACATACTCCACACCTGAACAAACCCCACACTGAGCACACTCCACACTTGAACACAACTCACACCTGAACAACTCCACATCTTAGCACAGCTCACACTGAACACATGCCACACCTGAATACACTCCACACCTCAACACACTCCACACCTCACACCAGAACTCACTCCACACCTCAACTCACTCCACACCTCATCACATTCCACACCTCACACCGGAACACACTCCACACCTGAACACACTCCACACCTGAACACAACTCACACCTGAACAACTCCACATCTTAGCACACCTCACACTGAACACGTGCCATACCTCAATACACCCCGCACCTGAATGCACCCTGCACCTGAACGTACCCCACACCGGAACAAACTCCACACCTCAACACACTCCACACCTCACACCAGAACTCAGTCCACACCTCATCACATTCCACACCTCACACCGGAATATACTCCACACCTGAACACACTCCACACCTCAACTCACTCCACACCTCAACACATTCCACACCTCAACACATTCCACACCTCAACACATTCCACACCTCACACCTGAACATACTCCACACCTGAACACACTGCACACCTTAGCAAATGTCACACCTGAACACACGCTACAGCTGAACACACCTCACACCTGAACGCACCTCACACCTGAACTCACCTCACACCTGAACTCACCACACACCTGAACGCACCTCACACCTGAACTCACCTCACACCTGAACTCACCTCACACCTGAACTCATCTCACACCTGAACGCACCCCACACCTGAATGCACCACACACCTGAATACTCCCCGCACCAGAACACTCTCACTCCACACCTGAACATACTCATTCCACACCTGATCACACTCACTCCACACCTGAACAAACCCCACACTGAGCACACCTGAACAAACCCCACACTGAGCACACCTGAACAAACCTCACACTGAGCACATCTCACACCTGAACACACCTCATACTTGAACACTCCACACCTGAATACCCTCCACATCTGAACACCCTCCACACCCTTAACGCCCTCCACACCTGAACACTTCTCACAACTGAACACTTCTCACACCTGAACACTCCTGACACCTGAACACACCCCACACCTGAACACACCCCACACCTGAACACTCCCCGCACTGGAACACACTCACTCCACACCTGAACAAACCCCACACTTATACCTGAACACACCTCATACTTGAACACTCCACAACTGAACACCCTCCACATCTGAACACACTCCACATCTGAACAGCCTCCAGACCTGAATGCCTTCCACACTGAATATGCTTCACACCTGAACGCCTTCCACACCTGGACACCCTCCACACCTGAACACCCTCCACACCTGAACACACTTCACACCTGAACACACCCACACTGAACACACTCCACAATTGAACATACTCCACACCTGAATGCACCTCACAATTGAACGCACCCCACACTGAACACATTCCACACCTCAACACACCTCACACCTGAACACTCTACACACCAAAACTCACTCCACACCTGAACACACTCCACACCTGAACACACTCCATACCCTAGCAAACGTCATACCTGAACACATTTCACACCTGCACACACATTACACCTGAACACACTCCACACCTGGACACACCTCACATCTGAACACACTCTGCACCTGAACACCCTCCTCATCTTAGCAAACCCCACAGCTGAACACACCTCACGCTGGAACACACTCACTCCACACCTGAACATACTCACTCCTTACCTGAAAATACTCACTCCTTACCTGAAAATACTCACTCCGCACCTGAACACACTCACTCCACACCTGAACACACTCACTCCACACCTGAACAGACATCACACTGAAACAAACCCCACAATGAACACGTTCCACACCTGAACACACCTCACACCTGAACCATTCCACACCTTAGCACTCCTTGCACCTGAACTCACTTCACACCTAAACATACTCCATCCCTGAACCCACTCCACACCTGAACAATCCCCACACCTGAACATTGCCCACACCTGAACATCCTCCACACCTGAACACTGCCCACACCTAAACAGACTCCACACCTAAACACATTCTACACCTGTTCACACTTGAAGAAACCCCACATTGAATACACCTCACACCTGAACACACTCCACACTTGGACATACTTCACACGTGAAGGGGTTTGGATGGTGCAGAATTTGTAAGGTGCATCCAGGAGGGCTTCCTGAGACAATATGTAGATAGTCCAACTAAGGAAGGAGCAATACTGGACCTGGTATTAGGGAATGAACCCAGCCAGGTGGTTGAAGTTTCAGTAGGGGAGCATTTCAGGAAAAGTGACCATAATCCAGAAGTTTCAAGGTACTGGTGGATAAGAATAACAGGAGTCCTCGGGTTAAGGTGCTTAACTGGGAGAAGGTCAATTACAACAATATTAGACAGGAACTGAGGTATCTAGACTGGAGGTGGATGTTTGAGGGCAAATCAACAACTGACATGTGGGGGGGCTGTCAAACGTCAGTTGATAAGAATTCAGGACCAGCATGTTCCTGCTAGGATGAAGGATAAGCATGGCATGTTTCAGGAACCTTGGATAACAAAGGATATTGTGAGATTAATCAAAAAGAAAAGGGAAGCATTTGTAAGGACTAGAAGGCTGGGAACGGATGAAGCCCGTGGAGAATATAAAGAAAGTAGGAAGAAACTTAAGCAAGGAGTCAGGAGGGCTAAAAGGGGTCATGAAAAGCCATTCAAGGAAAATCCCAAGGCAAGAGGGTAGCCAGGGAAAGGGTGGGCCCACTCAGGGACAGAGGTGGGAATCTGTGTGTGGGGCCAGAAGAAATGGGAGAGATACTAAATGAATACTTCTCATCAGCACTCACCAAAGAGAAGGACTTAGTGGTCGATTTGTCTAGGGAAGTGTGTGTAGATAGCCTGGATCATGTTGAGATCAAAAAAGAGGAGGTGTTAGGCGTCTTGAAGAATATTAAGGTGGATGAGTCCCCAGGGCCAAATGGGATCTACCCAAAATACTGAGGGAGGCAAGGGAGGAGATTGCTGGGGCCTTGACGGAAATCTTTGTATCCTCACTGGCTATGGGTGAGGTCCCAGAGGACTGGAGAATGGCCAATGTTGTTCCATTGTTTAAGAAGGGTAGCAGGGATAATCCAGGAAATTACAGGCCGGTGAGCCTTACATCAGTGGTAGGGAAATTATTGGAGAAGATACTTCGTGACAGGATTTACTACCATTTGGAAGCAAATGGGCGTATTTGTGAGAGGCAGCATGGTTTTGTGAAGGGGAGGTCGTGTCTCACTAACTTGATCGAGTTTTTCGAGGAAGTGACAAAGATGATCGACAATGGAAGGGCAGTGGATGTTATATACATGGATTTCAGTAAGGCCTTTGACAAGGTCCCTCATGGCAGACTGGTACAGAAGGTAAAGTCCCATGGAATCAGAGGTGAGCTGGCAAAATGGATATAGAATTGGCTTGGTCATAGAAGACAGAGGGTAGTAGTGGAAGAGTGCCTTTCTGAAAGGAGAGCTGTGACTAGTGGAATTCCGCAGGGATCAGTGCTGGGACCTTTGCTGTTTGTAGTATATGTAAATGATTTGGAGGAAAATGTAACTGGGCTAATTAGTAAGTTTGCAGGCATCACTAAGGTTGGAAGTGTTACAGATAGTGAAGAGGATTGTCAAAGGATATAATGGGATATAGAGCGGTTGGAGACTTGGGTGGAGAAATGGCAGATGGAGTTTAATCCAGACAAATGCGAGGTAATGCATTTTGGAAGGTCTAATACAGGTAGGAATTATACAGTAAATGGCAGAACCCTTAAGTGCATCGATGGGCAGAGGGATCTGGCTGTACAGGTCCACAGGTCACTGGAAGTGGCAACGCAGGTGGATAAGGTAGTCAGGAAGGCATATGGCATGCTTGCCTTCATTGGCAGGGGTATTGAGTATAAAAGCTGGGAAGTCATGCTGCAGCTGTATAGAACCTTGGTTAGGCCACACTTGGAATATTGTGTGCAATTCTGGTCACCACATTACCAGAAGGATGTGGAGGCGTTGGAGAGGGTGCAGAGGAGGTTTACCAGGATGCTGCCTGGTCTGGAGGTTATTAGCTATGAGGAGAGGTTGGAGAAACTCAGATTGTTCTCACTAGAGCGACGGAGATTGAGGGGCGACTTGATAGAAGTTTACAAAATTATGAGTGGCATGGACAGAGTAGATAGTCAGAAACTTTTTCCCAGGGTGGTAGAGTCAATTACTAGGGGACATAGATTTAAGGTGAGAGGAGAAAACTATAGAGATGTGTTGGGCAAGTTTTTTACGCAGAGGGTAGTGAGTGTCTGGAATTCGCTGCCAGAGGAGGTGGTGGAAGCAGGTACGATAGTGGTGTTTAAGAGGCAGCTTGACAAATACATGAATAGGATGGGAATAGAGGGATACGGACCCCGGAAGTGCAAAATGTTTTAGTTTGACAGGCAATATGATTGGCGCAGGCTTGGAAGGCAGAAGGGCCTGTTCCTGTGCTGTACTTTTCTTTGTTCTTTGTTCTAAACCCCACACTGAATACACCGCACACCTGAACACACTCCACACCTGAACACACCTTACACTTGAACAGTCTCCACACCTGAACACAGTCCACACCGAAACGCACCCCACACCTGAACTCACCCCACACCAGAACACCCTCACCTGAACACACCCCACACCTGAACAAACCCAACACCTGACGCACTCCACATCTGAACACACTCCACACTTGAACAGACCTCATACCTGAGCATATTCAACTCCGTAACTCACCACACACCTGAACACATTCGACACCTGAACACTTTCCACGCCTGAACACTTTCCACGCCTGAATACTTTCCACACCTGAACAAATTCTAGACCTGAACACTCCTCACACCTGAGTGCACCTCACACCTGCAGGTACCTCACACCTGGATACATCTCACACCTGAATGCACCCCACACTTCAACAAACCTCACAGCTGAACACACCTCACATCTCAGCATACTCTACACCTGAACACCCTCCACACCCACACCTGAAAACAGCTCACACCTGAACATACTCCACACCTGAACACTTTCCATATCTGAATATCTATTTAGAGGAATAGTGTCACATCTCATTGTCCTCTATATTAACGTTCTGTAATGATGTTACTTTACAATGAATCTCAAGACAGGGTTTGAGTTGAAGGACACACGCTGACATGCGGTTTGCAATTTTGAGGTGCATTACAATTTCCATTGACCCTGCTGCTTTCATTGTTGATTTTGAGGTTTGTGTATTGCACTGAATCAAAGTAAATATTTCTTATTTCCTACACAGCTTGGAACTGTATCGAAAGGTTGCAAACCTCCGCATTCTGGCCTGTGGTGGAGATGGAACGGTTTGTAATTTTAACAAATGAAACCTTTAATCAATGGGCCCAAAATAACCTACATGTACTTTTGATCTAACGTGTGCTTGGTCAGATGGTGCTCCAGTCTAAGATATGGTGAGAAGGCTGGCAGGGGAGGACTGGAATGTTAATCTGCATATTTGTCCTCTGATTTTCTCCCTGGGTCTCTCCTGAAGGCTGATTCAGCTTAACTAAATGAGTCATATGGATCAGAAGGTCACTTTCCCAGCGGTGATGAGTTTGCTAGTTTATGAGTGCTGGAATTTGCCTCAGTACCCCCTCGATTATAGGACAGGGGTGGAATGGGCCAGGTCTCCTGCTCCTGATCACAGTCTCCTGCCCTGTCCTGTGAGCCCCACTGGGAGTTTATGAAAAGAAAGGATCAGGCTTTTGTGTATTGTCTTCTGCAGACGAATAGCATAGGAATAGCTCATGATCAACCCAGCCATGAATAAGTGTCATATGGACAAAACACATAAGCTGGCTGATGCCCCCATATCTGCAGGAACTCCAGAAAACCACCTCCAAGAAAGGAGGGGTAAACACAGGAAAGAAAATTGAATTAAAATGATCGCACTGAGCAGCATAGTCCAATCCATTGAACTCAGTGTGAAAATATCCGTGTCGATCTCTGACCTGTTCAGCAGAGCCACCCAGAATAAGAGGAAAAGTGCCCAAGAACTAAGACCTCACTGTTGGCAGACCTGGGGTATATAGGGTCCTCATCACATCTGTCAGCTTAACCTGCCTTTTCTGAAACTTCACCTATTTCAAACTGACACTAGGATTAACTTCGAACTCCACCCTGTGCTACAGATAGGTCCCATATTTGTGTGTTGGGCACAGGAGGAGGCAGTTCAGCTCCTCCAGCCTGATTCAACATTCAATTAGATAATTACTCAGTTAGATCTCAAATTCATTTCCTCACCTTTTCTCCATAATCTCCTATACTGAATAAAAATTTATCAATTTCAGCCTTGAAAACTTCAATTGACCTCACATCAATAGACTCTTGTGGGGGAGAGCTCGAGATTACAGTTTATCCTGTACACAAGAAAGATGTTCCCTGGGTTTGTTCCTCGATGGGCTCAATATAAGAGCAGGGAGGTTATAGTTGGAGCTGTACAAAACGCTAGTTAGGTCACAGCTGGAGTACTGTGTGCAGTTCTGGTGGCACACAACAGGAAGGATGTGACTACACTGGAGAGGGTGCAGAGGAGATTCACCAGGATGTTGCCTGGACTGGAGCGTTTCAGCTATGAGAGAGACTGGATAGACGGGGGTTATTTTCCTTAGAGCAGAGAAGGCTGAGGGGGCACCTGATGGAGATATACAAAATTATAAGGGGCATAGATAGGGGAGATAGGAAGAAACTTTTCCCCTGTGTGGAGGTGTCAATAACCACAATATCCAGGGGCATAGATTTAAGGTAAGGAGCCAGAGGTCTAGCTGGGATTTGAAGAAACTTTTTTCACCCAGAGGGTGGTTGGAATCTGGAACACATTGCCTGAGGGAGTGGTAGAGGCAGGAACCCTCACTACATTTAAGAGATATTTAGATGAGCAGTTGAAACGCCATAGTATACACTTGGCTACGGGCCAAGTGCTGGAAAATAGGATTAGAATAGATAGGTGCTTGATGGCCGGCACAGACACGATGGGCCAAAGGGCCTGTTTCTGTGCTGTATAACTCTATGACTATGATTGTAATTTTGACATGACATCTCTTTGTTCTTGATTCCCGCACCATATGAAATAGATTCTCTGTATCTGCCATAGAAAATACTTTGATCATTTTGAACACCTTGATTAGATCACTCCTCACTCTTTTATGTTTAAGGAAATATAGTCTTTGTGACCGATCCTCAATTTAATCTTTCTAATCCCTGGTGTCACTCCCAGAGTCAGTACCAAGTTTATCACAGGCTGGATACAGAATAAAGCTTCCTTTACTCTGCCCAGTGATGTTCTTAATGCCAGCCTCAAAGATTGGCCTTTTCTGCATTTCGACTGGCACACACATCTCACCCTGCACAAGCTGCAGAGGAAGGAGTCATGTAATGAGGGAAGGTCTCATGGGATGAACCACCCCCTTTGAGATGTTTGTGGGTGACATGCTGCCAGAGACAACCACCAGAATCTTGCTGTTCTAATGTGATACGTATGGGTCAACCCCCAACTGAGCCTCAATGCATTATCCGCAGCACAGCAGCGTGACATGCAATCTCAGTCTCCCTAAAGGCATGTTACAGCACCATTAATATCACTTCACTCCATATTTTCTTCAGTGATCTTTCAATATCTCAAAGCATTTTACAGCTAATGAAATAGTCTTGAAGTGTATCCACTGCTGAAATTTAGGAACTGCAACAGCCCATTTTTGCACAAATCTGGTCATTATCATTATACATGGAGTGACTACACTTCAAAAAATATTTTGATGGTTGTAAAGTGTTTTTGGGATGACCTGAGATTTTGAAAGCACTAGAGAAACAAAAGCCTTTGAGTTTTTCAAGAGGAAGTTTGTGTTCATCCCAGTGCATTACACCTGCTGTGGTGTTTTGTTTGTTTAATGCAAGTGCTCACCTAGCTGACGCTTCAGGTAAGATAGTGAATGTGACTCATTTCCCGGCTGCTGACTCCATCCTTCTCTCTGGCAACTGTCTTAGGCTAAACCAGACTAGTTGGCAACCTTATCTGACCCCAAGATGAGCTTCTGACCACATATTCGAACCATCATTAAGACTGCCTCTTTCCACCTCTCTAACATCGCCCCTGTCTGAGCTCACCTGCAGAAAGCTTCATCCATGTCTTTGTTACCTCCAAACTTGACAATTCCACACCCTCCTGACTGGCCTCTCACATTATATCCTGCTGCCTGTGTCTTACCTTGCACCAAATCTTGTTCCCCTATCACTCCTGTGTTCGCTGACCTACATTGGCTCACAGTCCAGCAAGGCCTTGATTTTAAAATTCCTCACCTTGTTTTCAAATCCCTCCATGGCCTTGTCCCTCCCTTTCTCTATAATCGCCACCAGTCCCACAACCCTCCCAGATATCTGCACTCTCCTAATTCCAGCCTCTCAAACATGCCCAGTCAGGGTCTTGTGGTGCACTGGATATGGCCCCTGCCTCTTAGCTGAAAGCCAAAGAGGTTGATTATCAACCTACAGATCCTTCCAACACATGCGTGCAAGCGGTAAGAGTGGGAGAAATTCCTAGTCAGTCATGTGATGGAAACAAGGTTGGAGACTCTGCCTTCACTGTCCATAAACTCCAGACTACAACATGCTGTAAAAGTGCATGTCACCACAGCAACTCGGACTCCCTGAGTGAACTGTGACACACCAAATATTCTTGATTTTAATTGTTCCACCCATTGGCGGCTGTGTCTTCAGGGCCTGGGTCCTAAACTCTGGAATTCCCTCTCAAAACCTCTCTGACTTTCTACCTCTCTTTCTCCCTTTAAGCCATTCCTTAAAGCCTACCTCTGACCAAGCTTTTTGCCAACTGCCCTAATATCCTCCTATGTGGCATGGTCCCAGTTATAGCTTTATAACACTGCTGTGAAGCACCTTGGATTATTTGATTCTGTTAAAGGTGCTAAATGAATTGAAGTTGTTGTTGTTTATTTTACACGGTGCCTATGGATAAGATGACATGACCTTCACAGGTGGAGAAAGTGCTGATTTTACTGTGGGGGAGCAAGTAGGGTCAGACTAAAAACTCCCCCACCCACCCAGTGATAGAAATCTCTAAGGGAGCTGAGCTCATTAGCCTCCCCTCCCAGTAAGGACATTGAGCAGTCCGCTCCAGCACTGTGTCAAGGATGCTCCTTCAAAGAAAGACAAAAAACCTGTTTTTTTCCCCACACCAGCTATTTTGTGTCCCTCTGAGTGAACATAGGAGCGAGAGTAGGCCATTCAACCTGTTGAGCCTGCTCCGCCGAATTCAATTCAGTACACATTAATGCCAAATTAGGCTCCATTTTATAATGCAGGCCCACATCCACTGAGAACTGGGCTGGGACTAATGGAGTTTCACACACACACACTGGAAAATGTTTCCTGTTTTTAATATTTAAATCCTTCAGTACCAATTATCCCTGATGCTGAAGGAATTAAATGTAAAATCTGAGCATGGCTTTAGGTAGAAACTATAATGATGTCAGTCCATTCTCCACACTCCAACAACTTTTCTGACTTGACGAGAATGGAGATGGCAGCCATTGAGACTGAATGTTTTCTTTCACAAAGCTGTTCAGTAATGTTTTTTTCCTCTTTGTCCAGGTGGGCTGGATTCTTTCCTTGTTGGATGAACTGCAGCTCAGTCCCCAGCCTCCAGTCGCAGTGCTTCCGCTGGGGACAGGGAATGACCTGGCCCGTACTCTCAACTGGGGAGGGGTAGGTACATCACACCGCAGCCCCCACAGGTACACCCGCAAGGATGGGGCTCGGAGTGCCGCCTAAAAGACGAAGGATGAAGACGTATGTCAGGCGGCCTGTCAGAGGGAAGCAGGTGACAGGTTTCGGTGATCGACAGTGATAACATGGACCAGGAAACTCCTTGTGATGTAGCTCCCACCAGTTGTTATAATCTGAGATTGCCTGCAAGAATGGTGGAAGCAGATTTAGCAATAACCTTCCAAAGGAAATTGTATAAATACTTGAAGGGACAAAAATCTGCAAAGTTAGAGGACAAAACCAGAGGAGGGGGTCTAATTATATAACCTTTTTACAATTTACAATGTACAGGACATTGGTGAGGCCACAATTGGGGTACTGTGCAGTTTGGATCTCCTTACCTAAAGAAGGATATAATTGCCCTAGAGCGAGTACGATGAAGGATCACATGGTTCCTGGGATGAGGAAAGATTAAGTCTTTATTCTTTCATGGGATGTGGGCATCACTGGCCAGGCCAGCATTTGTTGTCCATCCCTGATGTTCCTTGACGCACCTGATTCCCAGAACCAGATCCAGCAATGCCGCCTCCATTACTTTTGTGTCCTTGTTTTGTTACCCACTCCAACTATTCTAACTCTCGTTGTCCATTTATTTACCTTTTCAGTTCTTTGCTGCACTTTCTGGATTGATTCTGGGCTGTATTAATGAAGCTGTCGTTTATCTGTTTCCCTTCAATCCCAGTTTCCTTAGTTATGCAGTGAACTCTGGCTTTGGATGCCATTCCTTCCCTCCTCTCATAGGAATGTGTCTACCCTGTGCTGAAACTAGCTCTGCGTTCAAAATCTCCCATTGCTCAATTGTGTTGTTTTATCAGTATGTGCCAATGCTAATATGTGGTTTGATGCCTTGGATATGCAGCACGCAGTGTGCTGCAACTGAGTTAATAACAGTTCACTGTGTGCTGTTGTGCTCTAAGATGGCAGGTCTACCTTACTGCCGTAATTATCATTCCAGCTACTTGGTTTACAGAATCACAGAATTGTTATGGTGCATCGTGTCTGCACCAGCTCTCTGAATGAGCAATTTACCGAGTGTCAATTCTCCGCCTTCTCCCAGTAACCCTGCACATTCTTCCTTTTCAGATAACAGTCTCATTCCCTTTAGAATTCTTCAATTGAACCTGCCCCCACCACACTCTCAGGCATTCCAGACCCCTACCACTCACTGCAGTGTAAAAAAGTTTCTCCTCCTATCAATTTTACTTGTTTTGACAATTACTTTAAATCTGTGCCCTTTCATTCTCAATCCTTTCATGAGTGGGAACAGTTTCCCCCTATCTACCCTGACCAGACCCCTCATGATTTTGAATGTACGGTTTTCATTTTTATTCAGCTGTGTTCGGAAGTGAGCAACAAATAAAAATGTATACAAGCCTAAAAGATGGAGGGGCAATGAAAAAAAGCCCATCAACACGTCAAAGTTCATGCCTCTGATGCCCCAATTCTACCACTGTCAGGCAGATTGTTCAACTTATTTATCACTCTTTGTTTGAAGGCCATCCTTTTCCATGGTTAATTTAAGTGTCACTGCTTTATACTCTGACCTCATTATCCTGTAATTTGGGTGGCACTTTGGTTTGATACTTGATACTCAAGTACAGATTGTGGGTGACTCTCCGTCTAAGAGCAGATGTACAGTCAACAGTTTGTTTCCCCGGGGCAGCAGTACAAATGCAGACGATGTCATTGTGCCAACAGCACTCCAGGGTTTGTACTTAGATTGTACATTACAGACTTTATTGTACATTACGGTCTTTATCTGAGAGGAATTCTCCAGAGCATTTTTTTCCCTTACTGGCTCTGGGAATATCTCTGTTTTTTTCTCACCTCTCCCAAGAAATTTCATAGAGGGGATGTAGGGAGAGAGGCAATGTCTGGTTGTGATGGTTAACCTAGCCTTTGGAGTTCAAATATTATTGTAGTAAATCTATGCTGCACTCCCTCCAAGGCTAATATATCCTTCCTCAGGTGTGGTGCCCAGAACTACCATAGATAGTGGCGTATACGTTGACCTTTGAAGCTTTGGAAAATCCCTCCAAAAACAGGAAGCTGAGAGAAAAGTGAACCACCAGCGTTCATGTGGGCGGTCGCCATCTTTGTCACTCACCATGCAGGGTCTGCTCTGTGGGGGCATGTCTTAAATTCCCACGCACCTTCGCAACTCGGCATTTATCAGCTGCTCAATCCCTTAATGCACCCAGTTATCAGGTACCAGTAAGTAAAACATTAATTGTGGAGTGTAAAATTGAGGCTGACTACTAACGCTGGGGGCGACTTATATACCGAGTATATACAAAAACATGATTTTTGGGCCTGAAGAAATTAGGTTGTCTTATACACTGGGTCAACTTATACACTACAATCGACGGTATGCAGAGTACTCCAGGTATGGACTAACCAAGGCTCTAGTTGGCTGTAACATAAATTCTATCCCTTGTATTCTAGTACTTGAGATATAAAGACCAGCATTCCATTAGCCTCTTTGATTATGTTTTGTACTTGTTCATGATATAATGATGTGGAAGGATATCAACAACACAGGTAGGGGTATCACATCTTCATAATTCAAAGTAGCGATCAGCCATGTTGGATTACAAAGGTAATTGATTTTTATGTGCTTATGCTGTGAAAAACAAGCAAAAGCCTATTTCAATGGATTTGTGATCCATGTCAATTTTATAATCAAAAGCAACATTCACAATATTTCCACACATTGGCAGCTCTTCCCAGGAATGATCTAAAAGCACAGATAATGGGAAGAGAATGTGTAACTTACTGGGCTTAGCTTGAGGCGATGGATGGCTCCTCGACTTTGTGCTTGGCATTTAGCTATGAACTCTCAGAGTGCCAGCCTCACAACAGCTACAGCTCAGTCCACAGCAGGGAGATGTCCTCACCGTTGATTCCGGCACTTGGGGAGATGATACTGTTGCTTCTTCTCTCTGCCGCAGGGGTACACGGATGAACCAGTCTCGAAAATTCTCTGCCATGTAGAAGAGGGGAATATTGTACAGCTGGACCGCTGGAATCTCCATCTTCAGAACAACCTCCATCTAAACCAAGATGACCCTGAAGAAGGGACTCAGAAGGTAACTGCAGTGGCTAACTCTGCAAACTTTTATACAAATCTCTACCATTTCCTGAACGATCCTGTGTGGGCAATCCTCTTTCTTCCAGAGGGTTATTGTGGATTGTTTTTAAAGAGGCAAACCCAGGTGAAAGGACAGCTGCGCAATGCAGGACACCAGCAAGGTGAGAAAGAATGCAAGTGAAGATGAGGTGAATTGGTAGCTTGCTGACAGCAAGGTCTGAGTTTTATAGCCTATAGACCGTAGGAAGTTCAGAGCTGCATGCTGGACTGCTTTCTTGTTTTAATTCATCTTGTCATTTTAAACTAGGGTTGCCAAACCGCCAGGATTGGCTTGGAGCCTCCAGGAATTGAAGATCAATTCCTGGACACTGCTGTGTGCACCCGTTGAGAAAAATCATAGGGGCATTAAAAAGATTGTCATTTGCTTTGAACATTTCTCTTTACCAAATATAAAAATATTGAAAATGGAGGTTAAAAAGGCTGTTTGGCTGGCAGTCAAGTATCATCCAATTAGGTAATGAGTCTTGTTGCTTTCCAATTGGTGTAGGAAGGCAGTGCGTCACAAGGATGGATGTGTTGGTTGACGAATGGCTGGAGGATGTAGGCAAGTCATGTGATGAAACCTCCAGGAATACATTTAATCACGGTTGGCAACCCTACTTTAAACATCAGCATTCACACATATGAATTGTAACAATACAACGGAGTCTTTATTGAGACATCCCACTTCATGATTCCTGCAGTGGCTTGCTCACATTTAAATACCCTTTTACCCTTTGATCATTACATTTGATGCACACCATCAATAAATCACAGAGAAGCAAAAATACATTCACATGACAATGTACTTAACTAATTGTAATGAAACAATGATATACAGCATGAACAATAAACTGTAGTTGAAACAAATACATGCACACAGCTAAAACAGCTTTGTCCTTCTCAACCCCTTCCCTGGTTACGTTGCCTTAATTAGCTCTGTAATATTCCTCATGGACATCGGTGATCAGATAACTTTATTCTAGACCATTTTCTTCCATCTTGTGCAGGCGAGCAAGAGATGTCTTGGAAGCAGTTCCTCAGATTGGGATCACCATTCAAGTGTTGGATGTGCTCAACTTTTAGAAGAGTTGGGCAGTTGAAAGGGAAAGTGAGTGGCACAAAAAGTCGGAACCATGGTTCCATGGCTTTATCTGTGGAGGAGCTGTGCATGTTCTATCACAAATCACAGGCGATAATGAAGCCAAGCTTAAATGAAAAAGGACTAAGGCTAAATCCTGTATGGTCTTGCATGGGCAGAGTCTTCCCATGCCCCTCCAAGGCCATTGATAGGGCTCCTGGTTGAAGAGATTGTCAGCTTTTGTTGCCTTGATTCACGGACAAGGAAAATGGGCCACATTCCAATGGAAATTGGGAATTTATTTTAGGTAACACATTGAACCCGCTTAACAGTGTCAACATTTAGTTCAGATGGCAGACTTGTCCTTCAGAAATATCAACATTTTAATTCTGCACCTAGCAGCATGAATGTGTGAATGGTCATTATTTTGGATGTGTTGCTTTATTGGGCCAAAGTCAATTTGTTACTGAATGGTAGGCAATCTTCCTGCATAGCTGGCGATTGTCTACTTTTAACATGGACATTGACTTTAGCAGCGATTCATGCAACAGCCGAGAAGACAGCTGGTTTGGGGTTGGCAGAGGTCACTACATTTTACCCTTGGGCTTACCTCATTCGTGCAATGCACTGACAGAGGAGAGCTGTAATTAATCATGAAGCAATTTCAGCCAAGCCAGCCCCTACATGACCAGTTCACTTGGAGGAGGGAAGTGCCACAGGACGGTTGGTATCTGCAGCTTGGTCATAAAGTCAACTGAAGATACTTTGGCATTCGTGTCTGCGAAGCATTTGAAAATAAGCAATTCAGGGAGAATCAAGACATGCAGATGAACACTTGAGGAATCAGCTTATCTAACTGAGGTGTGTCTCTGGAAGGGAAGGGAATATTATTTGAGTTAAATTTTGCAACTGTACACATAATGTCACCTAGTGTCGCTGTAACGTGAGCCAAACCTGCCAATCCTATTATCTGAGTTAAACTGCGGTTTTGAAACACTCGCAAAAAGAAGGGAAATTTAGTTTCCTTGATCTAATCTGGCAAGGTTAATTACTGCACAGATCAAGTATACTGACACATCTAAAACATCAAACCTTTAATTGTGTGGTTACAGACACACTACACAATAGTTAGTAAATCACATGGAGACTTGCAATCCTCAAGGATGCTGTAGTAGCGAATGAGACATGGGTGTTCTCCAAAGCAGAAGCACTTTTCTAAAACACTTTTTCATGCTATTGTATCTAAAAAAAAACAGATTTTCTTTCTCCAAGCTGGCGTGACACCCTTTCTGTGGAAGAGTTTGACCAAACCATCTCTATTGAAGACTCTCCAAATATTGATTGGAATACAACAATTGTGCCACATAATCTGCCAGCATGTGATACAATGCATGTCTTCAGATCGTTCCCGAGCACCCAGACACCTCATGGAAGAGTGGCTCACCACAAGGATAGAACAGCATAGCTGCCGAGTGTTCAGTGTAGAACCATAGGCTCAGTTCCTGCTTAAATTCCTGTGTAACAATCACCCGTAACAAATGGACGTTGCCGGTGTCTGAACTGAGGTTCTTAATAATTACTGCTGTTTATCATCATTACATTTAGAAAGCTAAGCTGCAGGCTTCATGCAATGCAACATTTAGAGTATGAACCTATTATTAAGTGGCAGTAGGGAATATTGAACTTATTATAGTTTCAGACTGGGGAATGTACTTTATTGGTTCCATGTTTTGATGCCAAGATCATGATGGCTCTGTAATTAAGAGTTCAAATCCTTTCTAAATTATAGTATTACGTAGATAAAGTGTTGAAGATGTCAGAAGCAAGATCTTCAAAGAGACAGAATGGACCTCTGTACATGCTGAAAGTCTTTTCTGGCTTGTCAATCCTTCATTGTCTCTTACAGCCTTGGAATCCTGAATCTGATTGAAAATTTCCTTCCTAACCCTCTTTTCTCTCCTCACCTACATACAGCTCCTCACATTCCCTGAGGTAACTTAGTATAGGGAGGGAGTGAAAAGAAAAAAAATAGAACAGAATGTTGTCCCAAAACACCAGGAAAAGACATGCAATCATTGTCATTATCGGCATCCCTCCATCTATGCAAGATTGGGAGCAGCAAACCTATTGGGAACAGAGTAGTTTCATATGGTGCATTTTTACTGATGGCTGAAGAAACCAATCCTTGAGAGGCAGGTTCTGCCACAAGTGCTGCATTTGAAGTGGTTATCAAGTGTGGTTGTGCGTTGTTTTCAGTCACCATACTGCTGTCGCCACCGATTGGCATGATGGCACATGCCAACCCACAAGTGATGTCACCATTTCCCTCTGTCATCAGCTGGTGTCTCCCAGGTTCGAAAATCGATGTTTTTGGGGCCTTCACATTATGTTTTCAAGCAGCACCTTGGGCGTCCCACTGGCCTTCTGGCTTCTGCTATCTCACCGTAAAGAAAATTCTTGGTTATGCATCTGCCTTCCTTCCTGCAGACGAGCCTGAGTCAGCGAAGCCGCCTCTGCTTGATGAGTGCCAACACACCTGGGAGATTTGTCTTTGAGAGGACTGTCACAGTCAGGATTATGTCCTTCCATTAGGTGCCCAGAATGCATAGCAAACAGTGAAGATAAAAGTTGTTGAGCGTCCTTTCTTGATAACTGTAAGTCATTCATGTTTCACAGCCACACAACAAGGTGCTGAGAACACAGGCCTCTTAAATCTGCCTCCTAAGAGTCAGCAATCTGGTGCACAAAAAAGGAATTTGTTTAGTCACCTTTGAGCAGCAGCCTTGGTCACAGGCCGTTATTCAGGTGGTTTTTCAATTGTATGTCTTTTGGGAGCAGTGTCACCTTTTTGAAGCTGTCAGTTTGTCTGGCATGTGTGTGGATATCCAAAACAAAAACAGAATTACCTGGAAAAACTCAGCAGCTCTGGCAGCATCGGCGGAGAAGAAAAGAGTTGACGTTTCGAGTCCTCATGACCCTTCAACAGAACTGAGTGAATATTAGGAGAGAGGTGAAATATAAGCTGGTTTAAGGTGGGGGGGGTGTGGTTATAGGGACAAGCAAGCAGTGATAGGAGCAGATAATCAAAAGATGTCACAGACAAAGGAACAAAAGAACACAGAGGTGTTGAAGGTGGTGATATTATCTAAATGAATGTGCTAATTAAGAATCGATGGCAGGGCACTCTAGGTACAGCTCTGGTGGGGGTGGGGGGGCATAAAAGATTTAAAAATAATGGAAATACGTGGGATAAGAAAAATCTATATAAATTATTGGAAAAAAACAAAAGGAAGGGGGAAGAAACAGAAAGGGACTTGGGAATGGAGGAGGGAGTTCAAGACCTAAAGTTGTTGAATTCAGTATTCAGTCCAGAAGGCTGTAAAGTGCCTAGTCGGAAGATGAGGTGCTGTTCCTCCAGTTTGCGTTGGGCTTCACTGGAACAATGCAGCAAGCCAAGGACAGACATGTGGGCAAGAGAGCAGGGTGGAGTGTTAAAATGGCAAGCGACAGGGAGATTTGGGTCTTTCTTGCAGACAGACCGCAGGTGTTCTGCAAAGCGGTCGCCCAGTTTACGTTTGGTCTCTCCAATGTCGAGGAGACCACATTGGGAGCAACGAATGCAGTAGACTAAGTTGGGGGAAATATAAGTGAAATGCTGCTTCACTTGAAAGGAGTGTTTGGGCCCTGGCTGTTTGCTTCTAAGCTAGGCTTTAACATGTAGATTGTATGCCTGCTTTCAGGGCTGCTTAATTCATGCATTGTCAGCATCCACTCAACGATTCTATCTCTCTCTCTCTCAACAGCTCCCACTTACTGTGTTTAACAACTACTTCAGTCTGGGGTTCGATGCCCATGTGACATTGGAATTCCATGAGTCTCGAGGTACATACCGTACATTCATGAGCATTGTTGCAAATGTCTAGTTCATAATTCAAATGTTTTAGAATATAAATTTTAATTCTAGGAATTAAAGTCTTATTTGTAGAAAATGGGCATCTGGTTAAGGAACTGATAAGCAAACCTGCAGTAAATGCAATTCAAACAAGCTTGGAATTTATTACACTTAAAAGGTTAGGGCCATGTTGACTTAAGAGGTTAACATCTAGAAAGGTAACATTATGAAACAGTTGGACTTACTTAGCTAAAGATCTGGAGACGTGGGCCAGAATTTTTCCATCAGTGAGTTGGGGGTGGAACCCCTGATGTCATCCCACCCCATTTAAATATTCAGGAAGGTGGGCGGACAGCGCAGTTAGCTGTCCGCCCGCTGACCTGTCAATGGCCAATTGAGGCCATTGACAGGATAATTAAGCCACTTAAAGGACCTGCTTGTCCAACCTTAAGGCTGGCGGGCAGGCCAGGAGCTCCAGCGGGCTTCTGAAAAAAACATGAAACCTCATCCGCTGGTGGGATGAGGTTTCATATCTGTTTAAAAAAATCTTTAATAAAGTTTTTGTCATATTTATTAACATGTCCTATCTCATGTGACATTGTCACATGAGGGGGACAAGTTAATAATTTTTTTATTTTTCTATTATTGAAGTTAATAAACCTTTCACCGATCTCCTTGAGACAGCACTTAGTCTCATGCGAAAGAGCGCACTTTGACAGATGGGGATTCCCTCCCCCCCCCCCGCACAGGAAGCACTTCCCACTGGGCGGCCCGCTGGGCCGGCTTTAATTGGCCCGCCCGCTCAAAATGGCGGCGGGGCCCGTTTCGGCGGCGGCGATTGGCTGCCCGCCCGCCGCCGAGCCGGTGGGTCCCGCACGCCCATCAAGGGCAAAATTCTGCTCAATGATATCTGGAATTATTTCAGTAAAGGATAAATTACTCATGTGGGTTCCCACGATTAAGGAAAGGTTTGGAATTAAAAGGTAGGTAATTCACATTTCTACCTGGGAACAAGCTGTGTGTGTCACATCGCCACGGAGATCGGTGGAGCAATTCTTTGTTTCCAGTTTATCAGTTGGGGCATAACCTGTAGACAAGATTGGTTGATGTTTGGAAAAACAGCTAAGAGACTGTGTTGGCTTTGGGTCTTATGTAGCTTGTAGCTCCTTGGGAGTCAAGAGATGAAGCCAGACCTACACCTGAAACAGAGTAAATGCTTGATCTATCATCTATGATCCAGCCTGCGATTGGCAGCTGGTATTCAGTACAAGAGGAAGTTAATAAGGGGGAAAACAACTGGAAGATTTGTACAGCTGGAAGCTGAAGGAAGAAATCTACAGTAATCCTCTCAATTAAAGGTTGTGTACCTTGTTGCAGTTGGAGTTCTGGAAGTAATCAGCTTGGTTGCAGTCTGAAACTATAGCAGTGGGCTATTGGAAACCAAGGGTGTTTTCTGATCTTTTAAGCCACTGCACAGAAGTTACAGGGAAATCCTTGCTGGAGCAGTGAAATCCAGAAGCATGAGGTCTGTAAAGAAACTGGAGGGTCGTTTCACCAAAAGGCACTGGAAGAGGAGCCCTTGAAATCTTGTACCTTGGAGAATAACTGGAACACTGAAGAGAAGTCAAACTGAATTCCGGAGAGCTATGATGTATCTTTTGGGTTGGTCCCAGGAAAAGTGAATGAACATTCAGGATTTTGTAAAATAAGGGAACTCTTGGGAAGAAGCAAAAAAGTAGAACTGAGTTTATAGCATAGGTCTAAAAACCATAATATGAAGGTAATCGTGCCTACTTTGTTTAATTCTTTTTCTTATACAATAAAGTTTGTTTTTATTTGAAGACGTGAAATCTTGTGTAGTTCTGATGGGTGTTTGGATTTCTTCTTTAAACATTAACAGTCCTTACCTAACAAATTTGTACCAACATGCAAACTCACTCGCATGCACACACACATTCACATATCTCACACACATTCACATATCACACACTCATACATTCACATATCACACACACATTCACATATCACACACACATTCACATATGACACACATTCACATATCACATGCATGTGCACATATCACATGCACATTCACATTCACATATCTCACACACGCGCACATTCACATATCTCACACACACACTCAAACATCACACACATTCGCATTCATATATCACACACATTTGCATATCTCTCTCTTTCACACATACACACGCACACTTATCTCACACACACACACTTATCCAACACACTCATTTATCTCACACACTCGCACACACATTCACTTATCACACACACACATCATGCACACACATCACACACACACTCAATATCTCGCACACATATTCACATTACATACACACACACAAAACACACATCCAGAGAACACACGTGCTCACACACAAAACAAAGTATTTAAAACACACTCATACACATGCATTCATATAACACAAACATGCACATACACACTTATTTGTAGACATACACACAAAAGACATGCAGAGGGTACATACACACACATACATGTACACAAACACACTCCCGTACCTCACATTCTGAGTAATAGACTGACATGCATAACCATAGATCTGAGTACATGTGTGCACACTCATACACGAGCATACATCTCACATTGACACAATTCTCATATGCACACAGACGCAGCAAATGCTCCTTGTAAGCATCAACTTTTACTCAGTTGAAGACAAACTTGGATCTCAGTTAAGCCCACTGGTCCATGTGCTGAGAGAGTGCTCTGTGGTCAGAGATGTCCTTTAGATAAGGTGTTTATGTGAGGCCCCATCTGCTGGACTCTGTCCATTTGAAAATGAGCAGAGAGTTCTCCCACTGTCCAACCAACATTTCCCCACCACCCTGCACTACCCCCACCCACCCACCAGTCAACATCACTACAAGTGATTCTTTGGTTATTCATTGCTCTCAGAGACCTTTAAAAGTTAAAATTTTGTTTACACTTTTATTTTGCTGTATTTTCAAGACCTAATGGTCGATTCACATCAAAGTCAACCATTGTAAGTGAGGTATTATAGCATGTTTCTACATTAATATAAGTCTTTCTTTCAATCACCGACACAATGCACATGTTTGTAAACCATCTGAACCTCATCAGATTCTCAAAGGTGAGTGACGTAGAGTTTCTCACTTCTGTTAGTTACTAAACCCTGCAGAGAGCTCAGGACATTTCTTAACATATAAAAAGTGATCCTGGACAAAGGGATACTCTGTCTCATGTTGGGGAGTAGCACGCAACATGTTGGATCTGTCTTGGGTAAGGGGACAGTCTAGCTGTACTTCACAGCACATTGTGAGGCCCTACTGGGTGAGCTGTGTTTCCCAACTCTCTGGGACCTCCATGCCTTGTGAGTGGCACTCATGCCATGTTGGGCAATTGATGGATCCGTGGGCCCTCCTTACTGGAGGCAGCACCAAGATTACTAAACTGGCCTGAGTAAAAGTCTATAGTTTATATTTTTCAGCTTTGGTTGAAGAGAGACAATGTAACTATCATTATTTGAAGTCCACTCCAATCTTCTCTGCAGTCACCTTTTCATCAATATATGATTGATAATGGTTGTTTAATTGGACTGTTAATGGCCTTGAATACTAATTGTGTTTTTCCCTATTTTTGTAGAAGCAAATCCAGAACGGTTTAACAGTCGATTTAGGAATAAGATGTTTTATGCAGGGGTAAGTAGTACCAAATATAAGAATCAAATTGTCTAGAGAGACTCTACAAGAAAACATCTCATTTTCTGACCATCTTCTGCAATTTGTGATCCCATTTATGGAGCTACAGAAATGAGCAACAGAGGATAAATGATAGGACAGCAATCATTGAAAGTATAAATCAAGCCTTTTTGCTAGTTCCCCAAGCTCACCCAATAGTAGCGAGAAAGTAGTGTTGAATTTAGTGTTGTTGGCTGTGGATAGTTTTTGGCTATTTGCCGTGAATAATTCATTTGTATTCAATGTGGGTAGTCTAGTGCTGTTGGATTTATGACATTTCCTGCAGTACAACAGTGACTGTGCTTCAAAAGTATTTAATGGCTCTACAGTACTTTGGGACATCCTTTGGGTCATGAAAGACACTATAGAAATTTGAGTATTTTTGCTTCCTTCCTTGTGCACGTTATTGGGTTTGGTTACTTTGTTGAGTGTTGGTTGTTTTTCCTATCTCCAGTTTCATCTTCAGCTCTCCTGAGGGTTCTGACACTTGCTGGGGCCTCCATAGGTACTAGCAGTCCTCCGGCACCTTGTACTAGTTACTATTCATCATGCCGGCCGTATAGGGGTCTGGCACGTATAGGGTTAATGTGGGACTAAGTACAGTACCGCCCACACAGTGATGTAAGAGAGCACATGACACGCACCTAGGGTTAGTCGAGTATTGGACTGAGCCGTGTAGACCAGCAAGCATGGCAACAGCTCCTAGCTTGTACTCTTTAACCTATGTTTGTAAATATTTCTAAGAATCAACAAAGACTTACAGTTAACCTATGTCTGACTACAAAGACTTGTTCAGACCTACTGAACTGTAACCAACACTGTACAACAATGCATATGTCTTGGCAATGAGTTTCAAGACATCGCTTGATCAAAAAGGACATCCTGAATATTTTGCAGCATGGGTCATAGAAATGGAATGGTTCATTTGGCTGAGTGCCAAACCAGACCACCAGGTCCAGGTCGTGGCACAATCTCGTCATTCTTTTTAAATTCAGTCTCAGGATGTAGATATCCCTGGAAAGGTCTACATTTATTGAGTATCTCTGAGAAGATGGTTACACATCTTCAGAGGGTAGTTAAGAGTAAACCACATTGTGTGGGACTGGAATCACTGACAGGCCAGACTGGGTAAAAACAAAAAAGTTCTTTCCCCACAGGACTCAGTGAAACAGTTGCATTTTTGTTAAAATTAACACCTTCAGGACACTTTGACTGATTTCATAGAATAATGCAGCACAATAAAGTGCTGTTCAGACCATTATGTTAGGGGAGATGATGGTGTAGTGGTAATGTTACTGGACCAATAATTGGGGGACACGGGTTTAAATCTCACCATGGCCTCGGCCCAACCATCTTCTGCTGCTTCCTCAATGACCTTCCTTCCATCATAAGGTCAGAAGTGGGGATGTTCACTGATGATTGCACGATGTTCAGCACCATTTGCGACTCCTCAGATACTGAAGCAGTCCATGTCCAAATGCAGCAAGACTTGGACAATATCCAGGCTTGAGCTGACAAGTGGCAAGTAACATTCACGCCACACAAGTGTCAGGCAATGATCATCTCCAATAAGAGTAAATCTAATCATCGCCCCATGACGTACAATGGCATTACCATTGCTAAATCCCCACTGTCAACATCCTGGGGGCTACCATTGACCAGAAACTGAACTAGACTAGCCATATAAATACTGTGGCCACAAGAGCAGGTCAGAGACTAGGAATCCTTTGGTGAGTAAGGCACCTCCTGACTCCCCAAAGCCTGTCCACCATCTGCAAGGCACAAGTCAGGAGTGTGATGGAATATTCTCCACTTGCCTGGATGAGTGTGGCTCCCACAACACTCAAGAAGCTTGACACCATCCAGGTCAAAGCAGCCCGCTTGATTGGCACCACATCCACAAACATTCACACACCCCACCCCCGATGCACAGTGGCAGTAATGTGTACCATCTACAAGATGCACTGCAGAAACTCACCAAGACTTCTTACACAGCACCTTCCAAACCCATGACCGCTACCACCTAGAAGGTCAGGGCCAGTAGACAGATGGGAACACAACCACCTGGAAGTTCTCCTCCAAGCCACTCACCATCCTGACTTGGAAATATATCGGCCATTCCTTCACTGTCGCTGGGTTAAAATCCTGGAACTCCCTCCCTAATAGCACTGTGGGTGTACCGACACCACAGGGTCTGCAGTAGTTCAAGAAGGCGGCTCACCACCACCTTCTCAAGGGCAATTAGGGATGGGCAATAAAGACTGGCCCAGCGAGTGATGCCCATGTCCCAAGAATGAATTTTTTAAAACTGGCAACTGGTGGAATTTAAATGCAATTAATAAATGTGAAATTGAAAGCTAGGCCAGGATTTTCCGGGAAGCCCCTGGTTGGAATTATCACGGATGGGATGGAAAATTCAGAAATGCAGGCAGAAATCCATTGACTTTGGGTGGGACCAGAAAATCCTGGCCCTAGTCTCAATCACGGTGATCTTGAAGCTGTCATCGATTAACATAAAAACCCACCTAGATCACTAATGCCATTTAGGGAAGGAAATCTGCTGTCATCACCTGGTCTGGCCTACATGTGAATCCAGATCTCCCTTAACTGCCCTCTGAAATGGCCTAGCAAGACACTCAGTTCAAGGGCAATAGGGATGGGCAACAAATGCTGGCCTTGCCAGTGACGCCCACATCCCATAAATGAATAAAAAAAATCTGTGCCAGTTTTTTAGAGAGATCTAGTTAGTCCCACTCTGTCATTCATTCCCCACATCCCTGCAATTTATTTCCTTTTCAAGTATTGATCCAATTACCTTTGGAATGCCACTATTGAACCTAAATCCACCACAATATTAAACAGTGCATTCCAAATCCTGACCACTCATATCAAAATGTTTTTCCTCATGTCACCTCTGATTCCTTTGCCAATCACCTTAAATCTGTGTCCTCTCATTATCGACCTTTCGAGCAGTTGCTCCTTGTTTCCTCTACTTTTATATTTTTTAAAAAGAGCTGAACCCAAATTCTCAAACACCTATGGTGGAATTTGAACTCAAGTTCTCCAGGACTGTGGAAAATCAAACCTTCTGTTAAGAGGTTGGGGGTCAATTGCTCTGATTCCTGACACCTGAAGATAGGCAAGTCTTTTTTCCCAGGCATTATGTGACCTGGGTGTATTAATGGCCTGGTATATTAAGTATGAATGTTATGATCCAAGCTGAGGTTACCCCTGGACAAGCCTGATCCCAGAGTGGAACCCAGCTTGATAGATCATAACGTTTATTTTTGTTTGTTTAGATACATGGAGAGTAGCTACTGAACAGAGGCAATGGAGTCAGCTAATGAACTTTTACCAATAAAACATTTATTCAACAAGAAAAAATGAACTATATTACAATACTCCTTCACCCACAACTTTATCTTTCAGTTGTATACAGATTTGTAAGGATAACACAAGTTATAAAAACTACCTTACACTCTAATATTCACAGTAAGTACACAGTCCATGTAAACCAATAGGTACCCTGTGGTCAGACACACCACATTCTGAAACCAAGTGACAGATGCCACCTTAACCAGATGCTATTAATCTCTCCTCAACACCCCCCAGACGCTTGTCACACCATGAGCCAACTGGTCTTACTGAGTTCTGTCTTTCACACGAGGGTTTCCAATCTCCACATTCCAGTACCTCACCTTGGAATCTTTTCCCAAACTGATGTTTTCGCTCAGACACCTTCCACAATCAAAAACAAAAATACCTGGAAAAACTCAGCAGGTCTGGCAGCATCTGCGGAGAGGAACACAGTTAACGTTTCGACTCCGAATGACCCTTCAACAGAACTAAGTAAAAATAGAAGAGAGGTGAAATATAAGCTGGTTTAAGGTGGGGTGGGACAAGTAAAGCCAGTGATAGGTGGAGATAACCAAAAGATGTCACAGACAAAAGGACAAAGAGGTGTTGAAGGTGGTGATATTATCTAAGGAATGTGCTAATTAAGGGTAGAAAGCCGGACAAGCAAGGTACAGATAGCCCTAGTGGGGGTGGGGTGGGGGGAAGGGATCGAAAAAGGCTAAAAGGTAGAGCTAAAACAATGGATGGAAATACATTTAAAAATAATGGAAATAGGTGGGAAAAGAAAAATCTATATAAATTATTGGGAAAAAAAAGGGAGGGATCGGAAAGGGGGTGGGGATGGAGGAGAGAGTTCATGATCTAAAATTTTGCTTTTACCTTCCACAATCATTTACCTCCAGGGTTTTGAACTCTCCTTCTGATGTTCCTCTTCCCTGGGTCACCACCTGCACTCAAGCTGCATACCATGTACTCTCTCTTACCAACTCAGCCTTAACAGTACACCACTGCTTCACATGCCCATAGCAAAGAATTACAGACCATCAGTTGTCTCTTTGAACTTTCTTGCTTCTTGCAAACTGGCCTCACTTTAAAGCTGAAGCTTGGAGCCTTTCTCTCTGCCCCTCACTCTTAACTTCACTTAACAGGAACCTTTTCCCACGTTCCCGTCCTTCCTTTAACTAGAAGGTCTTCTTTGGACTTTCTCTTCTTCCACTCCCCTGGACTTTTGGGGTTTTTCTTAGCTGGGGACATGTTATCGGTTTCCGTTGCTTCTGCTTCACAGCTGCCTTCAAACCAACTAAACTCAAACAGCTTCCAAAACAAACAGCTGTCTTTCTTCAGTGTATGTGTCTGTGGGAGGAACCTGCCTATTTGGCCCCCTGTTGCTAGGCAACAGCACTATTTTTCCCACTCCTGTGTGTTTATTTTCACTTTATGGGTGTTGTAAATGTCTCATTAGATATGCAAGCAGCCTTTTAAAGTGAAACTAAAATTCTATTTGACCTTTCTTAACACGCAGATACAGAAAAACAGATGAAACTTAAACTTTAAAGCTAAAACTCATTCTCAACACCCATAAATACAGGTATAAGTTACTTAAGCTACCTCTATTTCCTAACAGTGAGGCACTGTCAAACAGGAGGCTCTGGGCATTCAGTAGGCACCTGGCACTGATAGAACATGTATAACTGATATTAACATTGGTTCACTATCTGGCACTGGGTTTGGCTGCCAGTTGGTCTGTGCCCTGCTCCTGACTGGTAGTTTGACATTAATGAGAGCAGGAATATTTACCCAAACAGAAATTGGATGTTGGTGTTGCCTCCCTGTTCCAGAATCAGTCACTGTAGAAATGCACAGACTTTCTCTGCTGTCGGAAAAAGCGAATGGATATTGGATTCTTTCACAAGATGTATTTACTGATATTTGTGATGTCTCTTTTCAGGCTGCTTTTTCGGACTTTCTGCAGAGAAGCTCTCGAGATTTATCCAAACATGTCAGAGTTGTGGTAAGTTTTGGTTTGGTCACCGTCAAAGGCGGAAGGACACCTCATGGAATGTACAGGTTGCTAATTATGAAAACCGTAACTGATAAATTTAACATAACATTTCTGCTTTTCAATCCTATCCCTCTAGAAATACATCTCAATGTTTGCTTTACTTTTTCTTATGGCCTTATGAACCTGAATCGGTACTTTGGGCAGAATTTTCCCGTTGGTGTGCAGGACCCCCGCACGCCGACATGTGAAATGATGTGTGGTGACTTCGGGCGAGCGTCCCGACCTCACAGCGCACCATTGCAATATTTCGGTGGGCGGGTGCGCGATGATCTCTGATGCGCACCCGCCATTAATTTATGGGCCACTTAAGGCCCTCGAGGCACCAATTGACAGCGATTTTCCGTAGCCCGTGCGATCTTCAGGTTGTCACACGGGCGCAACGGGCAGGCGGGGAGGACATATTTGTATAAACCTCATCCACCGGCGGGATAAGAGGGGTCAGTGGGGTCGCGAATGTGCCCAGTCAGATACTTAACTTGGAAAGTTACTGATACTTGCCTGTGTGAACAGAAATACTTCAAAACTCATACCAGCCGCTTGGTCTGGACTCACAACCTTCAGGTCAGCACTTTGCAGTGAAGATCCTTTTTGGGGCCTGAGGTTTCAGGAAGCCTTCCCTTATCCTGGGAATGGCAGCTGAACTCTCCACTGGAAGCACCTCCTCTGAGGAGGAAGGGAGGGCCAGAAGAGGAGGAGGCCAGGAGTGCACATTCAGCCTCCAGGGGAGCCACCTTTGGGAGGACAGGCACAGGCACAACAGAAAGTCCAAGGTGGAAGGGGTTGCAGAAGACGCCATTAACCTACTGCCAGGGTATACAAGCGGTGAAGCAGCTACCTCAATATGTCTGAGGTGCAGTGCCAAAGGAGGCGCTGTCTCTCAAGGGAGACAGTCAACTCTATCTGCCGGATGATAGGCCCTGAGATCTCTGCTAACTGTGTGGGTGGACACCCCATGCCTGTGGCTCTGAAGGTCACAGCTGCCCTCAACTTCTATGCCTCTGGCTCCATCCAGGGCTCGGTGGGTGATTTTTGCGGAGTCTCCCAATCAGCTGTCCACACTTGTGTCAAGCAGGTCACAGATGCTCTGTTCAGACGTGCATTGACCTTCATCCACTACCGCTGAGACCAGGCCAGCCAGACACAGCGAGCCAGAGGCTTTGCGGCCATTGCTGGCTTCCCCCATGTCCAGGGTGCTATAGACTGTACACATGTGGCCATCAAGGCGCCAGCAGGTGAGCCCGGTGCCTTCATCAACAGGAAGGGCTTCCACTCCATGAACGTGCAGATTGTGTGTGATCACAGGATGCTGATTCTACAAGTCGGTGCAAGGTACCCAGGCAGCTCCCACGATGTCTAAATCCTCAGATACTCCCAGGTGCCGGGGCTCTTCAGTGCTCCAGCCTGACTGGATGGTTGGCTGCTGGGTGACAAGGGCTATCCCCTCAGAAGGTGGCTCATGATGCCTCTCCCCCATCCAAGAACAGAAGCTGAGCAGCGGTACAATAGGAGCCACAGCTCTACAAGGGCTGTGGTGGAGAGAACCATCGGTCTTCTCAGATGCGCTTCCGATGCCTGGACCGCTCAGGGGGCGCACTCCAGTACCCCCCAGATGGTGTGTTGCTGATAGTGGTTGCATGCTGCGCTCTCCACAATCTTACACTGGAAAGGGGCGATGCTGTGGACAAAGAAAATGTAGATGTACTTGCTGTGGCTGCACACGATGAGTCCAGCAGTGAGTCCGAGGATGAGCAGGCACAGGGAAATGATGAGGGGGGGTAGATGCTGACCCGGGCATACTCCAGGGAGGTAGAGACACCTGGGAGACTTTAATCCAATGAACCTTCAGCTAGCTCACCACAAATGGACTTCCAACACAAGCCCGTTCTGCAGGCTCCATACTCGATGCCTGAGTGCTAAATCTGCCTGGATAGGAACATTAACTAAGGGCCTTGTCAATAAAGCTCAATGTTACACAACCCACTCATAACATCATGGGTTCCCATCCAACTGCAGAGGGAAAGAGTCACCCTCAGCCATGGTCATATGTCTAAATTTAACGATATAACAAAATGAACTTAAGGAAAATAAATGACAAAAATGTTGAACAGCAAACCAACTGATCATGACCTCATTGCGGGGCAACACAAAAGTACCAGTGAGAAACTCGTGGTGTGCCTAAGGCGCGTTAAATTTACACTATCGGGTGCTATGTCTTGGTGCTCCCCTCTCGCTGGCACTGGCATCTGAGCCAGCCTGCTGACTCTGCTGTCCTGTTGGCCTTGATGACCTTGGTGGAGCCTCTGGCCCGTGGAGCCTGTGCTGGCCCCGCCTGGGAGGGAGCGGCCAGTTCCATAGCTGCATCTCCCCAGTCGCCGCAGCCTCATCGGATGCAATGGTCACTAGCAGAGGGGCGGAGGAGCGCCCTGAGAGGTGCCCACAGGGACATGAGGTCACTTCGGATCTCCCCGCTTACCGTGGATGGGAAACTTGGTGCCCAGACCATCTCCCACACTGGCACTGACCAGCTGAGGTCAATGCCGATGTGAGGGCTTGCTGGTCCGAGCACATCCCCAGGAGGCCCTGATTGTCTCTTGGAGGAGCCTCTCCACGAGAGTCACCACTCTCTCCACTGAGGACGCATGGCGCTCGGACATGAGGCTCATTGCATCGGCGATCGACCGTGTAGACTACTCTACCCCATAGACCAAGTCAAGCATAGCCTCATGTATCTCCGCCAGATGTTCCCTCACACCCGGCCACAGTTCCTGCGTTTGCTGCATTGCAGACAACTCCAGAGGCACATCATCAGCATCTGCCTGGTCTCCTGCAGATACAAACTTCAAGCACTGAACATTCAGCACCATACCACGTCGTGGGAGCTCATCACCTCCCTCACCTCCTCCCAGGCAGGTTCGCTCATGTAAGGGGGGCTTCCTCCTCCCATCCCTGGGGTACGAGGACCTCCCGCTGTGCTGCCACCTCCTCGAGGAGGGCAGCAAGGCAATCGTCTGAAAAACGAGGGGCACAGTGCCCCCCTGCCCTACCCTCCTGCCTGGCCTGCTCACCAGCAGCGCTCCTGGGAACCCTTATGCTGGCCATGATTCACAGCCTTTGCAAGGCTGCAGGAGCACTTTTAAACAGGCCACAGGGTCATTGGACCCAGCGGTCATAGCAGTCCCACTGCTACCCGTCCACTCCCTCTGTCCTTGGGAGCCGAGTTTCACTTAAGGCCTGTGCCCGCTCCCACACAGCCCGCTCGACAAGCAGAAAATTCTGCCCTTTGAGTATTTGTATATTTATACATACATCTGCTATTCTATCCCATTTAGAAACCTATTTCCAAGGTGTGTGAGACCTCTGTACTCCCCCTACCAAAATGTACCACCTCACCCTTATCAAGAAGTCTCCTATCAGTTATCTGTCTGACCAACAAGTTTCACGTCAAACTTAAAATGACTGTAACTCACTTCAAAGGCATTATAAACAAACAGTTACAGCCATTACCAGTCCAAAATAAAACTCCCCAGGAACAGAATCTGCAATAGGTATGAGGCAGAATTTTACGTTCCCCTGCTGGGGAGTTTGTAGGGGGGTGGGGTGGGGCGGGTTGCTGTAAAATTTGTCGGATGACCTTCCCACCAGGCTCCCGCCCACCCCAGCCTCGCAGCAATTTTACTCTGGGTTGGGTGAGGCCTAGGCAGGCCTGTCGACCCTTTCCCCAGCTGAGGCCCTTAAGTGGCCAATTATTGACCACATAAGGGCCGTTTCCCACCCAGCCTCAATTTTCAGGCTGGCAAGAGGAGTTCATGGGCAAGGGAGGAAAGGAACCTTGCTCAATCCTCGGATGGGAAGCAGGGCTGCCTCCATCAGCAACCTCCTTTTAACATTAAGAACCCCCCCCCCTCTCCCACCAAGGTCTGGCCCCTGCATGTCCTCCCTCCACCTTCCAACCCACCGTATGTACATGGCCTCTCCACCAACATGCCACCCCCCTAGGCCTATCCCCCTGGCCTCACCTCCCTAGCCCTCCCGAGAACCCCCAAAACCTACCAGGTCCTGGATTCCCAGGACTTAGGCTCTGGGATCTGCTTGCAGTCCCAGTCCTGTTCACTGCAGCTTCTGATACTGCAGGGTCTAGAGAGCTGCCAGCCAATCAGATTGGCCGGCAGCTCTCTGAGGCAGGACCTCCTCCCGAGTGAGTGGCGGAAGTCCCGCCTCCAGCCAATTGACACTTGTTGAAACATTAACTGGCTGCGGGGCAGGCAGTATTGGCAGGGATGTGTTCTCTGCTGACTCTTAAGATGTCGGGAAGGGAAACTCTGCCGTCTTAAAAATCCTGGCCATTGGGTAGATTTTCAACTTGCCAACAAGGTGCAACAAAGCTGCCCTTGTAGAAATGAAAATGGTGCAGTTTCCATTGCACAGATAGTGACACTGTCATCCCGTGGGGATCAAAGAATTGTTACAACCATTCGACTCATGGCGGTCTGCGCCGGCTCTCTGAATGAGCAATTCACCTAGTGCCATTCCCCCACCTTCTCCCCATCACCCTGCACATTCTTCCTTTCCTGATAATAATCCCATTTCCTTTTGAATGCCTTGATTGAACCTGCCTCCACCTCACTCTCAGACAGTACATTCCAGACTTTAGCCACTCGCTGCGTGAAAAAATTTCTCCTCATGTCACCTTTGCCCCTTTTACCAGGGGAGGCGATGGTGTAGTGGTATTGTTGCTGGACTAGTAATCCACAGAACTAGGGTAATGCTCTGGGGAACCAGGTTCAAATCCCACTTTGGCAGATGGTGGAATTTGAATTCAATAAAAATCTGGAATTAAAGTCTAATGATGACCACGAAACCATTGTTGATTGTTGTAAAATCCCATCTGGTTCACTAATTTCCTTTAAGGAAGGAAATCTGTGTCCTTACCTGGTCTGGCCTACATGTGACTCCAGACCCATGCCCTCTGAAATGGCCTAGCAAGCCACTCAGTTGTAACAAACCACTGCAAAGTCAACACCACATGCACCACCACTTTCTCAAGGGCAACTAGGGATGGACAATAAATGCTGGGCCAGCCAGCGAAGCCTACATCCCATGAATGAATTAAAAGAAAAACAATTACTTTAAATTTGTGACTTTCATGATAGGGAACAGCTTCTCCCTTTCTACCCTGTCCAGACCCCTCATGATTTTGACTACCTAAATCAAATCCCCTTTCAGCCATCTTCTCTCCAAGGAAACAGTCCCAACTTCTCCGGTCTATCTTCATAACTGAAGTGCCTCATCCCTGGAACCATTCTAATAAATCTTTTTTGTACTCTTTCTAATTTTCTTCCTAAAGTGCGGTGCCCAGAACTGTATGCCAATATTCCAGCTGAGGCCAGACTAGTGTCCTATACAAGTTCAACATAACCTCCTTGCTTTTGTCACCTATGGTCTTATTAATAAAGCCTAGGATACCGTATGCTTTATCAACCATGCTCTCAACCTGTCCTGCCATCTACAATGACTTATGCACATTGATACTCAAGTCCCTCTGCTCCTGCACCCCTTTAAGAGTTGTACCCTTTAGTTATTATTGTCTCTGTATGACCTTCCCACCAAAATGAATCACTTCGCATTTCTCTGCATTGAACTTCATCTGCCACTTGTCCGTCTAGAGAGTAAATGGCTAACATCAGGAGCATTTGATACTGATATAGCTACTAATGTAATTTGATGCAATGTCACATGACTAAGAGATAGAGCAGAAGTACAACCTTATGTACAGTACGGGGATGTACGTAGACCTGTAAATAAACAAGAAAGGTTTTTACTAATAACAGTCTATGGTAGCATTCTTACAGTAACAGGCAAACCCTAAAGAAACCCCAGCTAGACCCCAGACCCAAGAAGAAACATAGTGGCAGCTGGTGGTTTCTGTCGACTGTTCATGTGTACCATCTGAAATATGGTGGCAGCAGATGGAGCGTAAATACCTAGAGAAACTCCAAGAAAAGACAGCAGACCTGAAAGACCTTCAAATCTTTGAGAAAACGACAAGAAAAAAGATTGAAGACTCACTTGAGTTTGGACCATCGTGGGTGTTACTGGTTCAAGCAGACTCACAGACCCAGAGTGCAGACAGCAGTGAGTACTGATCACAGTCTACAAGCCAAACTCCTGAAGTAGCAACATATCCAGAATTCAGGATAAGCATTGAGTCTGCATTGCTACTCCCAGAACCCTTCCAAAGTGCTGAAAGCTCATGATATGCTCAACACTGGAACAATTGGGAGAAGGGATTCTCCAGATAACAGAACAGCTTCAGGCTTGCATAAGAAGGATCAGAAGGATCAGGTCAGTACTTCACTCAACACAGAAGGGGACATGGCAGATGATATTGCAAGTCAGGGCATCAGTGAGGCTTCGAGCTCATATGAGGAAGTCCTCCAGGCATTCGATTTATACTTCAGTGTTTGAAAAAGTTTGATCAGTAAGTGAGTGCAATTTATTAAGAGGAGGCAAAAACTGGGCAAATCCATGTATTCATTTATAAATGAACTGTGCAGACTCATCGAGAATTGTGACTATGGGATCCTCAGATTGTATAGTGTTTTGGGGTCTTGGATGAAAGCCTTTTAGATCTTTTGCAAACAAGAGAAGATTTAACTCTCACACAGGTGGTACAAATAGTGCGACAGACCGAGCTTAAGAAGCTAAACAGAGCAGTTGTTTGTGGGGAAGGTGATGTCCCTTGGGAAAAAAAGAGAGAAGCCATTCAATATGTTGGACAAAAAAGAGAAAGCGCAGTGAAGCAAAAGCCTGCAAGATCGGGAAAAAGCGCACCAACCGCCATCTTGAGATGCTCTCGGTGTGGCAGGAAAGACCCTACACAAGAGGGAAGAATGCCCACAAGGGGGAGTTAAGAGCCATAACTGTGGGAAGTCAGGAGATTTTACAATAGTCTGCAGACCAAAGTTCCTCTAGTTCATAGGAAGAAAGGGATAACAATGAAACCAAGTAAAATCCAAGAAGTGGAAAAGCCACAGAAACATTGACTAGTAGAAACACTGCCATAGACTCGCAGTCTGGCTCACTTACGCATGCTAGAAGCCATATATATTCACACAAAGGGCTTGGTCATTTTCAGACAGATGGAGTATGTACATGCATTGCACCTTTTTCAAGTAAACAAAAGCTTGGGGGACAGCCATTCCCTGGTCCATTCCCCATGGCAATTAATTGACCAATCACAGTCAACCTGCCTGGTTTGAATTTGAACAAAAGCTTGACAGTTAACTGTTCCCTGTTGCATTCTCCATGGCAATGCCTCCCCAACTCAGAGTCCATTTGCTAACCAATCCGTACTCTCTTCTCATGCAGTATAAACTGTTATTCCCTAAATTATTAGTAATGTTGTGATCTGTCCTGATGAATGCAAGATGAAAAGCTTAGATAGCATGTCTCTTTATTCAGCAATACTCAAGTTCTGTACTACCGAACGACTATAGGAATATTCTGTGATTTAATGAATGCATAGTCTCTAGAAATTAACTTTTTTCCTTAATTCTAGTGTGATGGCACTGATTTGACACCCAAAATCCAGGATTTGAAATTTCAGTGTATTGTCTTCCTCAATATCCCCAGGTGAGTAACAGAAATAAATTCTTAAGTGCGGGATTGAATACTGAGCCACTCACGGGATTGGGCCTGGGGTGCATACAGCTTCAGAAAGAACAAGGAACCTCACGGCGAGTTGACTAACCTCAGCCAAGGCCGCTGCAGAGGTGCTGCAGACTGGCCTCTGTGTCCATGGATTACGAGACAGAATTTTGAACAGGGTGCCCATTCCCAAACCCTACATCTCTTGAGAGTGTTTTTGGTCATGAAAGGTTAAGCTTGATTGTGGTACCTCTTCCCCCATAAAGCCTGTCAATGTATACAGTCAAAGCTCAAACCTATAGGGTGGAAGCCAGGGGCAGTTAAATGGGATGGTAATAAGTGTCAGGTAAAGAAACAAAGTCCACCCCCTTTAACCTTGCACCAACATCCCTTTGTTATTTTCCTTTGGGCCAAAGAGCTGGGGTGCCATTTCCTGCATTTATACACATACCAGAAGCCTTTACAAACACATTCCCTTAATGGTGGATTTAATGTTTCTGAGTCTTACTATTCTATGGCCAGAATTTCCAGTTCTTTTTTGAGAACGGGTAGCAACCCAGTGTCTCTGGATCCCGTCCAGAATTCTAGTCCCTTCCCCCATGGGAGATCAGTGCCCTTCTGACTCATCAGAATTTCAGGCTTTATGATCTATGTGTAACGGATAGCAATTCAGCTAAATGATAGCAATGTGTTGATGCTCTTGTAAATAACAACTTATATTTATCTAGTGCCTTTAATGTAATGAAACAAATTGAAATAAATACTGAAGTGGGGCTTGTCTGTTGCAGGTATTGTGCAGGCACAATGCCTTGGGGTAACCCAGGGGATCACCGAGACTTTGAACCACAGCGTCATGATGATGGTTGCATTGAGGTGATTGGCTTTACCATGACATCTCTGGTGAGTTTCGGACAGTAATGTGAGTTTATATACACAGAATATGATGATGAGAATGGTCCCTCACAACTGCTGGGTCCCTCAATAATGGAAGGGTGGTTTTACTCAGCATTCTCAAACTGAGTATCACTCAGAGTTCATGAAGACTTTTGCTCAGTCTTCTAGAGTACAACCTGACAACCATCCTTGAGTTAAAAGCAAAATACTGCGGATGCTGGAAATCTGAAACAAAAATAAAAATAGCTAGAAAAACTCAGCAGGTCTGACAGCATCTGCGGAGAGGAAGACAATTAACGTTTCAAGTCTGTTTGACTCTTCATCAGAACTGAGGGAATATAGAAATGAGGTGAAATATAAGCTGGTTGAGGGGGGTGGGACAGGTAGAGTTGGGTAGAAGGCCAGTGATAGGTGGAGGCAAAGGAGAGATTGCCAAAGATGTCATAAACAAAAGGTCAAAGGGGTGTTGACGGTGGTGATATTAGCTAAAGGATGTGCTAATGGTGACATTAAGGGTAGAAAGCAGGATGAGCAAGTAACAGATGGCCCTAGTGGGGGTGGGGTGGGGGGGAAGGGGTCAAAATAGGCTAAAAAGTGGAGATGAAACTTGGATGGAAATACATTTAAAAATAATGGAACTAAGTGGGAAAAGAAAAATATATTTAAAAAATATAAATTATTGGTAAAAGGGGGATCGGAAAGGGGTGGGGATGGAGGAGAGAGTTCATGATCTGGAATTGTTGAACTCAATGTTAAGTCCGGCAGGCTGTAAAGTGTCTAATTAGAAGATGAGGTACTGTTCCTGCAGTTTGTGTTGAGCTTCACTGGAACAATGCAGCAGGCCAAGGATGGACATGTGGGCATGAGAACAGGGTGGAGTGTTGAAATGGCAAGCAACAGTCTTGGTCATGCTTGCAGACAGACCGAAGGTGTTCCACAAAGCGGTCACCCAGTCTGCGTTTGGTCTCTCCAATGTAGAGGAAACCGCATTGGGAGCAGCGAATGCAGTAGACTAAATTGAGGGAAGTGCAAGTGAAATGCTGCTTCACTTGAAAGGAGTGTTTGGGCCCTTGGACAGTGAGGAGGGGGGAAGTAAAGGGGCAGGTTTTGCATCTTCTGCGGTTGCATGAGAATGTGCTGTGGGAGAGGGTTGAGGTGTAGGGGGTAATGGAGTAGCGGACCAGGGTGTCCCGGAGTGAACGATCCCTGCGGAATGTCACCAGAGGGGGTGAAGAGAAGATGTGTTTGGTGGTGGCATCATGCTGGAGTTGGCGGAAATGGCGGAGGATGATCCTTTGAATGCGGAGGCTGATGGGGTGATAAAAGAGGAATAGGGGGACACTATCATGTTTCTGGGAGGGAAAGGAAGGTGTGAGGGCGGATTCGCGGGAGATGGGACGGACACGGCTGAGGGCCCTGTCAAGCACCGTGGGTGGAAGACCTAGGTTAAGGAAGAAGGAGGACATGTCAGAGGAGCTGTTTTGGAAAGTGGCATCATCAGAACAAATGCGACGGAAGCGAATCCTTGAGTCTAGCTCTCACCTGGTACTTGTGAGACCAGCATTGCTCAGCCTTCTATGCGCATTGCCACTGTATTATTGAGCCCATTGTCACTCTAATATTGAGCCCATTGTCACTCTATTATTGAGCCGATTGTCACTCTAATATTGAGCCATTTGTCACTCTGTATGATTGAGCACATTGTCACTCTAATATTGAGCCAATTGTCACTCTATATTATTGAACCCATTGTCACTCTAATATTGAGGCCAAAGTCACTCTGTATTATTGAACCCATTGTCACTCTGTATCATTGAGCCCATTTTCACTCGAATATTGAGCCCATTGTCACTATTAGTGAGCCCATTGTCACTCAGTATTATTGAACCCATTGTCAATCTATTATTGAACCCATTGTCACTCTATTATTGAACCCATTGTCACTCTATTATTGAACCCTCTGTCACTCTATTATTGAATCCATTGTCACTCTATTATTGAGCCCATTATTACTCTATTATTGAGCCCATTGTCACTCTATTATTGAACCCATTATCACTCGACTATTGAGCCCATTGTCACTCTATTATTGAACCCATTGTCACTATTATTGAGCCCATTGTCACTATTATTGAACCCATTGTCACTCTGTATTATTGAACCCATTGTCAATCTATTATTGAACCCATTGTCACTCTGTATTATTGAACCCATTGTCACTCTGTTATTGAACCCACTGCCACTCTATTATTGAGCCCATTGTCACTCTACTATTGAACCCATTGTCAATCTATTATTGAGCCCATTGTCACTCTACTATTGAGCTCATTGTCACACTGTATAATTGAAACCATTGTCATTCTATTATTGAACCCATTGTCACTCTATTATTGAGCCCATTGTCACTCTATTATTGAACCCATTGTCACTATTATTGAGCCCATTGTCACTATTATTGAACCCATTGTCAATCTATTATTGAACCCATTGTCACTCTACTATTGAGCCCATTGTTACTCTATTATTGAGCCCATTGTCACTCTACTATTGAACCCAATGTCACTCTATTATTGAACCCGTTGTCACTCTACTATTGGGCCCATTGTCACACTGTATAATTGAAACCATTGTCATTCTATTATTGAACCCATTGTCACTCTATTATTGAGCCCATTGTCACTCTATTATTGAACCCATTGTCACTCTATTATTGAGCCGATTGTCACTATTATTGAACCCATTGTCAATCTATTACTGAACCCATTGTCACTCTACTATTGAGCCCATTGTCACTCTATTATTGAACCCATTGTCATTCTATTATTGAACCCATTGTGAATCTATTATTGAGCCCATTGTCACTCTATTATTAAACCCATTGTCAGACTATTATTGAAACCATTGTCACTCTATTATTGGGCTATTGAATCTAATGTCACTCCGTTAGTGAGCCCATTGTCACTCTGTTATTGAGCCCATTGTCAATCTATTATTGAGCCCATTGTCAGTCTATTATTGAACCCATTGTCACTATTATTGAACCCATTGTCACTCTATTATTGAACCCTTTGTCAATCTACTATTGAGCCCATTGTCACTCTGTATTATTAAACCCATTGTCACACTATTATTGAAACCATTGTCACTCTATTATTAAACCCATTGTCACACTATTATTGAAACCATTGTCACTCTATTATTGAACCCATTGTCACTCTATTATTGAACCCATTGTCACTCTATTATTGCGCCCATTGTCAATCTATTATTGAGCCCATTGTCACTCTATTATTGAACCCATTGTCACTATTATTGAACACATTATCAATCTATTATTGAACCCATTGTCACTATTATTGAACCCATTGTCACGGTATTATTGAACCCATTGTTACTCTATTATTGAGCGCATTGTCACTCTATTATTGAACCCATTGTCAATCTATTATTGAGCCCATTGTCACTCTATTATTAAACCCATTGTCACACTATTATTGAAACCATTGTCACTCTATTATTGAACTCATTGTCACTCTATTATTGAGCCTATTGTCAATCTATTATTGAGCCCATTGTCACTCTATTATTGAACCCATTGTCACTCTGTATTATTGAACCAATTGTCAATATATTATTGAGCCCATTGTCACTCAGTATTATTCGAACCCATTGTCATTCTACTATTAAACCCATTGTCACTCTATTATTGAACCCATTGTCACTCTATTATTGAACCAATTGTCAATCTATTATTGAGCCCATTGTGACTTTGTATTATTAAACCCATTGTTACTCTACTATTGAGCCCATTGTCACTCTATTATTGAACACATCGTCAATCTATTATTGAGCCCATTATCAATCTATTATTGAACACATTGTCACTATTATTGAACCTATTGTCACTCTATTATTGAACCCATTGTTACTCTATTATTGAACCCATTGTCACTCTACTATTGAACCCATTGTCAATCTATTATTGAGCCCATTGTCACTCTATTATTGAACCCATTGTCACTCTACTATTGAGCCCATTGTCACACTGTATAATTGAAACCATTGTCATTCTATTATTGAAACCATTGTCACTCTATTATTGAGCCCATTGTCACTCTATTATTGAACCCATTGTCACTCTATTATTGTGCCGATTGTCACTATTATTGAACCCATTGTCAATCTATTACTGAACCCATTGTCACTCTACTATTGAGCCCATTGTCACTCTATTATTGAACCCATTGTCATTCTATTATTGAAACCATTGTGAATCTATTATTGAGCCCATTGTCACTCTATTATTGAACCTATTGTCAATCTATTATTGAGCCCATTGTCACTCTATTATTGAGCCCATTGTCACTCTATTATTGAACCCATTGTCAATCTATTATTGAGCCCATTGTCACTATTATTAAACCCATTGTCACACTATTATTGAAACCATTGTCACTCTATTATTGAGCCCATTGTCACTCTATTATTGAACCCATTGTCACTCTATTATTGTGCCGATTGTCACTATTATTGAACCCATTGTCAATCTATTACTGAACCCATTGTCACTCTATTATTGAGCCCATTGTCACTCTATTATTGAACCCATTGTCATTCTATTATTGAACCCATTGTGAATCTATTATTGAGCCCATTGTCACTCTATTATTGAACCTATTGTCAATCTATTATTGAGCCCATTGTCACTCTATTATTGAACCCATTGTCAATCTATTATTGAGCCCATTGTCACTATTATTAAACCCATTGTCACTCTATTATTGGGCTATTGAATCTAATGTCACTCCGTTAGTGAGCCCATTGTTACTCTATTATTGAGCCCATTGTCATTCTATTATTGAATCCATTGTCAATCTATTATTGAGCCCATTGTCACTCTATTATTGAACCCATTGTCAATCTACTATTGAGCCCATTGTCACTCTGTATTATTAAACCCATTGTCACACTATTATTGAAACCATTGTCACTCTATTATTGGGCTATTGAATATAATGTCACTCTGTTAGTGAGCCCATTGTTACTCTATTATTGAGGCATTGACCTTCTATTATTGAACCCATTGTCAATCTATTATTGAACCCATTGTCACTCTACTATTGAGCCCATTGTCACTCTATTATTGAACCCATTGTCACTCTGTATTATTGAACCAATTGTCAATATATTATTGAGCCCATTGTCACTCAGTATTATTCGAACCCATTGTCATTCTACTATTAAACCCATTGTCACTCTATTATTGAACCCATTGTCACTCTATTATTGAACCAATTGTCAATCTATTATTGAGCCCATTGTGACTTTGTATTATTAAACCCATTGTTACTCTACTATTGAGCCCATTGTCACTCTATTATTGAACACATCGTCAATCTATTATTGAGCCCATTATCAATCTATTATTGAACACATTGTCACTATTATTGAACCTATTGTCACTCTATTATTGAACCCATTGTTACTCTATTATTGAACCCATTGTCACTCTACTATTGAACCCATTGTCAATCTATTATTGAGCCCATTGTCACTCTATTATTGAACCCATTGTCACTCTACTATTGAGCCCATTGTCACACTGTATAATTGAAACCATTGTCATTCTATTATTGAAACCATTGTCACTCTATTATTGAGCCCATTGTCACTCTATTATTGAACCCATTGTCACTATTATTGTGCCGATTGTCACTATTATTGAACCCATTGTCAATCTATTACTGAACCCATTGTCACTCTACTATTGAGCCCATTGTCACTCTATTATTGAACCCATTGTCATTCTATTATTGAAACCATTGTGAATCTATTATTGAGCCCATTGTCACTCTATTATTGAACCTATTGTCAATCTATTATTGAGCCCATTGTCACTCTATTATTGAGCCCATTGTCACTCTATTATTGAACCCATTGTCAATCTATTATTGAGCCCATTGTCACTATTATTAAACCCATTGTCACACTATTATTGAAACCATTGTCACTCTATTATTGAGCCCATTGTCACTCTATTATTGAACCCATTGTCACTCTATTATTGTGCCGATTGTCACTATTATTGAACCCATTGTCAATCTATTACTGAACCCATTGTCACTCTACTATTGAGCCCATTGTCACTCTATTATTGAACCCATTGTCATTCTATTATTGAACCCATTGTGAATCTATTATTGAGCCCATTGTCACTCTATTATTGAACCTATTGTCAATCTATTATTGAGCCCATTGTCACTCTATTATTGAACCCATTGTCAATCTATTATTGAGCCCATTGTCACTATTATTAAACCCATTGTCACTCTATTATTGGGCTATTGAATCTAATGTCACTCCGTTAGTGAGCCCATTGTTACTCTATTATTGAGCCCATTGTCATTCTATTATTGAACCCATTGTCAATCTATTATTGAGCCCATTGTCACTCTATTATTGAACCCATTGTCAATCTACTATTAAGCCCATTGTCACTCTGTATTATTAAACCCATTGTCACACTATTATTGAAACCATTGTCACTCTATTATTGGGCTATTGAATATAATGTCACTCTGTTAGTGAGCCCATTGTTACTCTATTATTGAGGCATTGACCTTCTATTATTGAACCCATTGTCAATCTATTATTGAACCCATTGTCACTCTACTATTGAGCCCATTGTTACACTATTATTGAACCCATTGACATTCTATTATTGAACCCATTGTGACTCTATTATTGAGCCCATTGTCACTCTATTATTGAACCCATTGTCAATCTATTATTGAGCCCATTGTCACTCTATTATTGAACCCATTGTCAATCTATTATTGAGCCCATTGTCACTATTATTAAACCCATTGTCACACTATTATTGAAACCATTGTCACTCTATTATTGAGCCCATTGTCACTCTATTATTGAACCCATTGTCACTCTATTATTGTGCCGATTGTCACTATTATTGAACCCATTGTCAATCTATTACTGAACCCATTGTCACTCTACTATTGAGCCCATTGTCACTCTATTATTGAACCCATTGTCATTCTATTATTGAACCCATTGTGAATCTAGTATTGAGCCCATTGTCACTCTATTATTGAACCTATTGTCAATCTATTATTGAGCCCATTGTCACTCTATTATTGAACCCATTGTCAATCTATTATTGAGCCCATTGTCACTATTATTAAACCCATTGTCACTCTATTATTCGGCTATTGAATCTAATGTCACTCCGTTAGTGAGCCCATTGTTACTCTATTATTGAGCCCATTGTCATTCTATTATTGAACCCATTGTCAATCTATTATTGAGCCCATTGTCACTCTATTATTGAACCCATTGTCAATCTACTATTGAGCCCATTGTCACTCTGTATTATTAAACCCATTGTCACACTATTATTGAAACCATTGTCACTCTATTATTGGGCTATTGAATATAATGTCACTCTGTTAGTGAGCCCATTGTTACTCTATTATTGAGGCATTGACCTTCTATTATTGAACCCATTGTCAATCTATTATTGAACCCATTGTCACTCTACTATTGAGCCCATTGTTACACTATTATTGAACCCATTGACATTCTATTATTGAACCCATTGTGACTCTATTATTGAGCCCATTGTCACTCTATTATTGAACCCATTGTCAATCTATTATTGAGCCCATTGTCACTCTATTATTGAACCGATTGTCAATCTATTATTGAGCCCATTGTCACTCTATTATTAAACCCATTGTCACACTATTATTGAAACCATTGTCACTCTATTATTGAACCCATTTTCACTCTATTATTGAACCCATTGTCACTCTATTATTGCGCCCATTGTCAATCTATTATTGAGCCCATTGTCACTCTATTATTGAACCCATTGTCACTATTATTGAACACATTATCAATCTATTATTGAACCCATTGTCACGGTATTATTGAACCCATTGTCACGGTATTATTGAACCCATTGTTACTCTATTATTGAGCGCATTGTCACTCTATTATTGAACCCATTGTCAATCTATTATTGAGCCCATTGTCACTCTATTATTAAACCCATTGTCACACTATTATTGAAACCATTGTCACTCTATTATTGAGCCCATTGTCACTCTATTATTGAGCCTATTGTCAATCTATTATTGAGCCCATTGTCACTCTATTATTGAACCCATTGTCACTATTATTGAACCCATTGTCACTCTATTGTTGAGCCCATTGTCACTCTATTATTGAACCCATTGTCACTCTGTATTATTGGACCCATTGTCAATATATTATTGAGCCCAGTGTCACTCTGTATTATTGAACCCATTGTCATTCTACTATTAAACCCCTTGTCACTCTATTATTGAACCCATTGTCACTATTATTGAACCCATTGTCAGTCTATTATTGAGCCCATTGTGACTTTGTATTATTAAACCCATTGTTACTCTACTATTGAGCCCATTGTCACTCTATTATTGAACCCATTGTCAATCTATTATTGAGCCCATTGTCAGTCTATTATTGAACCCATTGTCACTATTATTGAACCCATTGTCACGCTATTATTGAGCCCATTGTCACTCTATTATTGAACCCTTTGTCAATCTACTATTGAGCCCATTGTCACTCTGTATTATTAAACCCATTGTCACACTATTATTGAAACCATTGTCACTCTATTATTGGGCTATTGAATATAATGTCACTCTGTTAGTGAGCCCATTGTTACTCTATTATTGAACCCATTGTCAATCTATTATTGAGCCCATTGTCACTCTATTATTGAACCGATTGTCAATCTATTATTGAGCCCATTGTCACTCTATTATTAAACCCATTGTCACACTATTATTGAAACCATTGTCACTCTATTATTGAACCCATTGTCACTCTATTATTGAACCCATTGTCACTATTATTGCGCCCATTGTCAATCTATTATTGAGCCCATTGTCACTCTATTATTGAACCCATTGTCACTATTATTGAACACATTATCAATCTATTATTGAACCCATTGTCACTATTATTGAACCCATTGTCACGGTATTATTGAACCCATTGTTACTCTATTATTGAGCGCATTGTCACTCTATTATTGAAGCCATTGTCAATCTATTATTGAGCCCATTGTCACTCTATTATTAAACCCATTGTCACACTATTTTTGAAACCATTGTCACTCTATTATTGAACCCATTGTCACTCTATTATTGAGCCTATTGTCAATCTATTATTGAGCCCATTGTCACTCTATTATTGAACCCATTGTCACTATTATTGAACCCATTTTCACTCAATTGTTGAGCCCATTGTCACTCTATTATTGAACCCATTGTCACTCTGTATTATTGAACCAATTGTCAATATATTATTGAGCCCATTGTCACTCAGTATTATTCGAACCCATTGTCATTCTACTATTAAACCCATTGTCACTCTATTATTGAACCCATTGTCACTCTATTATTGAACCAATTGTCAATCTATTATTGAGCCCATTGTGAATTTGTATTATTAAACCCATTGTTACTGTACTATTGAGCCCATTGTCACTCTATTATTGAACACATCGTCAATCTATTATTGAGCCCATTATCAATCTATTATTGAACCCATTGTCACTATTATTGAACCTATTGTCACTCTATTATTGAACCCATTGTTACTCTACTATTGAACCCATTGTCACTCTACTATTGAACCCATTGTCAATCTATTATTGAGCCCATTGTCACTCTATTATTGAACCCATTGTCAATCTACTATTGAGCCCATTGTCACACTGTATAATTGAAACCATTGTCATTCTATTATTGAAACCATTGTCACTCTATTATTGAGCCCATTGTCACTCTATTATTGAACCCATTGTCACTCTATTATTGTGCCGATTGTCACTATTATTGAACCCATTGTCAATCTATTACTGAACCCATTGTCACTCTACTATTGAGCCCATTGTCACTCTATTATTGAACCCATTGTCATTCTATTATTGAAACCATTGTGAATCTATTATTGAGCCCATTGTCACTCTATTATTGAACCTATTGTCAATCTATTATTGAGCCCATTGTCACTCTATTATTGAACCCATTGTCAATCTATTATTGAGCCCATTGTCACTATTATTAAACCCATTGTCACACTATTATTGAAACCATTGTCACTCTATTATTGAGCCCATTGTCACTCTATTATTGAACCCATTGTCACTCTATTATTGTGCCGATTGTCACTATTATTGAACCCATTGTCAATCTATTACTGAACCCATTGTCACTCTACTATTGAGCCCATTGTCACTCTATTATTGAACCCATTGTCATTCTATTATTGAACCCATTGTGAATCTATTATTGAGCCCATTGTCACTCTATTATTGAGCCCATTGTCACTATTATTAAACTCATTGTCACACTATTATTGAAACCATTGTCACTCTATTATTGAGCCCATTGTCACTCTATTATTGAACCCATTGTCACTCTATTATTGTGCCGATTGTCACTATTATTGAACCCATTGTCAATCTATTACTGAACCCATTGTCACTCTACTATTGAGCCCATTGTCACTCTATTATTGAACCCATTGTCATTCTATTATTGAACCCATTGTGAATCTAGTATTGAGCCCATTGTCACTCTATTATTGAACCTATTGTCAATCTATTATTGAGCCCATTGTCACTCTATTATTGAACCCATTGTCAATCTATTATTGAGCCCATTGTCACTATTATTAAACCCATTGTCACTCTATTATTGGGCTATTGAATCTAATGTCACTCCGTTAGTGAGCCCATTGTTACTCTATTATTGAGCCCATTGTCATTCTATTCTTGAACCCATTGTCAATCTATTATTGAGCCCATTGTCACTCTATTATTGAACCCATTGTCAATCTACTATTGAGCCCATTGTCACTCTGTATTATTAAACCCATTGTCACACTATTATTGAAACCATTGTCACTCTATTATTGGGCTATTGAATATAATGTCACTCTGTTAGTGAGCCCATTGTTACTCTATTATTGAGGCATTGACCTTCTATTATTGAACCCATTGTCAATCTATTATTGAACCCATTGTCACTCTACTATTGAGCCCATTGTTACACTATTATTGAACCCATTGACATTCTATTATTGAACCCATTGTGACTATTATTGAGCCCATTGTCACTCTATTATTGAACCCATTGTCAATCTATTATTGAGCCCATTGTCACTCTATTATTGAACCCATTGTCAATCTATTATTGAGCCCATTGTCACTATTATTAAACCGATTGTCACACTATTATTGAAACCATTGTCACTCTATTATTGAGCCCATTGTCACTCTATTATTGAACCCATTGTCACTCTATTATTGTGCCGATTGTCACTATTATTGAACCCATTGTCAATCTATTACTGAACCCATTGTAACTCTACTATTGAGCCCATTGTCACTCTATTATTGAACCCATTGTCATTCTATTATTGAACCCATTGTGAATCTAGTATTGAGCCCATTGTCACTCTATTATTGAACCTATTGTCAATCTATTATTGAGCCTTTTGTCACTCTATTATTGAACCCATTGTCAATCTATTATTGAGCCCATTGTCACTATTATTAAACCCATTGTCACTCTATTATTCGGCTATTGAATCTAATGTCACTCCGTTAGTGAGCCCATTGTTACTCTATTATTGAGCCCATTGTCATTCTATTATTGAACCCATTGTCAATCTATTATTGAGCCCATTGTCACTCTATTATTGAACCCATTGTCAATCTACTATTGAGCCCATTGTCACTCTGTATTATTAAACCCATTGTCACACTATTATTGAAACCATTGTCACTCTATTATTGGGCTATTGAATATAATGTCACTCTGTTAGTGAGCCCATTGTTACTCTATTATTGAGGCATTGACCTTCTATTATTGAACCCATTGTCAATCTATTATTGAACCCATTGTCACTCTACTATTGAGCCCATTGTTACACTATTATTGAACCCATTGACATTCTATTATTGAACCCATTGTGACTCTATTATTGAGCCCATTGTCACTCTATTATTGAACCCATTGTCAATCTATTATTGAGCCCATTGTCACTCTATTATTGAACCCATTGTCAATCTATTATTGAGCCCATTGTCACTATTATTAAACCCATTGTCACACTATTATTGAAACCATTGTCACTCTATTATTGAGCCCATTGTCACTCTATTATTGAACCCATTGTCACTCTATTATTGTGCCGATTGTCACTATTATTGAACCCATTGTCAATCTATTACTGAACCCATTGTCACTCTACTATTGAGCCCATTGTCACTCTATTATTGAACCCATTGTCATTCTATTATTGAACCCATTGTGAATCTAGTATTGAGCCCATTGTCACTCTATTATTGAACCTATTGTCAATCTATTATTGAGCCCATTGTCACTCTATTATTGAACCCATTGTCAATCTACTATTGAGCCCATTGTCACTCTGTATTATTAAACCCATTGTCACACTATTATTGAAACCATTGTCACTCTATTATTGGGCTATTGAATATAAAGTCACTCTGTTAGTGAGCCCATTGTTACTCTATTATTGAGGCATTGACCTTCTATTATTGAACCCATTGTCAATCTATTATTGAACCCATTGTCACTCTACTATTGAGCCCATTGTTACACTATTATTGAACCCATTGTCATTCTATTATTGAACCCATTGTGACTCTATTATTGAGCCCATTGTCACTCTATTATTGAACCCATTGTCAATCTATTATTGAGCCCATTGTCACTCTATTATTGAACCGATTGTCAATCTATTATTGAGCCCATTGTCACTCTATTATTAAACCCATTGTCACATTATTATTGAAACCATTGTCACTCTATTATTGAACCCATTTTCACTCTATTATTGAACCCATTGTCACTCTATTATTGCGCCCATTGTCAATCTATTATTGAGCCCATTGTCACTCTATTATTGAACCCATTGTCACTATTATTGAACACATTATCAATCTATTATTGAACCCATTGTCACTATTATTGAACCCATTGTCACGGTATTATTGAACCCATTGTTACTCTATTATTGAGCGCATTGTCACTCTATTATTGAACCCATTGTCAATCTATTATTGAGCCCATTGTCACTCTATTATTAAACCCATTGTCACACTATTATTGAAACCATTGTCACTCTATTATTGAGCCCATTGTCACTCTATTATTGAGCCTATTGTCAATCTATTATTGAGCCCATTGTCACTCTATTATTGAACCCATTGTCACTATTATTGAACCCATTGTCACTCTATTGTTGAGCCCATTGTCACTCTATTATTGAACCCATTGTCACTCTGTATTATTGGACCCATTGTCAATATATTATTGAGCCCAGTGTCACTCTGTATTATTGAACCCATTGTCATTCTACTATTAAACCCCTTGTCACTCTATTATTGAACCCATTGTCACTATTATTGAACCCATTGTCAATCTATTATTGAGCCCATTGTGACTTTGTATTATTAAACCCATTGTTACTCTACTATTGAGCCCATTGTCACTCTATTATTGAACCCATTGTCAATCTATTATTGAGCCCATTGTCAGTCTATTATTGAACCCATTGTCACTATTATTGAACCCATTGTCACTCTATTATTGAGCCCATTGTCACTCTATTATTGAACCCTTTGTCAATCTACTATTGAGCCCATTGTCACTCTGTATTATTAAACCCATTGTCACACTATTATTGAAACCATTGTCACTCTATTATTGGGCTATTGAATATAATGTCACTCTGTTAGTGAGCCCATTGTTACTCTATTATTGAACCCATTGTCAATCTATTATTGAGCCCATTGTCACTCTATTATTGAACCCATTGTGAATCTAGTATTGAGCCCATTGTCACACTGTATAATTGAAACCATTGTCATTCTATTATTGAAACCATTGTCACTCTATTATTGAGCCCATTGTCACTCTATTATTGAACCCATTGTCACTCTATTATTGTGCCGTTTGTCACTATTATTGAACCCATTGTCAATCTATTACTGAACCCATTGTCACTCTACTATTGAGCCCATTGTCACTCTATTATTGAACCCATTGTCAATCTATTATTGAGCCCATTGTCACTCTATTATTGAACCGATTGTCAATCTATTATTGAGCCCATTGTCACTCTATTATTAAACACATTGTCACACTATTATTGAAACCATTGTCAGTCTATTATTGAACCCATTGTCACTCTATTATTGAACCCATTGTCACTATTATTGTGCCCATTGTCAATCTATTATTGAGCCCATTGTCACTCTATTATTGAACCCATTGTCACTATTATTGAACACATTATCAATCTATTATTGAACCCATTGTCACTATTATTGAACCCATTGTCACGGTATTATTGAACCCATTGTTACTCTATTATTGAGCGCAATGTCACTCTATTATTGAACCCATTTTCAATCTATTATTGAGCCCATTGTCACTCTATTATTAAACCCATTGTCACACTATTATTGAAACCATTGTCACTCTATTATTGAACCCATTGTCACTCTATTATTGAGCCTATTGTCAATCTATTATTGAGCCCATTGTCACTCTATTATTGAACCCATTGTCACTATTATTGAACCCATTGTCACTCAATTGTTGAGCCCATTGTCACTCTATTATTGAACCCATTGTCACTCTGTATTATTGAACCAATTGTCAATATATTATTGAGCCCATTGTCACTCAGTATTATTCGAACCCATTGTCATTCTACTATTAAACCCATTGTCACTCTATTATTGAACCCATTGTCACTCTATTATTGAACCAATTGTCAATCTATTATTGAGCCCATTGTGACTTTGTATTATTAAACCCATTGTTACTCTACTATTGAGCCCATTGTCACTCTATTATTGAACACATCGTCAATCTATTATTGAGCCCATTATCAATCTATTATTGAACCCATTGTCACTATTATTGAACCTATTGTCACTCTATTATTGAGCCCATTGTCACTCTATTATTGAACCCATTGTCACTCTATTATTGAGCCGATTGTCACTATTATTGAACCCATTGTCAATCTATTACTGAACCTATTGTCACTCTACTATTGAGCCCATTGTCACTCTATTATTGAACCCATTGTCATAATATTATTGAACCCATTGTGAATCTATTATTGAGCCCATTGTCACTCTATTATTGAACCTAATGTCAATCTATTATTGAACCTATTGTCACTCTATTATTTAAACCATTGTTACTCTATTATTGAGCCCATTGTCACTCTAATATTGAACCCATTGTCAATCTATTATTGAGCCCATTGTCACTCTATTATTGAACCCATTATCACTCTACTATTGAGCCCATTGTCACTCTACTATTGAACCCATTGTCAATCTATTATTGAGCCCATTGTCACTCTATTATTGAACCCATTTTCACTCTACTATTGAGCCCATTGTCACTCTATTATTGAACCCATTGTCATTCTATTATTGAACCCATTGTGAATCTATTATTGAGACCATTGTCACTCTATTATTGAACCTTTTGTCAATCTATTATTGAGCCCATTGTCACTCTATTATTGAACCCATTGTCAATCTATTATTGAGTCCATTGTCACTATTATTAAACCCATTGCCACACTATTATTGAAACCATTGTCACTCTATTATTGGGCTATTGAATCTAACGTCACTCCGTTAGTGAGCCCATTGTTACTCTATTATTGAACCCATTGTCACTCAATTATTGAGCCCATTGTCACTATTATTGAACCCATTGTCAATCTATTACAGAACCCATTGTCACTCTCCTATTGAACCCATTGTTACTCTATTATTGAGCCCATTGTCACTCTACTATTGAACCCATTGTCAATCTATTATTGAGCCCATTGTCACTCTATTATTGAACCCGTTGTCACTCTACTATTGAGCCCATTGTCACTCTATTATTGAACCCATTGTCACTCTATTATTGAGCCCATTGTCACTCTATTATTGAACCCATTGTCACTCTATTATTGAGCCGATTGTCACTATTATTGAACCCATTGTCAATCTATTACTGAACCCATTGTCACTCTACTATTGAGCCCATTGTCACTCTATTATTGAACCCATTGTCATACTATTATTGAACCCATTGTGAATCTATTATTGAGCCCATTGTCACTCTATTATTGAACCTATTGTCAATCTATTATTGAGCCCATTGTCACTCTATTATTGAATCCATTGTCAATCTATTATTGAGCCCATTGTCACTCTATTGTTAAACCCATTGTCAGACTATTATTGAACCCATTTTCACTCTATTATTGAACCCATTTTCACTCTATTATTGAGCCCATTGTCACTCTGTTATTGAGCCCATTGTCAATCTATTATTGAGCCCATTGTCACTCTACTATTGAGCCCATTGTCACTCTATTATTGAACCCATTGTCATTCTATTATTGAAACCATTGTGAATCTATTATTGAGCCCATTGTCACTCTATTATTGAACCTATTGTCAATCTATTATTGAGCCCATTGTCACTCTATTATTGAACCCATTGTCAATCTATTATTGAGCCCATTGTCACTATTATTAAACCCATTGTCACACTATTATTGAAACCATTGTGACTCTATTATTGAGCCCATTGTCACTCTATTATTGAACCCATTGTCACTCTATTATTGTGCCGATTGTCACTATTATTGAACCCATTGTCAATCTATTACTGAACCCATTGTCACTCTACTATTGAGCCCATTGTCACTCTATTATTGAACCCATTGTCATTCTATTATTGAACCCATTGTGAATCTATTATTGAGCCCATTGTCACTCTATTATTGAACCTATTGTCAATCTATTATTGAGCCCATTGTCACTCTATTATTGAACCCATTGTCAATCTATTATTGAGCCCATTGTCACTATTATTAAACCCATTGTCACTCTATTATTGGGCTATTGAATCTAATGTCACTCCGTTAGTGAGCCCATTGTTACTCTATTATTGAGCCCATTGTCATTCTATTATTGAACCCATTGTCAATCTATTATTGAGCCCATTGTCACTCTATTATTGAACCCATTGTCAATCTACTATTGAGCCCATTGTCACTCTGTATTATTAAACCCATTGTCACACTATTATTGAAACCATTGTCACTCTATTATTGGGCTATTGAATATAATGTCACTCTGTTAGTGAGCCCATTGTTACTCTATTATTGAGGCATTGACCTTCTATTATTGAACCCATTGTCAATCTATTATTGAACCCATTGTCACTCTATTATTGAACCCATTGTCACTCTACTATTGAGCCCATTGTCACTCTACTATTGAACCCATTGTCAATCTATTATTGAGCCCATTGTCACTCTATTATTGAACCCATTGTCACTCTACTATTGAGCCCATTGTCACACTGTATAATTGAAACCATTGTCATTCTATTATTGAAACCATTGTCACTCTATTATTGAGCCCATTGTCACTCTATTATTGAACCCATTGTCACTCTATTATTGTGCCGTTTGTCACTATTATTGAACCCATTGTCAATCTATTACTGAACCCATTGTCACTCTACTATTGAGCCCATTGTCACTCTATTATTGAACCCATTGTCATTCTATTATTGAACCCATTGTCATTCTATTATTGAGCCCATTGTCACTCTATTATTGAACCTATTGTCAATTTATTATTGAGCCCATTGTCACTCTATTATTGAACCCATTGTCAATCTATTATCGAGCCCATTGTCACTATTATTAAACCCATTGTCACACTATTATTGAAACCATTGTCACTCTATTATTGGGCTATTGAATCTAATGTCACTCCGTTAGTGAGCCCATTGTTACTCTATTATTGAACCCATTGTCACTCTATTATTGAGCCCATTGTCACTATTATTGAACCCATTGTCAATCTATTAGAGAACCCATTGTCACTCTACTATTGAACCCATTGTTACTCTATTATTGAGCCCATTGTCACTCTACTATTGAACCCATTGTCAATCTATTATTGAGCCCATTGTCACTCTATTATTGAACCCGTTGTCACTCTACTATTGAGCCCATTGTCACACTGTATAATTGAAACCATTGTCATTCTATTATTGAACCCATTGTCACTCTATTATTGAGCCCATTGTCACTCTATTATTGAACCCATTGTCACTCTATTATTGAGCCGATTGTCACTATTATTGAACCCATTGTCAATCTATTACTGAACCTATTGTCACTCTACTATTGAGCCCATTGTCACTCTATTATTGAACCCATTGTCATAATATTATTGAACCCATTGTGAATCTATTATTGAGCCCATTGTCACTCTATTATTGAACCTAATGTCAATCTATTATTGAACCTATTGTCACTCTATTATTTAAACCATTGTTACTCTATTATTGAGCCCATTGTCACTCTAATATTGAACCCATTGTCAATCTATTATTGAGCCCATTGTCACTCTATTATTGAACCCATTATCACTCTACTATTGAGCCCATTGTCACTCTACTATTGAACCCATTGTCAATCTATTATTGAACCCATTGTCACTCTATTATTGAACCCATTTTCACTCTACTATTGAGCCCATTGTCACTCTATTATTGAACCCATTGTCATTCTATTATTGAACCCATTGTGAATCTATTATTGAGACCATTGTCACTCTATTATTGAAACTTTTGTCAATCTATTATTGAGCCCATTGTCACTCTATTATTGAACCCTTTGTCAATCTATTATTGAGCCCATTGTCACTATTATTAAACCCATTGTCACACTATTATTGAAACCATTGTCACTCTATTATTGGGCTATTGAATCTAATGTCACTCCGTTAGTGAGCCCATTGTTACTCTATTATTGAACCCATTGTCACTCTATTATTGAGCCCATTGTCACTATTATTGAACCCATTGTCAATCTATTACAGAACCCATTGTCACTCTCCTATTGAACCCATTGTTACTCTATTATTGAGCCCATTGTCACTCTACTATTGAACCCATTGTCAATCTATTATTGAGCCCATTGTCACTCTATTATTGAACCCGTTGTCACTCTACTATTGAGCCCATTGTCACACTGTATAATTGAATCCATTGTCATTCTATTATTGAACCCATTGTCACTCTATTATTGAGCCCATTGTCACTCTATTATTGAACCCATTGTCACTCTATTATTGAGCCGATTGTCACTATTATTGAACCCATTGTCAATCTATTACTGAACCCATTGTCACTCTACTATTGAGCCCATTGTCACTCTATTATTGAACCCATTGTCATACTATTATTGAACCCATTGTGAATCTATTATTGAGCCCATTGTCACTCTATTATTGAACCTATTGTCAATCTATTATTGAGCCCATTGTCACTCTATTATTGAATCCATTGTCAATCTATTATTGAGCCCATTGTCAGTCTATTGTTAAACCCATTGTCAGACTATTATTGAACCCATTTTCACTCTATTATTGAACCCATTTTCACTCTATTATTGAGCCCATTGTCACTCTGTTATTGAGCCCATTGTCAATCTATTATTGAGCCCATTGTCACTATACTATTGAGCCCATTGTCACTCTATTATTGAACCCATTGTCATTCTATTATTGAAACCATTGTGAATCTATTATTGAGCCCATTGTCACTCTATTATTGAACCTATTGTCAATCTATTATTGAGCCCATTGTCACTCTATTATTGAACCCATTGTCAATCTATTATTGAGCCCATTGTCACTATTATTAAACCCATTGTCACACTATTATTGAAACCATTGTCACTCTATTATTGAGCCCATTGTCACTCTATTATTGAACCCATTGTCACTCTATTATTGTGCCGATTGTCACTATTATTGAACCCATTGTCAATCTATTACTGATCCCATTGTCACTCTTCTATTGAGCCCATTGTCACTCTATTATTGAACCCATTGTCATTCTATTATTGAAACCATTGTGAATCTATTATTGAGCCCATTGTCACTCTATTATTGAACCTATTGTCAATCTATTATTGAGCCCATTGTCACTCTATTATTGAACCCATTGTCAATCTATTATTGAGCCCATTGTCACTATTATTAAACCCATTGTCACACTATTATTGAAACCATTGTGACTCTATTATTGAGCCCATTGTCACTCTATTATTGAACCCATTGTCACTCTATTATTGTGCCGATTGTCACTATTATTGAACCCATTGTCAATCTATTACTGAACCCATTGTCACTCTACTATTGAGCCCATTGTCACTCTATTATTGAACCCATTGTCATTCTATTATTGAACCCATTGTGAATCTATTATTGAGCCCATTGTCACTCTATTATTGAACCTATTGTCAATCTATTATTGAGCCCATTGTCACTCTATTATTGAACCCATTGTCAATCTATTATTGAGCCCATTGTCACTATTATTAAACCCATTGTCACTCTATTATTCGGCTATTGAATCTAATGTCACTCCGTTAGTGAGCCCATTGTTACTCTATTATTGAGCCCATTGTCATTCTATTATTGAACCCATTGTCAATCTATTATTGAGCCCATTGTCACTCTATTATTGAACCCATTGTCAATCTACTATTGAGCCCATTGTCACTCTGTATTATTAAACCCATTGTCACACTATTATTGAAACCATTGTCACTCTATTATTGGGCTATTGAATATAATGTCACTCTGTTAGTGAGCCCATTGTTACTCTATTATTGAGGCATTGACCTTCTATTATTGAACCCATTGTCAATCTATTATTGAACCCATTGTCACTCTATTATTGAACCCATTGTCACTCTACTATTGAGCCCATTGTCACTCTACTATTGAACCCATTGTCAATCTATTATTGAGCCCATTGTCACTCTATTATTGAACCCATTGTCACTCTACTATTGAGCCCATTGTCACACTGTATAATTGAAACCATTGTCATTCTATTATTGAAACCATTGTCACTCTATTATTGAGCCCATTGTCACTCTATTATTGAACCCATTGTCACTCTATTATTGTGCCGTTTGTCACTATTATTGAACCCATTGTCAATCTATTACTGAACCCATTGTCACTCTACTATTGAGCCCATTGTCACTCTATTATTGAACCCATTGTCATTCTATTATTGAACCCATTGTCATTCTATTATTGAGCCCATTGTCACTCTATTATTGAACCTATTGTCAATTTATTATTGAGCCCATTGTCACTCTATTATTGAACCCATTGTCAATCTATTATTGAGCCCATTGTCACTATTATTAAACCCATTGTCACACTATTATTGAAACCATTGTCACTCTATTATTGGGCTATTGAATCTAATGTCACTCCGTTAGTGAGCCCATTGTTACTCTATTATTGAACCCATTGTCACTCTATTATTGAGCCCATTGTCACTATTATTGAACCCATTGTCAATCTATTAGAGAACCCATTGTCACTCTACTATTGAACCCATTGTTACTCTATTATTGAGCCCATTGTCACTCTACTATTGAACCCATTGTCAATCTATTATTGAGCCCATTGTCACTCTATTATTGAACCCGTTGTCACTCTACTATTGAGCCCATTGTCACACTGTATAATTGAAACCATTGTCATTCTATTATTGAACCCATTGTCACTCTATTATTGAGCCCATTGTCACTCTATTATTGAACCCATTGTCACTCTATTATTGAGCCGATTGTCACTATTATTGAACCCATTGTCAATCTATTACTGAACCTATTGTCACTCTACTATTGAGCCCATTGTCACTCTATTATTGAACCCATTGTCATAATATTATTGAACCCATTGTGAATCTATTATTGAGCCCATTGTCACTCTATTATTGAACCTAATGTCAATCTATTTTTGAACCTATTGTCACTCTATTATTTAAACCATTGTTACTCTATTATTGAGCCCATTGTCACTCTAATATTGAACCCATTGTCAATCTATTATTGAGCCCATTGTCACTCTATTATTGAACCCATTATCACTCTACTATTGAGCCCATTGTCACTCTACTATTGAACCCATTGTCAATCTATTATTGAGCCCATTGTCACTCTATTATTGAACCCATTTTCACTCTACTATTGAGCCCATTGTCACTCTATTATTGAACCCATTGTCATTCTATTATTGAACCCATTGTGAATCTATTATTGAGACCATTGTCACTCTATTATTGAACCTTTTGTCAATCTATTATTGAGCCCATTGTCACTCTATTATTGAACCCTTTGTCAATCTATTATTGAGCCCATTGTCACTATTATTAAACCCATTGTCACACTATTATTGAAACCATTGTCACTCTATTATTGGGCTATTGAATCTAATGTCACTCCGTTAGTGAGCCCATTGTTACTCTATTATTGAACCCATTGTCACTCTATTATTGAGCCCATTGTCACTATTATTGAACCCATTGTCAATCTATTACAGAACCCATTGTCACTCTCCTATTGAACCCATTGTTACTCTATTATTGAGCCCATTGTCACTCTACTATTGAACCCATTGTCAATCTATTATTGAGCCCATTGTCACTCTATTATTGAACCCGTTGTCACTCTACTATTGAGCCCATTGTCACACTGTATAATTGAATCCATTGTCATTCTATTATTGAACCCATTGTCACTCTATTATTGAGCCCATTGTCACTCTATTATTGAACCCATTGTCACTCTATTATTGAGCCGATTGTCACTATTATTGAACCCATTGTCAATCTATTACTGAACCCATTGTCACTCTACTATTGAGCCCATTGTCACTCTATTATTGAACCCATTGTCATACTATTATTGAACCCATTGTGAATCTATTATTGAGCCCATTGTCACTCTATTATTGAACCTATTGTCAATCTATTATTGAGCCCATTGTCACTCTATTATTGAATCCATTGTCAATCTATTATTGAGCCCATTGTCACTCTATTGTTAAACCCATTGTCAGACTATTATTGAACCCATTTTCACTCTATTATTGAACCCATTTTCACTCTATTATTGAGCCCATTGTCACTCTGTTATTGAGCCCATTGTCAATCTATTATTGAGCCCATTGTCACTATACTATTGAGCCCATTGTCACTCTATTATTGAACCCATTGTCATTCTATTATTGAAACCATTGTGAATCTATTATTGAGCCCATTGTCACGCTATTATTGAACCTATTGTCAATCTATTATTGAGCCCATTGTCACTATTATTAAACCCATTGTCACACTATTATTGAAACCATTGTCACTCTATTATTGAGCACATTGTCACTCTATTATTGAACCCATTGTCACTCTATTATTGTGCCGATTGTCACTATTATTGAACCCATTGTCAATCTATTACTGATCCCATTGTCACTCTTCTATTGAGCCCATTGTCACTCTATTATTGAACCCATTGTCATTCTATTATTGAAACCATTGTGAATCTATTATTGAGCCCATTGTCACTCTATTATTGAACCTATTGTCAATCTATTATTGAGCCCATTGTCACTCTATTATTGAACCCATTGTCAATCTATTATTGAGCCCATTGTCACTATTATTAAACCCATTGTCACACTATTATTGAAACCATTGTCACTCTATTATTGAGCCCATTGTCACTCTATTATTGAACCCATTGTCACTCTATTATTGTGCCGATTGTCACTATTATTGAACCCATTGTCAATCTATTACTGAACCCATTGTCACTCTACTATTGAGCCCATTGTCACTCTATTATTGAACCCATTGTCATTCTATTATTGAACCCATTGTGAATCTATTATTGAGCCCATTGTCACTCTATTATTGAACCTATTGTCAATCTATTATTGAGCCCATTGTCACTCTATTATTGAACCCATTGTCAATCTATTATTGAGCCCATTGTCACTATTATTAAACCCATTGTCACTCTATTATTGGGCTATTGAATCTAATGTCACTCCGTTAGTGAGCCCATTGTTACTCTATTATTGAGCCCATTGTCATTCTATTATTGAACCCATTGTCAATCTATTATTGAGCCCATTGTCACTCTATTATTGAACCCATTGTCAATCTACTATTGAGCCCATTGTCACTCTGTATTATTAAACCCATTGTCACACTATTATTGAAACCATTGTCACTCTATTATTGGGCTATTGAATATAATGTCACTCTGTTAGTGAGCCCATTGTTACTCTATTATTGAGGCATTGACCTTCTATTATTGAGCCCATTGTCAATCTATTATTGAACCCATTGTCACTCTACTATTGAGCCCATTGTTACACTATTATTGAATGCATTGACATTCTATTATTGAACCCATTGTGACTCTATTATTGAGCCCATTGTCACTCTATTATTGAACCCATTGTCAATCTATTATTGAGCCCATTGTCACTCTATTATTGAACCCATTGTCAATCTATTATTGAGCCCATTGTCACTATTATTAAACCCATTGTCACACTATTATTGAAACCATTGTCACTCTATTATTGAGCCCATTGTCACTCTATTATTGAACCCATTGTCACTCTATTATTGTGCCGATTGTCACTATTATTGAACCCATTGTCAATCTATTACTGAACCCATTGTCACTCTACTATTGAGCCCATTGTCACTCTATTATTGAACCCATTGTCATTCTATTATTGAACCCATTGTGAATCTATTATTGAGCCCATTGTCACTCTATTATTGAACCTATTGTCAATCTATTATTGAGCCCATTGTCACTCTATTATTGAACCCATTGTCAATCTATTATTGAGCCCATTGTCACTATTATTAAACCCATTGTCACTCTATTATTGGGCTATTGAATCTAATGTCACTCCTTTAGTGAGCCCATTGTTACTCTATTATTGAGCCCATTGTCATTCTATTATTGAACCCATTGTCAATCTATTATTGAGCCCATTGTCACTCTATTATTGAACCCATTGTCAATCTACTATTGAGCCCATTGTCACTCTGTATTATTAAACCCATTGTCACACTATTATTGAAACCATTGTCACTCTATTATTGGGCTATTGAATATAATGTCACTCTGTTAGTGAGCCCATTGTTACTCTATTATTGAGGCATTGACCTTCTATTATTGAGCCCATTGTCAATCTATTATTGAACCCATTGTCACTCTACTATTGAGCCCATTGTTACACTATTATTGAACGCATTGACATTCTATTATTGAACCCATTGTGACTCTATTATTGAGCCCATTGTCACTCTATTATTGAACCCATTGTCAATCTATTATTGAGCCCATTGTCACGCTATTATTGAACCCATTGTCAATCTATTATTGAGCCCATTGTCACTCTATTATTGAACCCATTGTCACTCTATTATTGTGCCGATTGTCACTATTATTGAACCCATTGTCAATCTATTACTGAACCCATTGTCACTCTACTATTGAGCCCATTGTCACTCTATTATTGAACCCATTGTCATTCTATTATTGAACCCATTGTGAATCTATTATTGAGCCCATTGTCACTCTATTATTGAACCTATTGTCAATCTATTATTGAGCCCATTGTCACTCTATTATTGAACCCATTGTCAATCTATTATTGAGCCCATTGTCACTATTATTAAACCCATTGTCACTCTATTATTGGGCTATTGAATCTAATGTCACTCCGTTAGTGAGCCCATTGTTACTCTATTATTGAGCCCATTGTCATTCTATTATTGAACCCATTGTCAATCTATTATTGAGCCCATTGTCACTCTATTATTGAACCCATTGTCAATCTACTATTGAGCCCATTGTCACTCTGTATTATTAAACCCATTGTCACACTATTATTGAAACCATTGTCACTCTATTATTGGGCTATTGAATATAATGTCACTCTGTTAGTGAGCCCATTGTTACTCTATTATTGAGGCATTGACCTTCTATTATTGAGCCCATTGTCAATCTATTATTGAACCCATTGTCACTCTACTATTGAGCCCATTGTTACACTATTATTGAACCCATTGACATTCTATTATTGAACCCATTGTGACTCTATTATTGAGCCCATTGTCACTCTATTATTGAACCCATTGTCAATCTATTATTGAGCCCATTGTCACTCTATTATTGAACCCATTGTCAATCTATTATTGAGCCCATTGTCACTATTATTAAACCCATTGTCACACTATTATTGAAACCATTGTCACTCTATTATTGAGCCCATTGTCACTCTATTATTGAACCCATTGTCACTCTATTATTGTGCCGATTGTCACTATTATTGAACCCATTGTCAATCTATTACTGAACCCATTGTCACTCTACTATTGAGCCCATTGTCACTCTATTATTGAACCCATTGTCATTCTATTATTGAACCCATTGTGAATCTATTATTGAGCCCATTGTCACTCTATTATTGAACCTATTGTCAATCTATTATTGAGCCCATTGTCACTCTATTATTGAACCCATTGTCAATCTATTATTGAGCCCATTGTCACTATTATTAAACCCATTGTCACTCTATTATTGGGCTATTGAATCTAATGTCACTCCGTTAGTGAGCCCATTGTTACTCTATTATTGAGCCCATTGTCATTCTATTATTGAACCCATTGTCAATCTATTATTGAGCCCATTGTCACTCTATTATTGAACCCATTGTCAATCTACTATTGAGCCCATTGTCACTCTGTATTATTAAACCCATTGTCACACTATTATTGAAACCATTGTCACTCTATTATTGGGCTATTGAATATAATGTCACTCTGTTAGTGAGCCCATTGTTACTCTATAATTGAGGCATTGACCTTCTATTATTGAACCCATTGTCAATCTATTATTGAACCCATTGTCACTCTACTATTGAGCCCATTGTTACACTATTATTGAACCCATTGACATTCTATTATTGAACCCATTGTGACTCTATTATTGAGCCCATTGTCACTCTATTATTGAACCCATTGTCAATCTATTATTGAGCCCATTGTCACTCTATTATTGAACCGATTGTCAATCTATTATTGAGCCCATTGTCACTCTATTATTAAACCCATTGTCACACTATTATTGAAACCATTGTCACTCTATTATTGAACCCATTTTCACTCTATTATTGAACCCATTGTCACTCTATTATTGCGCCCATTGTCAATCTATTATTGAGCCCATTGTCAATCTATTATTGAGCCCATTGTCACTCTATTATTGAACCCATTGTCACTATTATTGAACACATTATCAATCTATTATTGAACCCATTGTCACTATTATTGAACCCATTGTCACGGTATTATTGAACCCATTGTTACTCTATTATTGAGCGCATTGTCACTCTATTATTGAACCCATTGTCAATCTATTATTGAGCCCATTGTCACTCTATTATTAAACCCATTGTCACACTATTATTGAAACCATTGTCACTCTATTATTGAGCCCATTGTCACTCTATTATTGAGCCTATTGTCAATCTATTATTGAGCCCATTGTCACTCTATTATTGAACCCATTGTCACTATTATTGAACCCATTGTCACTCTATTGTTGAGCCCATTGTCACTCTATTATTGAACCCATTGTCACTCTGTATTATTGGACCCATTGTCAATATATTATTGAGCCCAGTGTCACTCTGTATTATTGAACCCATTGTCATTCTACTATTAAACCCCTTGTCACTCTATTATTGAAACCATTGTCATTATTATTGAACCCATTGTCAATCTATTATTGAGCCCATTGTGACTTTGTATTATTAAACCCATTGTTACTCTACTATTGAGCCCATTGTCACTCTATTATTGAACCCATTGTCAATCTATTATTGAGCCCATTGTCAGTCTATTATTGAACCCATGGTCACTATTATTGAACCCATTGTCACGCTATTATTGAGCCCATTGTCACTCTATTATTGAACCCTTTGTCAATCTACTATTGAGCCCATTGTCACTCTGTATTATTAAACCCATTGTCACACTATTATTGAAACCATTGTCACTCTATTATTGGGCTATTGAATATAATGTCACTCTGTTAGTGAGCCCATTGTTACTCTATTATTGAACCCATTGTCAATCTATTATTGAGCCCATTGTCACTCTATTATTGAACCGATTGTCAATCTATTATTGAGCCCATTGTCACTCTATTATTAAACCCATTGTCACACTATTATTGAAACCATTGTCACTCTATTATTGAACCCATTGTCACTCTATTATTGAACCCATTGTCACTATTATTGAACACATTATCAATCTATTATTGAACCCTTTGTCACTATTATTGAACCCATTGTCACGGTATTATTGAACCCATTGTTACTCTATTATTGAGCGCATTGTCACTCTATTATTGAACCCATTGTCAATCTATTATTGAGCCCATTGTCATCTATTATTAAACCCATTGTCACACTATTATTGAAACCATTGTCACTCTATTATTGAACCCATTGTCACTCTATTATTGAGCCTATTGTCAATCTATTATTGAGCCCATTGTCACTCTATTATTGAACCCATTGTCACTATTATTGAACCCATTGTCACTCAATTGTTGAGCCCATTGTCACTCTATTATTGAACCCATTGTCACTCTCTATTATTGAACCAATTGTCAATATAATATTGAGCCCATTGTCACTCAGTATTATTCGAACCCATTGTCATTCTACTATTAAACCCATTGTCACTCTATTATTGAACCCATTGTCACTCTATTATTGAACCAATTGTCAATCTATTATTGAGCCCATTGTGACTTTGTATTATTAAACCCATTGTTACTCTACTATTGAGCCCATTGTCACTCTATTATTGAACACATCGTCAATCTATTATTGAGCCCATTATCAATCTATTATTGAACCCATTGTCACTATTATTGAACCTATTGTCACTCTATTATTGAACCCATTGTTACTCTATTATTGAACCCATTGTCACTCTACTATTGAACCCATTGTCAATCTATTATTGAGCCCATTTTCACTCTATTATTGAACCCATTGTCACTCTACTATTGAGCCCATTGTCACACTGTATAATTGAAACCATTGTCATTCTATTATTGAAACCATTGTCACTCTATTATTGAACCCATTGTCACTCTATTATTGAACCCATTGTCACTCTATTATTGTGCCGATTGTCACTATTATTGAACCCATTGTCAATCTATTACTGAACCCATTGTCACTCTACTATTGAGCCCATTGTCACTCTATTATTGAACCCATTGTCATTCTATTATTGAAACCATTGTTAATCTATTATTGAGCCCATTGTCACTCTATTATTGAACCTATTGTCAATCTATTATTGAGCCCATTGTCACTCTATTATTGAACCCATTGTCAATCTATTATTGAGCCCATTGTCACTATTATTAAACCCATTGTCACACTATTATTGAAACCATTGTCACTCTATTATTGAGCCCATTGTCACTCTATTATTGAACCCATTGTCACTCTATTATTGTGCCGATTGTCACTATTATTGAACCCATTGTCAATCTATTACTGAACCTATTGTCACTCTACTATTGAGCCCATTGTCACTCTATTATTGAACCCATTGTCATTCTATTATTGAACCCATTGTGAATCTATTATTGAGCCCATTGTCACTCTATTATTGAACCTATTGTCAATCTATTATTAAGCCCATTGTCACTCTATTATTGAACCCATTGTCAATCTATTATTGAGCCCATTGTCACTATTATTAAACCCATTGTCACTCTATTATTCGGCTATTGAATCTAATGTCACTCCGTTAGTGAGCCCATTGTTACTCTATTATTGAGCCCATTGTCATTCTATTATTGAACCCATTGTCAATCTATTATTGAGCCCATTGTCACTCTATTATTGAACCCATTGTCAATCTACTATTGAGCCCATTGTCACTCTGTATTATTAAACCCATTGTCACACTATTATTGAAACCATTGTCACTCTATTATTGGGCTATTGAATATAATGTCACTCTGTTAGTGAGCCCATTGTTACTCTATTATTGAGGCATTGACCTTCTATTATTGAACCCATTGTCAATCTATTATTGAACCCATTGTCACTCTACTATTGAGCCCATTGTTACACTATTATTGAACCCATTGACATTCTATTATTGAACCCATTGTGACTCTATTATTGAGCCCATTGTCACTCTATTATTGAACCCATTGTCAATCTATTATTGAGCCCATTGTCACTCTATTATTGAACCCATTGTCAATCTATTATTGAGCCCATTGTCACTATTATTAAACCCATTGTCACACTATTATTGAAACCATTGTCACTCTATTATTGAGCCCATTGTCACTCTATTATTGAACCCATTGTCACTCTATTATTGTGCCGATTGTCACTATTATTGAACCCATTGTCAATCTATTACTGAACCCATTGTCACTCTACTATTGAGCCCATTGTCACTCTATTATTGAACCCATTGTCATTCTATTATTGAACCCATTGTGAATCTATTATTGAGCCCATTGTCACTCTATTATTGAACCTATTGTCAATCTATTATTAAGCCCTTTTGTCACTCTATTATTGAACCCATTGTCAATCTATTATTGAGCCCATTGTCACTATTATTAAACCCATTGTCACTCTATTATTCGGCTATTGAATCTAATGTCACTCCGTTAGTGAGCCCATTGTTACTCTATTATTGAGCCCATTGTCATTCTATTATTGAACCCATTGTCAATCTATTATTGAGCCCATTGTCACTCTATTATTGAACCCATTGTCAATCTACTATTGAGCCCATTGTCACTCTGTATTATTAAACCCATTGTCACACTATTATTGAAACCATTGTCACTATATTATTGGGCTATTGAATATAATGTCACTCTGTTAGTGATTCCATTGTTACTCTATTATTGAGGCATTGACCTTCTATTATTGAACCCATTGTCAATCTATTATTGAACCCATTGTCACTCTATTATTGAACCCATTGTCACTCTACTATTGAGCCCATTGTCACTCTACTATTGAACCCATTGTCAATCTATTATTGAGCCCATTGTCACTCTATTATTGAACCCATTGTCACTCTACTATTGAGCCCATTGTCACACTGTATAGTTGAAACCATTGTCATTCTATTATTGAAACCATTGTCACTCTATTATTGAGCCCATTGTCACTCTATTATTGAACCCATTGTCACTCTATTATTGTGCCGTTTGTCACTATTATTGAACCCATTGTCAATCTATTACTGAACCCATTGTCACTCTACTATTGAGCCCATTGTCACTCTATTATTGAACCCATTGTCATTCTATTATTGAACCCATTGTCATTCTATTATTGAGCCCATTGTCACTCTATTATTGAACCTATTGTCAATCTATTATTGAGCCCATTGTCACTCTATTATTGAACCCATTGTCAATCTATTATTGAGCCCATTGTCACTATTATTAAACCCATTGTCACACTATTATTGAAACCATTGTCACTCTATTATTGGGCTATTGAATCTAATGTCACTCCGTTAGTGAGCCCATTGTTACTCTATTATTGAACCCATTGTCACTCTATTATTGAGCCCATTGTCACTATTATTGAACCCATTGTCAATCTATTAGAGAACCCATTGTCACTCTACTATTGAACCCATTGTTACTCTATTATTGAGCCCATTGTCACTCTACTATTGAACCCATTGTCAATCTATTATTGAGCCCATTGTCACTCTATTATTGAACCCGTTGTCACTCTACTATTGAGCCCATTGTCACACTGTATAATTGAAACCATTGTCATTCTATTATTGAACCCATTGTCACTCTATTATTGAGCCCATTGTCACTCTATTATTGAACCCATTGTCACTCTATTATTGAGCCGATTGTCACTATTATTGATCCCATTGTCAATCTATTACTGAACCCATTGTCACTCTACTATTGAGCCCATTGTCACTCTATTATTGAACCCATTGTCATACTATTATTGAACCCATTGTGAATCTATTATTGAGCCCATTGTCACTCTATTATTGAACCTAATGTCAATCTATTATTGAACCTATTGTCACTCTATTATTTAAACCATTGTTACTCTATTATTGAGCCCATTGTCACTCTAATATTGAACCCATTGTCAATCTATTATTGAGCCCATTGTCACTCTATTATTGAACCCATTATCACTCTACTATTGAGCCCATTGTCACTCTACTATTGAACCCATTGTCAATCTATTATTGAGCCCATTGTCACTCTATTATTGAACCCATTGTCACTCTACTATTGAGCCCATTGTCACTCTATTATTGAACCCATTGTCATTCTATTATTGAACCCATTGTGAATCTGTTATTGAGACCATTGTCACTCTATTATTGAACCTTTTGTCAATCTATTATTGAGCCCAGTGTCACTCTATTATTGAACCCATTGTCAATCTATTATTGAGCCCATTGTCACTATTATTAAACCCATTGTCACACTATTATTGAAACCATTGTCACTCTATTATTGGGCTATTGAATCTAATGTCACTCCGTTAGTGAGCCCATTGTTACTTTATTATTGAACCCATTGTCACTCTATTATTGAGCCCATTGTCACTATTATTGAACCCATTGTCAATCTATTACAGAACCCATTGTCACTCTCCTATTGAACCCATTGTTACTCTATTATTGAGCCCATTGTCACTCTACTATTGAACCCATTGTCAATCTATTATTGAGCCCATTGTCACTCTATTATTGAACCCGTTGTCACTCTACTATTGAGCCCATTGTCACACTGTATAATTGATACCATTGTCATTCTATTATTGAACCCATTGTCACTCTATTATTGAGCCCATTGTCACTCTATTATTGAACCCATTGTCACTCTATTATTGAGCCGATTGTCACTATTATTGAACCCATTGTCAATCTATTACTGAACCCATTGTCACTCTACTATTGAGCCCATTGTCACTCTATTATTGAACCCATTGTCATACTATTATTGAACCCATTGTGAATCTATTATTGAGCCCATTGTCACTCTATTATTGAACCTATTGTCAATCTATTATTGAGCCCATTGTCACTCTATTATTGAATCCATTGTCAATCTATTATTGAGCCCATTGTCACTCTATTGTTAAACCCATTGTCAGACTATTATTGAACCCATTTTCACTCTATTATTGAACCCATTTTCACTCTATTATTGAGCCCATTGTCACTCTGTTATTGAGCCCATTGTCAATCTATTATTGAGCCCATTGTCAGTCTATTATTGAACCCATTGTCACTATTATTGAACCCATTGTCACTCTATTATTGAGCCCATTGTCACTCTATTATTGAACCCATTGTCAATCTACTATTGAGCCCATTGTCACTCTTTATTATTAAACCCATTGTCACACTATTATTGAAACCATTGTCACTCTATTATTGGGCTATTGAATATAATGTCACTCTGTTAGTGAGCCCATTGTTACTCTATTATTGAGGCATTGTCCTTCTATTATTGAACCCATTGTCAATCTATTATTCAACCCATTGTCACTCTACTATTGAGCCCATTGTTACTCTATTATTGAACCGATTGTCAATCTATTATTGAGCCCATTGTCACTCTATTATTAAACCCATTGTCACACTATTATTGAAACCATTGTCACTCTATTATTGAACCCATTGTCACTCTATTATTGAACCCATTGTCACTCTATTATTGCGCCCATTGTCAGTCTATTATTGAGCCCATTGTCACTCTATTATTGAACCCATTGTCACTATTATTGAACACATTATCAATCTATTATTGAACCCATTGTCACTATTATTGAACCCATTGTCACGGTGTTATTGAACCCATTGTTACTCTATTATTGAGCGCATTGTCACTCTATTATTGAACCCATTGTCAATCTATTACTGAGCCCATTGTCGCTATTATTAAACCCATTGTCACACTATTATTGAAACCATTGTCACTCTATTATTGAACCCATTGTCACTCTATTATTGAGCCTATTGTCAATCTATTATTGAGCCAATTGCCACTCTATTATTGAACCCATTGTCACTATTATTGAACCCATTGTCACTCTATTGTTGAGCCCATTGTCACTCTATTATTGAACCCATTGTCACTCTGTATTATTGAACCAATTGTCAATATATTATTGAGCCCATTGTCACTCAGTATTATTGAACCCATTGTCATTCTACTATTAAACCAATTGTCACTCTATTATTGAACCCATTGTCACTCTATTATTGAACCCATTGTCAATCTATTATTGAACCCATTGTGACTTTGTATTATTAAACCCATTGTTACTCTACTATTGAGCCCATTGTCACTCTATTATTGAACCCATCGTCAATCTATTATTGAGCCCATTATCAATCTATTATTGAACCCATTGTCACTATTATTGAACCTATTGTCACTCTATTATTTAAACCATTGTTACTCTATTATTGAGCCCATTGTCACTCTAATATTGAACCCATTGTCAATCTATTATTGAGCCCATTGTCACTCTATTATTGAACCCATTATCACTCTACTATTGAGCCCATTGTCACTCTACTATTGAACCCATTGTCAATCTATTATTGAGCCCATTGTCACTCTATTATTGAACCCATTGTCACTCTATTTTTGCGCCCATTGTGAATCTATTATTGAGCCCATTGTCACTCTATTATTGAACCCATTGTCACTATTATTGAACACATTATCAATCTATTATTGAACCCATTGTCACTATTATTGAACCCATTGTCACGGTATTATTGAACCCTTTGTTACTCTATTATTGAGCGCATTGTCACTCTATTATTGAACCCATTGTCAATCTATTATTGAGCCCATTGTCACTATTATTAAACCCATTGTCACACTATTATTGAAACCATTGTCACTCTATTATTGAGCCCATTGTCACTCTATTATTGATCCAATTGTCAATCTATTATTGAGCCCATTGTCACTCTATTATTGAACCCATTGTCACTATTATTGAACCCATTGTCACACTATTATTGAAACCATTGTCACTCTATTATTGAGCCCATTGTCACTCTATTATTGATCCAATTGTCACTCTATTGTTGAGCCCATTGTCACTCTATTATTGAACCCATTGTCACTCTGTATTATTGGACCCATTGTCAATATATTATTGAGCCCAGTGTCACTCTGTATTATTGAACCCATTGTCGTTCTACTATTAAACCCCTTGTCACTCTATTATTGAACCCATTGTCACTATTATTGAACCCATTGTCAATCTATTATTGAGCCCATTGTGACTTTGTATTATTAAACCCATTGTTACTCTACTGTTGAGCCCATTGTCACTCTATTATTGAACCCATCGTCAATCTATTATTGAGCCCATTATCAATCTATTATTGAACCCATTGTCACTATTATTGAACCTATTGTCACTCTATTATTGAGCCCATTGTCACTCTACTATTGAACCCATTGTCAATCTATTATTGAGCCCATTGTCACTCTATTATTTAAACCATTGTTACTCTATTATTGAGCCCATTGTCACTCTACTATTGAACCCATTGTCAATCTATTATTGAGCCCATTGTCACTCTATTATTGAACCCATTGTCACACTATTATTGAAACCATTGTCACTCTATTATTGAACCCATTTTCACTCTATTATTGAACCCATTGTCACTCTATTATTGCGCCCATTGTCAATCTATTATTGAGCCCATTGTCACTCTATTATTGAACCCATTGTCACTATTATTGAACACATTATCAATCTATTATTGAACCCATTGTCATTATTATTGAAACCATTGTCACTCTATTATTGAACCCATTGTCACTCTATTATTGAGCCCATTGTCACTCTATTATTAAACCCATTGTCACACTATTATTGAAACCATTGTCACTCTATTATTGAACCGATTGTCACTCTATTATCGAGCCTATTGTCAATCGATTATTGAACCGATTGTCACTCTATTGTTGAGCCCATTATCAATCTATTATTGAACCCATTGTCACTATTATTGAACCTATTGTCACTCTATTATTGAACCCATTGTTACTCTATTATTGAACCCATTGTCACTCTACTATTGAACCCATTGTCAATCTATTATTGAGCCCATTGTCACTCTATTATTGAACCCATTGTCACTCTACTATTGAGCCCATTGTCACACTGTATAATTGAAACCATTGTCATTCTATTATTGAAACCATTGTCATTCTATTATTGAGCCCATTGTCACTCTATTATTGAACCCATTGTCACTCTATTATTGTGCCGATTGTCACTATTATTGAACCCATTGTCATTCTATTACTGAACCCATTGTCACTCTACTATTGAGCCCATTGTCACTCTATTATTGAACCCATTGTCATTCTATTATTGAAACCATTGTGAATCTATTATTGAGCCCATTGTCACTCTATTATTGAACCTATTGTCAATCTATTATTGAGCCCATTGTCACTCTATTATTGAACCCATTGTCAATCTATTATTGAGCCCATTGTCACTATTATTAAACCCATTTTCACACTATAAGTGAAACCATTGTCACTCTATTATTGAGCCCATTGTCACTCTATTATTGAACCCATTGTCACTCTATTATTGTGCCGATTGTCACTATTATTGAACCCATTGTCAATCTATTACTGAACCCATTGTCACTCTACTATTGAGCCCATTGTCACTCTATTATTGAACCCATTGTCATTCTATTATTGAACCCATTGTGAATCTATTATTGAGCCCATTGTCACTCTATTATTGAACCTATTGTCAATCTATTATTGAGCCCATTGTCACTCTACTATTGAACCCATTGTCAATCTATTATTGAGCCCATTGCCACTATTATTAAACCCATTGTCACACTATTAGTGAAACCATTGTCACTCTATTATTGGGCTATTGAATCTAATGTCACTCTGTTAGTGAGCCAATTGTTACTCTATTATTGAGGCATTGTCCTTCTATTATTGAACCCATTGTCAATCTATTATTGAACCCATTGTCACTCTACTATTGAGCCCATTGTTACACTATTATTGAACCCATTGACATTCTATTATTGAACCCATTGTGACTCTATTATTGAGCCCATTGTCACTCTATTATTGAACCCATTTTCAATCTATTATTGAGCCCATTGTCACTCTATTATTGAACCGATTGTCAATCTATTATTGAGACCATTGTCACTCTATTATTGAACCGATTGACAATCTATTATTGAGCCCATTGTCACTCTATTATTAAACCCATTGTCACACTATTATTGAAACCATTGTCACTCTATTATTGAACCCATTTTCACTCTATTATTGAACCCATTGTCACTCTATTTTTGCGCCCATTGTGAATCTATTATTGAGCCCATTGTCACTCTATTATTGAACCCATTGTCACTATTATTGAACACATTATCAATCTATTATTGAACCCATTGTCACTATTATTGAACCCATTGTCACGGTATTATTGAACCCATTGTTACTCTATTATTGAGCGCATTGTCACTCTATTATTGAACCCATTGTCAATCTATTATTGAGCCCATTGTCACTATTATTAAACCCATTGTCACACTATTATTGAAACCATTGTCACTCTATTATTGAGCCCATTGTCACTCTATTATTGATCCTATTGTCAATCTATTATTGAGCCCATTGTCACTCTATTATTGAACCCATTGTCACTATTATTGAACCCATTGTCACTCTATTGTTGAGCCCATTGTCACTCTATTATTGAACCCATTGTCACTCTGTATTATTGGACCCATTGTCAATATATTATTGAGCCCAGTGTCACTCTGTATTATTGAACCCATTGTCATTCTACTATTAAACCCCTTGTCACTCTATTATTGAACCCATTGTCACTATTATTGAACCCATTGTCAATCTATTATTGAGCCCATTGTGACTTTGTATTATTAAACCCATTGTTACTCTACTATTGAGCCCATTGTCACTCTATTATTGAACCCATCGTCAATCTATTATTGAGCCCATTATCAATCTATTATTGAACCCATTGTCACTATTATTGAACCTATTGTCACTCTATTATTGAGCCCATTGTCACTCTACTATTGAACCCATTGTCAATCTATTATTGAGCCCATTGTCACTCTATTATTTAAACCATTGTTACTCTATTATTGAGCCCATTGTCACTCTACTATTGAACCCATTGTCAATCTATTATTGAGCCCATTGTCACTCTATTATTGAACCCATTGTCACACTATTATTGAAACTATTGTCACTCTATTATTGAACCCATTTTCACTCTATTATTGAACCCATTGTCACTCTATTATTGCGCCCATTGTCAATCTATTATTGAGCCCATTGTCACTCTATTAGTGAACCCATTTTCACTATTATTGAACACATTATCAATCTATTATTGAACCCATTGTCATTATTATTGAAACCATTGTCACTCTATTATTGAACCCATTGTCACTCTATTATTGAGCCCATTGTCACTCTATTATTAAACCCATTGTCACACTATTATTGAAACCATTGTCACTCTATTATTGAACCCATTGTCACTCTATTATCGAGCCTATTGTCAATCTATTATTGAACCGATTGTCACTCTATTGTTGAGCCCATTATCAATCTATTATTGAACCCATTGTCACTATTATTGAACCCATTGTCACTATTATTGAACCTATTGTCACTCTATTATTGAACCCATTGTTACTCTATTATTGAACCCATTGTCACTCTACTATTGAACCCATTGTCAATCTATTATTGAGCCCATTGTCACTCTATTATTGAACCCATTGTCACTCTACTATTGAGCCCATTGTCACACTGTATAATTGAAACCATTGTCATTCTATTATTGAAACCATTGTCACTCTATTATTGAGCCCATTGTCACTCTATTATTGAACCCATTGTCACTCTATTATTGTGCCGATTGTCACTATTATTGAACCCATTGTCAATCTATTACTGAACCCATTGTCACTCTACTATTGAGCCCATTGTCACTCTATTATTGAACCCATTGTCATTCTATTATTGAAACCATTGTGAATCTATTATTGAGCCCATTGTCACTCTATTATTGAACCTATTGTCAATCTATTATTGAGCCCATTGTCACTCTATTATTGAACCCATTGTCAATCTATTATTGAGCCCATTGTCACTATTATTAAACCCATTGTCACACTACTATTGAAACCATTGTCACTCTATTATTGAGCCCATTGTCACTCTATTATTGAACCCATTGTCACACTATTATTGTGCCGATTGTCACTATTATTGAACCCATTGTCACTCTACTATTGAACCCATTGTCAATCTATTATTGAGCCCATTGTCACTCTATTATTTAACCCATTGTCACTCTACTATTGAGCCCATTGTCACACTGTATAATTGAAACCATTGTCATTCTATTATTGAAACCATTGTCACTCTATTATTGAGCCCATTGTCACTCTATTATTGAACCCATTGTCACTCTATTATTGTGCCGATTGTCACTATTATTGAACCCATTGTCAATCTATTACTGAACCCATTGTCACTCTACTATTGAGCCCATTGTCACTCTATTATTGAACCCATTGTCATTCTATTATTGAAACCATTGTGAATCTATTATTGAGCCCATTGTCACTCTATTATTGAACCTATTGTCAATCTATTATTGAGCCCATTGTCACTCTATTATTGAACCCATTGTCACTCTATTATTGAACCCATTGTCACTCTATTATCGAGCCTATTGTCAATCTATTATTGAACCGATTGTCACTCTATTGTTGAGCCCATTATCAATCTATTATTGAACCCATTGTCACTATTATTGAACCTATTGTCACTCTATTATTGAACCCATTGTTACTCTATTATTGAACCCATTGTCACTCTACTATTGAACCCATTGTCAATCTATTATTGAGCCCATTGTCACTCTATTATTGAACCCATTGTCACTCTACTATTGAGCCCATTGTCACACTGTATAATTGAAACCATTGTCATTCTATTATTGAAACCATTGTCACTCTATTATTGAGCCCATTGTCACTCTATTATTGAACCCATTGTCACTCTATTATTGTGCCGATTGTCACTATTATTGAACCCATTGTCAATCTATTACTGAACCCATTGTCACTCTACTATTGAGCCCATTGTCACTCTATTATTGAACCCATTGTCATTCTATTATTGAACCCATTGTGAATCTATTATTGAGCCCATTGTCACTCTATTATTGAACCTATTGTCAATCTATTATTGAGCCCATTGTCACTATTATTAAACCCATTGTCACACTACTATTGAAACCATTGTCACTCTATTATTGAGCCCATTGTCACTCTATTATTGAACCCATTGTCACACTATTATTGTGCCGATTGTCACTATTATTGAACCCATTGTCACTCTACTATTGAACCCATTGTCACTCTACTATTGAACCCATTGTCAATCTATTATTGAGCCCATTGTCACTCTATTATTGAACCCATTGTCACTCTACTATTGAGCCCATTGTCACACTGTATAATTGAAACCATTGTCATTCTATTATTGAAACCATTGTCACTCTATTATTGAGCCCATTGTCACTCTATTATTGAGGCATTGACCTTCTATTATTGAGCCCATTGTCAATCTATTATTGAACCCATTGTCAATCTACTATTGAGCCCATTGTTACACTATTATTGAACCCATTGACATTCTATTATTGAACCCATTGTGACTCTATTATTGAGCCCATTGTCACTCTATTATTGAACCCATTGTCACACTATTATTGAAACCATTGTCACTCTATTATTGGGCTATTGAATATAATGTCACTCTGTTAGTGAGCCCATTGTCACTCTATTATTGAACCCATTTTCACTCTATTATTGAACCCATTGTCACTCTATTTTTGCGCCCATTGTGAATCTATTATTGAGCCCATTGTCACTCTATTATTGAACCCATTGTCACTATTATTGAACACATTATCAATCTATTATTGAACCCATTGTCACTATTATTGAACCAATTGTCACGGTATTATTGAACCCATTGTTACTCTATTATTGAGTGCATTGTCACTCTATTATTGAACCCATTGTCAATCTATTATTGAGCCCATTGTCACTATTATTAAACCCATTGTCACACTATTATTGAAACCATTGTCACTCTATTATTGAGCCCATTGTCACTCTATTATTGATCCTATTGTCAATCTATTATTGAGCCCATTGTCACTCTATTATTGAACCCATTGTCACTATTATTGAACCCATTGTCACTCTATTGTTGAGCCCATTGTCACTCTATTATTGAACCCATTGTCACTCTGTATTATTGGACCCATTGTCAATATATTATTGAGCCCAGTGTCACTCTGTATTATTGAACCCATTGTCATTCTACTATTAAACCCCTTGTCACTCTATTATTGAACCCATTGTCACTATTATTGAACCCATTGTCAATCTATTATTGAGCCCATTGTGACTTTGTATTATTAAACCCATTGTTACTCTACTATTGAGCCCATTGTCACTATTATTGAACCCATCGTCAAACTATTATTGAGCCCATTATCAATCTATTATTGAACCCATTGTCACTATTATTGAACCTATTGTCACTCTATTATTGAGCCCATTGTCACTCTACTATTGAACCCATTGTCAATCTATTATTGAGCCCATTGTCACTCTATTATTTAAACCATTGTTACTCTATTATTGAGCCCATTGTCACTCTACTATTGAACCCATTGTCAATCTATTATTGAGCCCATTGTCACTCTATTATTGAACCCATTGTCACACTATTATTGAAACCATTGTCACTCTATTATTGAACCCATTTTCACTCTATTATTGAACCCATTGTCACTCTATTATTGCGCCCATTGTCAATCTATTATTGAGCCCATTGTCACTCTATTATTGAACCCATTGTCACTATTATTGAGCACATTATCAATCTATTATTGAACCCATTGTCATTATTATTGAAACCATTGTCACTTTATTATTGAACCCATTGTCACTCTATTATTGAGCCCATTGTCACTCTATTATTAAACCCATTGTCACACTATTATTGAAACCATTGTCACTCTATTATTGAACCCATTGTCACTCTATTATTGAACCCATTGTCAATCTATTATTGAACCCATTGTCACTCTACTATTGAGCCCATTGTTACACTATTATTGAACCCATTGACATTCTATTATTGAACCCATTGTGACTCTATTATTGAGCCCATTGTCAATCTATTATTGAGCCCATTGTCACTCTATTATTGAACCCATTGTCACTCTACTATTGAGCCCATTGTCACACTGTATAATTGAAACCATTGTCATTCTATTATTGAAACCATTGTCACTCTATTATTGAGCCCATTGTCACTCTATTATTGAACCCATTGTCACTCTATTATTGTGCCGATTGTCACTATTATTGAACCCATTGTCAATCTATTACTGAACCTATTGTCACTCTACTATTGAGCCCATTGTCACTCTATTATTGAACCCATTGTCATTCTATTATTGAACCCATTGTGAATCTATTATTGAGCCCATTGTCACTCTATTATTGAACCTATTGTCAATCTATTATTAAGCCCATTGTCACTCTATTATTGAACCCATTGTCAATCTATTATTGAGCCCATTGTCACTATTATTAAACCCATTGTCACTCTATTATTCGGCTATTGAATCTAATGTCACTCCGTTAGTGAGCCCATTGTTACTCTATTATTGAGCCCATTGTCATTCTATTATTGAACCCATTGTCAATCTATTATTGAGCCCATTGTCACTCTATTATTGAACCCATTGTCAATCTACTATTGAGCCCATTGTCACTCTGTATTATTAAACCCATTGTCACACTATTATTGAAACCATTGTCACTCTATTATTGGGCTATTGAATATAATGTCACTCTGTTAGTGAGCCCATTGTTACTCTATTATTGAGGCATTGACCTTCTATTATTGAACCCATTGTCAATCTATTATTGAACCCATTGTCACTCTACTATTGAGCCCATTGTTACACTATTATTGAACCCATTGACATTCTATTATTGAACCCATTGTGACTCTATTATTGAGCCCATTGTCACTCTATTATTGAACCCATTGTCAATCTATTATTGAGCCCATTGTCACTCTATTATTGAACCCATTGTCAATCTATTATTGAGCCCATTGTCACTATTATTAAACCCATTGTCACACTATTATTGAAACCATTGTCACTCTATTATTGAGCCCATTGTCACTCTATTATTGAACCCATTGTCACTCTATTATTGTGCCGATTGTCACTATTATTGAACCCATTGTCAATCTATTACTGAACCCATTGTCACTCTACTATTGAGCCTATTGTCACTCTATTATTGAACCCATTGTCATTCTATTATTGAACCCATTGTGAATCTATTATTGAGCCCATTGTCACTCTATTATTGAACCTATTGTCAATCTATTATTAAGCCCTTTTGTCACTCTATTATTGAACCCATTGTCAATCTATTATTGAGCCCATTGTCACTATTATTAAACCCATTGTCACTCTATTATTCGGCTATTGAATCTAATGTCACTCCGTTAGTGAGCCCATTGTTACTCTATTATTGAGCCCATTGTCATTCTATTATTGAACCCATTGTCAATCTATTATTGAGCCCATTGTCACTCTATTATTGAACCCATTGTCAATCTACTATTGAGCCCATTGTCACTCTGTATTATTAAACCCATTGTCACACTATTATTGAAACCATTGTCACTCTATTATTGGGCTATTGAATATAATGTCACTCTGTTAGTGATTCCATTGTTACTCTATTATTGAGGCATTGACCTTCTATTATTGAACCCATTGTCAATCTATTATTGAACCCATTGTCACTCTATTATTGAACCCATTGTCACTCTACTATTGAGCCCATTGTCACTCTACTATTGAACCCATTGTCAATCTATTATTGAGCCCATTGTCACTCTATTATTGAACCCATTGTCACTCTACTATTGAGCCCATTGTCACACTGTATAGTTGAAACCATTGTCATTCTATTATTGAAACCATTGTCACTCTATTATTGAGCCCATTGTCACTCTATTATTGAACCCATTGTCACTCTATTATTGTGCCGTTTGTCACTATTATTGAACCCATTGTCAATCTATTACTGAACCCATTGTCACTCTACTATTGAGCCCATTGTCACTCTATTATTGAACCCATTGTCATTCTATTATTGAACCCATTGTCATTCTATTATTGAGCCCATTGTCACTCTATTATTGAACCTATTGTCAATCTATTATTGAGCCCATTGTCACTCTATTATTGAACCCATTGTCAATCTATTATTGAGCCCATTGTCACTATTATTAAACCCATTGTCACACTATTATTGAAACCATTGTCACTCTATTTTTGGGCTATTGAATCTAATGTCACTCCGTTAGTGAGCCCATTGTTACTCTATTATTGAACCCATTGTCACTCTATTATTGAGCCCATTGTCACTATTATTGAACCCATTGTCAATCTATTAGAGAACCCATTGTCACTCTACTATTGAACCCATTGTTACTCTATTATTGAGCCCATTGTCACTCTACTATTGAACCCATTGTCAATCTATTATTGAGCCCATTGTCACTCTATTATTGAACCCGTTGTCACTCTACTATTGAGCCCATTGTCACACTGTATAATTGAAACCATTGTCATTCTATTATTGAACCCATTGTCACTCTATTATTGAGCCCATTGTCACTCTATTATTGAACCCATTGTCACTCTATTATTGAGCCGATTGTCACTATTATTGATCCCATTGTCAATCTATTACTGAACCCATTGTCACTCTACTATTGAGCCCATTGTCACTCTATTATTGAACCCATTGTCATACTATTATTGAACCCATTGTGAATCTATTATTGAGCCCATTGTCACTCTATTATTGAATCTAATGTCACTCCGTTAGTGAGCCCATTGTTACTCTATTATTGAACCCATTGTCACTCTATTATTGAGCCCATTGTCACTATTATTGAACCCATTGTCAATCTATTACAGAACCCATTGTCACTCTCCTATTGAACCCATTGTTACTCTATTATTGAGCCCATTGTCACTCTACTATTGAACCCATTGTCAATCTATTATTGAGCCCATTGTCACTCTATTATTGAACCCGTTGTCACTCTACTATTGAGCCCATTGTCACACTGTATAATTGAAACCATTGTCATTCTATTATTGAACCCATTGTCACTCTATTATTGAGCCCATTGTCACTCTATTATTGAACCCATTGTCACTCTATTATTGAGCCGGTTGTCACTATTATTGAACCCATTGTCAATCTATTACTGAACCCATTGTCACTCTACTATTGAGCCCATTGTCACTCTATTATTGAACCCATTGTCATACTATTATTGAACCCATTGTGAATCTATTATTGAGCCCATTGTCACTCTATTATTGAACCTATTGTCAATCTATTATTGAGCCCATTGTCACTCTATTATTGAATCCATTGTCAATCTATTATTGAGCCCATTGTCACTCTATTGTTAAACCCATTGTCAGACTATTATTGAACCCATTTTCACTCTATTATTGAACCCATTTTCACTCTATTATTGAGCCCATTGTCACTCTGTTATTGAGCCCATTGTCAATCTATTATTGAGCCCATTGTCAGTCTATTATTGAACCCATTGTCACTATTATTGAACCCATTGTCACTCTATTATTGAGCCCATTGTCACTCTATTATTGAACCCATTGTCAATCTACTATTGAGCCCATTGTCACTCTTTATTATTAAACCCATTGTCACACTATTATTGAAACCATTGTCACTCTATTATTGGGCTATTGAATATAATGTCACTCTGTTAGTGAGCCCATTGTTACTCTATTATTGAGGCATTGTCCTTCTATTATTGAACCCATTGTCAATCTATTATTCAACCCATTGTCACTCTACTATTGAGCCCATTGTTACTCTATTATTGAACCGATTGTCAATCTATTATTGAGCCCATTGTCACTCTATTATTAAACCCATTGTCACACTATTATTGAAACCATTGTCACTCTATTATTGAACCCATTGTCACTCTATTATTGAACCCATTGTCACTCTATTATTGCGCCCATTGTCAGTCTATTATTGAGCCCATTGTCACTCTATTATTGAACCCATTGTCACTATTATTGAACACATTATCAATCTATTATTGAACCCATTGTCACTATTATTGAACCCATTGTCACGGTGTTATTGAACCCATTGTTACTCTATTATTGAGCGCATTGTCACTCTATTATTGAACCCATTGTCAATCTATTACTGAGCCCATTGTCGCTATTATTAAACCCATTGTCACACTATTATTGAAACCATTGTCACTCTATTATTGAACCCATTGTCACTCTATTATTGAGCCTATTGTCAATCTATTATTGAGCCAATTGCCACTCTATTATTGAACCCATTGTCACTATTATTGAACCCATTGTCACTCTATTGTTGAGCCCATTGTCACTCTATTATTGAACCCATTGTCACTCTGTATTATTGAACCAATTGTCAATCTATTATTGAGCCCAGTGTCACTCTATTATTGAACCCATTGTCAATCTATTATTGAGCCCATTGTCACTATTATTAAACCCATTGTCACACTATTATTGAAACCATTGTCACTCTATTATTGGGCTATTGAATCTAATGTCACTCCGTTAGTGAGCCCATTGTTACTCTATTATTGAACCCATTGTCACTCTATTATTGAGCCCATTGTCACTATTATTGAACCCATTGTCAATCTATTACAGAACCCATTGTCACTCTCCTATTGAACCCATTGTTACTCTATTATTGAGCCCATTGTCACTCTACTATTGAACCCATTGTCAATCTATTATTGAGCCCATTGTCACTCTATTATTGAACCCGTTGTCACTCTACTATTGAGCCCATTGTCACACTGTATAATTGAAACCATTGTCATTCTATTATTGAACCCATTGTCACTCTATTATTGAGCCCATTGTCACTCTATTATTGAACCCATTGTCACTCTATTATTGAGCCGATTGTCACTATTATTGAACCCATTGTCAATCTATTACTGAACCCATTGTCACTCTACTATTGAGCCCATTGTCACTCTATTATTGAACCCATTGTCATACTATTATTGAACCCATTGTGAATCTATTATTGAGCCCATTGTCACTCTATTATTGAACCTATTGTCAATCTATTATTGAGCCCATTGTCACTCTATTATTGAATCCATTGTCAATCTATTATTGAGCCCATTGTCACTCTATTGTTAAACCCATTGTCAGACTATTATTGAACCCATTTTCACTCTATTATTGAACCCATTTTCACTCTATTATTGAGCCCATTGTCACTCTGTTATTGAGCCCATTGTCAATCTATTATTGAGCCCATTGTCAGTCTATTATTGAACCCATTGTCACTATTATTGAACCCATTGTCACTCTATTATTGAGCCCATTGTCACTCTATTATTGAACCCATTGTCAATCTACTATTGAGCCCATTGTCACTCTTTATTATTAAACCCATTGTCACACTATTATTGAAACCATTGTCACTCTATTATTGGGCTATTGAATATAATGTCACTCTGTTAGTGAGCCCATTGTTACTCTATTATTGAGGCATTGTCCTTCTATTATTGAACCCATTGTCAATCTATTATTCAACCCATTGTCACTCTACTATTGAGCCCATTGTTACTCTATTATTGAACCGATTGTCAATCTATTATTGAGCCCATTGTCACTCTATTATTAAACCCATTGTCACACTATTATTGAAACCATTGTCACTCTATTATTGAACCCATTGTCACTCTATTATTGAACCCATTGTCACTCTATTATTGCGCCCATTGTCAGTCTATTATTGAGCCCATTGTCACTCTATTATTGAACCCATTGTCACTATTATTGAACACATTATCAATCTATTATTGAACCCATTGTCACTATTATTGAACCCATTGTCACGGTGTTATTGAACCCATTGTTACTCTATTATTGAGCGCATTGTCACTCTATTATTGAACCCATTGTCAATCTATTACTGAGCCCATTGTCGCTATTATTAAACCCATTGTCACACTATTATTGAAACCATTGTCACTCTATTATTGAACCCATTGTCACTCTATTATTGAGCCTATTGTCAATCTATTATTGAGCCAATTGCCACTCTATTATTGAACCCATTGTCACTATTATTGAACCCATTGTCACTCTATTGTTGAGCCCATTGTCACTCTATTATTGAACCCATTGTCACTCTGTATTATTGAACCAATTGTCAATATATTATTGAGCCCATTGTCACTCAGTATTATTGAACCCATTGTCATTCTACTATTAAACCAATTGTCACTCTATTATTGAACCCTTTGTCACTCTATTATTGAACCCATTGTCAATCTATTATTGAACCCATTGTGACTTTGTATTATTAAACCCATTGTTACTCTACTATTGAGCCCATTGTCACTCTATTATTGAACCCATCGTCAATCTATTATTGAGCCCATTATCAATCTATTATTGAACCCATTGTCACTATTATTGAACCTATTGTCACTCTATTATTTAAACCATTGTTACTCTATTATTGAGCCCATTGTCACTCTAATATTGAACCCATTGTCAATCTATTATTGAGCCCATTGTCACTCTATTATTGAACCCATTATCACTCTACTATTGAGCCCATTGTCACTCTACTATTGAACCCATTGTCAATCTATTATTGAGCCCATTGTCACTCTATTATTGAACCCATTGTCACTCTATTTTTGCGCCCATTGTGAATCTATTATTGAGCCCATTGTCACTCTATTATTGAACCCATTGTCACTATTATTGAACACATTATCAATCTATTATTGAACCCATTGTCACTATTATTGAACCCATTGTCACGGTATTATTGAACCCTTTGTTACTCTATTATTGAGCGCATTGTCACTCTATTATTGAACCCATTGTCAATCTATTATTGAGCCCATTGTCACTATTATTAAACCCATTGTCACACTATTATTGAAACCATTGTCACTCTATTATTGAGCCCATTGTCACTCTATTATTGATCCAATTGTCAATCTATTATTGAGCCCATTGTCACTCTATTATTGAACCCATTGTCACTATTATTGAACCCATTGTCACACTATTATTGAAACCATTGTCACTCTATTATTGAGCCCATTGTCACTCTATTATTGATCCAATTGTCACTCTATTGTTGAGCCCATTGTCACTCTATTATTGAACCCATTGTCACTCTGTATTATTGGACCCATTGTCAATATATTATTGAGCCCAGTGTCACTCTGTATTATTGAACCCATTGTCGTTCTACTATTAAACCCCTTGTCACTCTATTATTGAACCCATTGTCACTATTATTGAACCCATTGTCAATCTATTATTGAGCCCATTGTGACTTTGTATTATTAAACCCATTGTTACTCTACTGTTGAGCCCATTGTCACTCTATTATTGAACCCATCGTCAATCTATTATTGAGCCCATTATCAATCTATTATTGAACCCATTGTCACTATTATTGAACCTATTGTCACTCTATTATTGAGCCCATTGTCACTCTACTATTGAACCCATTGTCAATCTATTATTGAGCCCATTGTCACTCTATTATTTAAACCATTGTTACTCTATTATTGAGCCCATTGTCACTCTACTATTGAACCCATTGTCAATCTATTATTGAGCCCATTGTCACTCTATTATTGAACCCATTGTCACACTATTATTGAAACCATTGTCACTCTATTATTGAACCCATTTTCACTCTATTATTGAACCCATTGTCACTCTATTATTGCGCCCATTGTCAATCTATTATTGAGCCCATTGTCACTCTATTATTGAACCCATTGTCACTATTATTGAACACATTATCAATCTATTATTGAACCCATTGTCATTATTATTGAAACCATTGTCACTCTATTATTGAACCCATTGTCACTCTATTATTGAGCCCATTGTCACTCTATTATTAAACCCATTGTCACACTATTATTGAAACCATTGTCACTCTATTATTGAACCGATTGTCACTCTATTATCGAGCCTATTGTCAATCGATTATTGAACCGATTGTCACTCTATTGTTGAGCCCATTATCAATCTATTATTGAACCCATTGTCACTATTATTGAACCTATTGTCACTCTATTATTGAACCCATTGTTACTCTATTATTGAACCCATTGTCACTCTACTATTGAACCCATTGTCAATCTATTATTGAGCCCATTGTCACTCTATTATTGAACCCATTGTCACTCTACTATTGAGCCCATTGTCACACTGTATAATTGAAACCATTGTCATTCTATTATTGAAACCATTGTCATTCTATTATTGAGCCCATTGTCACTCTATTATTGAACCCATTGTCACTCTATTATTGTGCCGATTGTCACTATTATTGAACCCATTGTCATTCTATTACTGAACCCATTGTCACTCTACTATTGAGCCCATTGTCACTCTATTATTGAACCCATTGTCATTCTATTATTGAAACCATTGTGAATCTATTATTGAGCCCATTGTCACTCTATTATTGAACCTATTGTCAATCTATTATTGAGCCCATTGTCACTCTATTATTGAACCCATTGTCAATCTATTATTGAGCCCATTGTCACTATTATTAAACCCATTGTCACACTATTATTGAAACCATTGTCACTCTATTATTGAGCCCATTGTCACTCTATTATTGAACCCATTGTCACTCTATTATTGTGCCGATTGTCACTATTATTGAACCCATTGTCAATCTATTACTGAACCCATTGTCACTCTACTATTGAGCCCATTGTCACTCTATTATTGAACCCATTGTCATTCTATTATTGAACCCATTGTGAATCTATTATTGAGCCCATTGTCACTCTATTATTGAACCTATTGTCAATCTATTATTGAGCCCATTGTCACTCTACTATTGAACCCATTGTCAATCTATTATTGAGCCCATTGCCACTATTATTAAACCCATTGTCACACTATTATTGAAACCATTGTCACTCTATTATTGGGCTATTGAATCTAATGTCACTCTGTTAGTGAGCCAATTGTTACTCTATTATTGAGGCATTGTCCTTCTATTATTGAACCCATTGTCAATCTATTATTGAACCCATTGTCACTCTACTATTGAGCCCATTGTTACACTATTATTGAACCCATTGACATTCTATTATTGAACCCATTGTGACTCTATTATTGAGCCCATTGTCACTCTATTATTGAACCCATTTTCAATCTGTTATTGAGCCCATTGTCACTCTATTATTGAACCGATTGTCAATCTATTATTGAGACCATTGTCACTCTATTATTGAACCGATTGACAATCTATTATTGAGCCCATTGTCACTCTATTATTAAACCCATTGTCACACTATTATTGAAACCATTGTCACTCTATTATTGAACCCATTTTCACTCTATTATTGAACCCATTGTCACTCTATTTTTGCGCCCATTGTGAATCTATTATTGAGCCCATTGTCACTCTATTATTGAACCCATTGTCACTATTATTGAACACATTATCAATCTATTATTGAACCCATTGTCACTATTATTGAACCCATTGTCACGGTATTATTGAACCCATTGTTACTCTATTATTGAGCGCATTGTCACTCTATTATTGAACCCATTGTCAATCTATTATTGAGCCCATTGTCACTATTATTAAACCCATTGTCACACTATTATTGAAACCATTGTCACTCTATTATTGAGCCCATTGTCACTCTATTATTGATCCTATTGTCAATCTATTATTGAGCCCATTGTCACTCTATTATTGAACCCATTGTCACTATTATTGAACCCATTGTCACTCTATTGTTGAGCCCATTGTCACTCTATTATTGAACCCATTGTCACTCTGTATTATTGGACCCATTGTCAATATATTATTGAGCCCAGTGTCACTCTGTATTATTGAACCCATTGTCATTCTACTATTAAACCCCTTGTCACTCTATTATTGAACCCATTGTCACTATTATTGAACCCATTGTCAATCTATTATTGAGCCCATTGTGACTTTGTATTATTAAACCCATTGTTACTCTACTATTGAGCCCATTGTCACTCTATTATTGAACCCATCGTCAATCTATTATTGAGCCCATTATCAATCTATTATTGAACCCATTGTCACTATTATTGAACCTATTGTCACTCTATTATTGAGACCATTGTCACTCTACTATTGAACCCATTGTCAATCTATTATTGAGCCCATTGTCACTCTATTATTTAAACCATTGTTACTCTATTATTGAGCCCATTGTCACTCTACTATTGAACCCATTGTCAATCTATTATTGAGCCCATTGTCACTCTATTATTGAACCCATTGTCACACTATTATTGAAACCATTGTCACTCTATTATTGAACCCATTTTCACTCTATTATTGAACCCATTGTCACTCTATTATTGCGCCCATTGTCAATCTATTATTGAGCCCATTGTCACTCTATTAGTGAACCCATTTTCACTATTATTGAACACATTATCAATCTATTATTGAACCCATTGTCATTATTATTGAAACCATTGTCACTCTATTATTGAACCCATTGTCACTCTATTATTGAGCCCATTGTCACTCTATTATTAAACCCATTGTCACACTATTATTGAAACCATTGTCACTCTATTATTGAACCCATTGTCACTCTATTATCGAGCCTATTGTCAATCTATTATTGAACCGATTGTCACTCTATTGTTGAGCCCATTATCAATCTATTATTGAACCCATTGTCACTATTATTGAACCCATTGTCACTATTATTGAACCTATTGTCACTCTATTATTGAACCCATTGTTACTCTATTATTGAACCCATTGTCACTCTACTATTGAACCCATTGTCAATCTATTATTGAGCCCATTGTCACTCTATTATTGAACCCATTGTCACTCTACTATTGAGCCCATTGTCACACTGTATAATTGAAACCATTGTCATTCTATTATTGAAACCATTGTCACTCTATTATTGAGCCCATTGTCACTCTATTATTGAACCCATTGTCACTCTATTATTGTGCCGATTGTCACTATTATTGAACCCATTGTCAATCTATTACTGAACCCATTGTCACTCTACTATTGAGCCCATTGTCACTCTATTATTGAACCCATTGTCATTCTATTATTGAAACCATTGTGAATCTATTATTGAGCCCATTGTCACTCTATTATTGAACCTATTGTCAATCTATTATTGAGCCCATTGTCACTCTATTATTGAACCCATTGTCAATCTATTATTGAGCCCATTGTCACTATTATTAAACCCATTGTCACACTACTATTGAAACCATTGTCACTCTATTATTGAGCCCATTGTCACTCTATTATTGAACCCATTGTCACACTATTATTGTGCCGATTGTCACTATTATTGAACCCATTGTCACTCTACTATTGAACCCATTGTCAATCTATTATTGAGCCCATTGTCACTCTATTATTTAACCCATTGTCACTCTACTATTGAGCCCATTGTCACACTGTATAATTGAAACCATTGTCATTCTATTATTGAAACCATTGTCACTCTATTATTGAGCCCATTGTCACTCTATTATTGAACCCATTGTCACTCTATTATTGTGCCGATTGTCACTATTATTGAACCCATTGTCAATCTATTACTGAACCCATTGTCACTCTACTATTGAGCCCATTGTCACTCTATTATTGAACCCATTGTCATTCTATTATTGAAACCATTGTGAATCTATTATTGAGCCCATTGTCACTCTATTATTGAACCTATTGTCAATCTATTATTGAGCCCATTGTCACTCTATTATTGAACCCATTGTCACTCTATTATTGAACCCATTGTCACTCTATTATCGAGCCTATTGTCAATCTATTATTGAACCGATTGTCACTCTATTGTTGAGCCCATTATCAATCTATTATTGAACCCATTGTCACTATTATTGAACCTATTGTCACTCTATTATTGAACCCATTGTTACTCTATTATTGAACCCATTGTCACTCTACTATTGATCCCATTGTCAATCTATTATTGAGCCCATTGTCACTCTATTATTGAACCCATTGTCACTCTACTATTGAGCCCATTGTCACACTGTATAATTGAAACCATTGTCATTCTATTATTGAAACCATTGTCACTCTATTATTGAGCCCATTGTCACTCTATTATTGAACCCATTGTCACTCTATTATTGTGCCGATTGTCACTATTATTGAACCCATTGTCAATCTATTACTGAACCCATTGTCACTCTACTATTGAGCCCATTGTCACTCTATTATTGAACCCATTGTCATTCTATTATTGAACCCATTGTGAATCTATTATTGAGCCCATTGTCACTCTATTATTGAACCAATTGTCAATCTATTATTGAGCCCATTGTCACTCTATTATTGAACCCATTGTCAATCTATTATTGAGCCCATTGTCACTATTATTAAACCCATTGTCACACTACTATTGAAACCATTGTCACTCTATTATTGAGCCCATTGTCACTCTATTATTGAACCCATTGTCACACTATTATTGTGCCGATTGTCACTATTATTGAACCCATTGTCACTCTACTATTGAACCCATTGTCACTCTACTATTGAACCCATTGTCAATCTATTATTGAGCCCATTGTCACTCTATTATTGAACCCATTGTCACTCTACTATTGAGCCCATTGTCACACTGTATAATTGAAACCATTGTCATTCTATTATTGAAACCATTGTCACTCTATTATTGAGCCCATTGTCACTCTATTATTGAGGCATTGACCTTCTATTATTGAACCCATTGTCAATCTATTATTGAACCCATTGTCAATCTACTATTGAGCCCATTGTTACACTATTATTGAACCCATTGACATTCTATTATTGAACCCATTGTGACTCTATTATTGAGCCCATTGTCACTCTATTATTGAACCCATTGTCACACTATTATTGAAACCATTGTCACTCTATTATTGGGCTATTGAATATAATGTCACTCTGTTAGTGAGCCCATTGTCACTCTATTATTGAACCCATTTTCACTCTATTATTGAACCCATTGTCACTCTATTTTTGCGCCCATTGTGAATCTATTATTGAGCCCATTGTCACTCTATTATTGAACCCATTGTCACTATTATTGAACACATTATCAATCTATTATTGAACCCATTGTCACTATTATTGAACCAATTGTCACGGTATTATTGAACCCATTGTTACTCTATTATTGAGCGCATTGTCACTCTATTATTGAACCCATTGTCAATCTATTATTGAGCCCATTGTCACTATTATTAAACCCATTGTCACACTATTATTGAAACCATTGTCACTCTATTATTGAGCCCATTGTCACTCTATTATTGATCCTATTGTCAATCTATTATTGAGCCCATTGTCACTCTATTATTGAACCCATTGTCACTATTATTGAACCCATTGTCACTCTATTGTTGAGCCCATTGTCACTCTATTATTGAACCCATTGTCACTCTGTATTATTGGACCCATTGTCAATATATTATTGAGCCCAGTGTCACTCTGTATTATTGAACCCATTGTCATTCTACTATTAAACACCTTGTCACTCTATTATTGAACCCATTGTCACTATTATTGAACCCATTGTCAATCTATTATTGAGCCCATTGTGACTTTGTATTATTAAACCCATTGTTACTCTACTATTGAGCCCATTGTCACTATTATTGAACCCATCGTCAATCTATTATTGAGCCCATTATCAATCTATTATTGAACCCATTGTCACTATTATTGAACCTATTGTCACTCTATTATTGAGCCCATTGTCACTCTACTATTGAACCCATTGTCAATCTATTATTGAGCCCATTGTCACTCTATTATTTAAACCATTGTTACTCTATTATTGAGCCCATTGTCACTCTACTATTGAACCCATTGTCAATCTATTATTGAGCCCATTGTCACTCTATTATTGAACCCATTGTCACACTATTATTGAAACCATTGTCACTCTATTATTGAACCCATTTTCACTCTATTATTGAACCCATTGTCACTCTATTATTGCGCCCATTGTCAATCTATTATTGAGCCCATTGTCACTCTATTATTGAACCCATTGTCACTATTATTGAGCACATTATCAATCTATTATTGAACCCATTGTCATTATTATTGAAACCATTGTCACTTTATTATTGAACCCATTGTCACTCTATTATTGAGCCCATTGTCACTCTATTATTAAACCCATTGTCACACTATTATTGAAAACATTGTCACTCTATTATTGAACCCATTGTCACTCTATTATCGAGCCTATTGTCAATCTATTATTGAACCGATTGTCACTCTATTGTTGAGCCCATTATCAATCTATTATTGAACCCATTGTCACTATTATTGAACCTATTGTCACTCTATTATTGAACCCATTGTTACTCTATTATTGAACCCATTGTCACTCTACTATTGAACCCATTGTCAATCTATTATTGAGCCCATTGTCACTCTATTATTGAACCCATTGTCACTCTACTATTGAGCCCATTGTCACACTGTATAATTGAAACCATTGTCATTCTATTATTGAAACCATTGTCACTCTATTATTGAGCCCATTGTCACTCTATTATTGAACCCATTGTCACTCTATTATTGTGCCGATTGTCACTATTATTGAACCCATTGTCAATCTATTACTGAACCCATTGTCACTCTACTATTGAGCCCATTGTCACTCTATTATTGAACCCATTGTCATTCTATTATTGAAACCATTGTGAATCTATTATTGAGCCCATTGTCACTCTATTATTGAACCTATTGTCAATCTATTATTGAGCCCATTGTCACTCTATTATTGAACCCATTGTCACTCTATTATTGAACCCATTGTCACTCTATTATCGAGCCTATTGTCAATCTATTATTGAACCGATTGTCACTCTATTGTTGAGCCCATTATCAATCTATTATTGAACCCATTGTCACTATTATTGAACCTATTGTCACTCTATTATTGAACCCATTGTTACTCTATTATTGAACCCATTGTCACTCTACTATTGAACCCATTGTCAATCTATTATTGAGCCCATTGTCACTCTATTATTGAACCCATTGTCACTCTACTATTGAGCCCATTGTCACACTGTATAATTGAAACCATTGTCATTCTATTATTGAAACCATTGTCACTCTATTATTGAGCCCATTGTCACTCTATTATTGAACCCATTGTCACTCTATTATTGTGCCGATTGTCACTATTATTGAACCCATTGTCAATCTATTACTGAACCCATTGTCACTCTACTATTGAGCCCATTGTCACTCTATTATTGAACCCATTGTCATTCTATTATTGAACCCATTGTGAATCTATTATTGAGCCCATTGTCACTCTATTATTGAACCTATTGTCAATCTATTATTGAGCCCATTGTCACTCTATTATTGAACCCATTGTCAATCTATTATTGAGCCCATTGTCACTATTATTAAACCCATTGTCACACTACTATTGAAACCATTGTCACTCTATTATTGAGCCCATTGTCACTCTATTATTGAACCCATTGTCACACTATTATTGTGCCGATTGTCACTATTATTGAACCCATTGTCACTCTACTATTGAACCCATTGTCACTCTACTATTGAACCCATTGTCAATCTATTATTGAGCCCATTGTCACTCTATTATTGAACCCATTGTCACTCTACTATTGAGCCCATTGTCACACTGTATAATTGAAACCATTGTCATTCTATTATTGAAACCATTGTCACTCTATTATTGAGCCCATTGTCACTCTATTATTGAGGCATTGACCTTCTATTATTGAACCCATTGTCAATCTATTATTGAACCCATTGTCAATCTACTATTGAGCCCATTGTTACACTATTATTGAACCCATTGACATTCTATTATTGAACCCATTGTGACTCTATTATTGAGCCCATTGTCACTCTATTATTGAACCCATTGTCACACTATTATTGAAACCATTGTCACTCTATTATTGGGCTATTGAATATAATGTCACTCTGTTAGTGAGCCCATTGTCACTCTATTATTGAACCCATTTTCACTCTATTATTGAACCCATTGTCACTCTATTTTTGCGCCCATTGTGAATCTATTATTGAGCCCATTGTCACTCTATTATTGAACCCATTGTCACTATTATTGAACACATTATCAATCTATTATTGAACCCATTGTCACTATTATTGAACCAATTGTCACGGTATTATTGAACCCATTGTTACTCTATTATTGAGTGCATTGTCACTCTATTATTGAACCCATTGTCAATCTATTATTGAGCCCATTGTCACTCTATTATTGAACCCATTGTCACTCTATTATTGTGCCGATTGTCACTATTATTGAACCCATTGTCAATCTATTACTGAACCCATTGTCACTCTACTATTGAGCCCATTGTCACTCTATTATTGAACCCATTGTCATTCTATTATTGAAACCATTGTGAATCTATTATTGAGCCCATTGTCACTCTATTATTGAACCTATTGTCAATCTATTATTGAGCCCATTGTCACTCTATTATTGAACCCATTGTCAATCTATTATTGAGCCCATTGTCACTATTATTAAACCCATTGTCACACTACTATTGAAACCATTGTCACTCTATTATTGAGCCCATTGTCACTCTATTATTGAACCCATTGTCACACTATTATTGTGCCGATTGTCACTATTATTGAACCCATTGTCACTCTACTATTGAACCCATTGTCAATCTATTATTGAGCCCATTGTCACTCTATTATTTAACCCATTGTCACTCTACTATTGAGCCCATTGTCACACTGTATAATTGAAACCATTGTCATTCTATTATTGAAACCATTGTCACTCTATTATTGAGCCCATTGTCACTCTATTATTGAACCCATTGTCACTCTATTATTGTGCCGATTGTCACTATTATTGAACCCATTGTCAATCTATTACTGAACCCATTGTCACTCTACTATTGAGCCCATTGTCACTCTATTATTGAACCCATTGTCATTCTATTATTGAAACCATTGTGAATCTATTATTGAGCCCATTGTCACTCTATTATTGAACCTATTGTCAATCTATTATTGAGCCCATTGTCACTCTATTATTGAACCCATTGTCACTCTATTATTGAACCCATTGTCACTCTATTATCGAGCCTATTGTCAATCTATTATTGAACCGATTGTCACTCTATTGTTGAGCCCATTATCAATCTATTATTGAACCCATTGTCACTATTATTGAACCTATTGTCACTCTATTATTGAACCCATTGTTACTCTATTATTGAACCCATTGTCACTCTACTATTGAACCCATTGTCAATCTATTATTGAGCCCATTGTCACTCTATTATTGAACCCATTGTCACTCTACTATTGAGCCCATTGTCACACTGTATAATTGAAACCATTGTCATTCTATTATTGAAACCATTGTCACTCTATTATTGAGCCCATTGTCACTCTATTATTGAACCCATTGTCACTCTATTATTGTGCCGATTGTCACTATTATTGAACCCATTGTCAATCTATTACTGAACCCATTGTCACTCTACTATTGAGCCCATTGTCACTCTATTATTGAACCCATTGTCATTCTATTATTGAACCCATTGTGAATCTATTATTGAGCCCATTGTCACTCTATTATTGAACCTATTGTCAATCTATTATTGAGCCCATTGTCACTCTATTATTGAACCCATTGTCAATCTATTATTGAGCCCATTGTCACTATTATTAAACCCATTGTCACACTACTATTGAAACCATTGTCACTCTATTATTGAGCCCATTGTCACTCTATTATTGAACCCATTGTCACACTATTATTGTGCCGATTGTCACTATTATTGAACCCATTGTCACTCTACTATTGAACCCATTGTCACTCTACTATTGAACCCATTGTCAATCTATTATTGAGCCCATTGTCACTCTATTATTGAACCCATTGTCACTCTACTATTGAGCCCATTGTCACACTGTATAATTGAAACCATTGTCATTCTATTATTGAAACCATTGTCACTCTATTATTGAGCCCATTGTCACTCTATTATTGAGGCATTGACCTTCTATTATTGAACCCATTGTCAATCTATTATTGAACCCATTGTCAATCTACTATTGAGCCCATTGTTACACTATTATTGAACCCATTGACATTCTATTATTGAACCCATTGTGACTCTATTATTGAGCCCATTGTCACTCTATTATTGAACCCATTGTCACACTATTATTGAAACCATTGTCACTCTATTATTGGGCTATTGAATATAATGTCACTCTGTTAGTGAGCCCATTGTCACTCTATTATTGAACCCATTTTCACTCTATTATTGAACCCATTGTCACTCTATTTTTGCGCCCATTGTGAATCTATTATTGAGCCCATTGTCACTCTATTATTGAACCCATTGTCACTATTATTGAACACATTATCAATCTATTATTGAACCCATTGTCACTATTATTGAACCAATTGTCACGGTATTATTGAACCCATTGTTACTCTATTATTGAGCGCATTGTCACTCTATTATTGAACCCATTGTCAATCTATTATTGAGCCCATTGTCACTATTATTAAACCCATTGTCACACTATTATTGAAACCATTGTCACTCTATTATTGAGCCCATTGTCACTCTATTATTGATCCTATTGTCAATCTATTATTGAGCCCATTGTCACTCTATTATTGAACCCATTGTCACTATTATTGAACCCATTGTCACTCTATTGTTGAGCCCATTGTCACTCTATTATTGAACCCATTGTCACTCTGTATTATTGGACCCATTGTCAATATATTATTGAGCCCAGTGTCACTCTGTATTATTGAACCCATTGTCATTCTACTATTAAACCCCTTGTCACTCTATTATTGAACCCATTGTCACTATTATTGAACCCATTGTCAATCTATTATTGAGCCCATTGTGACTTTGTATTATTAAACCCATTGTTACTCTACTATTGAGCCCATTGTCACTATTATTGAACCCATCGTCAATCTATTATTGAGCCCATTATCAATCTATTATTGAACCCATTGTCACTATTATTGAACCTATTGTCACTCTATTATTGAGCCCATTGTCACTCTACTATTGAACCCATTGTCAATCTATTATTGAGCCCATTGTCACTCTATTATTTAAACCATTGTTACTCTATTATTGAGCCCATTGTCACTCTACTATTGAACCCATTGTCAATCTATTATTGAGCCCATTGTCACTCTATTATTGAACCCATTGTCACACTATTATTGAAACCATTGTCACTCTATTATTGAACCCATTTTCACTCTATTATTGAACCCATTGTCACTCTATTATTGCGCCCATTGTCAATCTATTATTGAGCCCATTGTCACTCTATTATTGAACCCATTGTCACTATTATTGAGCACATTATCAATCTATTATTGAACCCATTGTCATTATTATTGAAACCATTGTCACTTTATTATTGAACCCATTGTCACTCTATTATTGAGCCCATTGTCACTCTATTATTAAACCCATTGTCACACTATTATTGAAAACATTGTCACTCTATTATTGAACCCATTGTCACTCTATTATCGAGCCTATTGTCAATCTATTATTGAACCGATTGTCACTCTATTGTTGAGCCCATTATCAATCTATTATTGAACCCATTGTCACTATTATTGAACCTATTGTCACTCTATTATTGAACCCATTGTTACTCTATTATTGAACCCATTGTCACTCTACTATTGAACCCATTGTCAATCTATTATTGAGCCCATTGTCACTCTATTATTGAACCCATTGTCACTCTACTATTGAGCCCATTGTCACACTGTATAATTGAAACCATTGTCATTCTATTATTGAAACCATTGTCACTCTATTATTGAGCCCATTGTCACTCTATTATTGAACCCATTGTCACTCTATTATTGTGCCGATTGTCACTATTATTGAACCCATTGTCAATCTATTACTGAACCCATTGTCACTCTACTATTGAGCCCATTGTCACTCTATTATTGAACCCATTGTCATTCTATTATTGAAACCATTGTGAATCTATTATTGAGCCCATTGTCACTCTATTATTGAACCTATTGTCAATCTATTATTGAGCCCATTGTCACTCTATTATTGAACCCATTGTCACTCTATTATTGAACCCATTGTCACTCTATTATCGAGCCTATTGTCAATCTATTATTGAACCGATTGTCACTCTATTGTTGAGCCCATTATCAATCTATTATTGAACCCATTGTCACTATTATTGAACCTATTGTCACTCTATTATTGAACCCATTGTTACTCTATTATTGAACCCATTGTCACTCTACTATTGAACCCATTGTCAATCTATTATTGAGCCCATTGTCACTCTATTATTGAACCCATTGTCACTCTACTATTGAGCCCATTGTCACACTGTATAATTGAAACCATTGTCATTCTATTATTGAAACCATTGTCACTCTATTATTGAGCCCATTGTCACTCTATTATTGAACCCATTGTCACTCTATTATTGTGCCGATTGTCACTATTATTGAACCCATTGTCAATCTATTACTGAACCCATTGTCACTCTACTATTGAGCCCATTGTCACTCTATTATTGAACCCATTGTCATTCTATTATTGAACCCATTGTGAATCTATTATTGAGCCCATTGTCACTCTATTATTGAACCTATTGTCAATCTATTATTGAGCCCATTGTCACTCTATTATTGAACCCATTGTCAATCTATTATTGAGCCCATTGTCACTATTATTAAACCCATTGTCACACTACTATTGAAACCATTGTCACTCTATTATTGAGCCCATTGTCACTCTATTATTGAACCCATTGTCACACTATTATTGTGCCGATTGTCACTATTATTGAACCCATTGTCACTCTACTATTGAACCCATTGTCACTCTACTATTGAACCCATTGTCAATCTATTATTGAGCCCATTGTCACTCTATTATTGAACCCATTGTCACTCTACTATTGAGCCCATTGTCACACTGTATAATTGAAACCATTGTCATTCTATTATTGAAACCATTGTCACTCTATTATTGAGCCCATTGTCACTCTATTATTGAGGCATTGACCTTCTATTATTGAACCCATTGTCAATCTATTATTGAACCCATTGTCAATCTACTATTGAGCCCATTGTTACACTATTATTGAACCCATTGACATTCTATTATTGAACCCATTGTGACTCTATTATTGGGCCCATTGTCACTCTATTATTGAACCCATTGTCACACTATTATTGAAACCATTGTCACTCTATTATTGGGCTATTGAATATAATGTCACTCTGTTAGTGAGCCCATTGTCACTCTATTATTGAACCCATTTTCACTCTATTATTGAACCCATTGTCACTCTATTTTTGCGCCCATTGTGAATCTATTATTGAGCCCATTGTCACTCTATTATTGAACCCATTGTCACTATTATTGAACACATTATCAATCTATTATTGAACCCATTGTCACTATTATTGAACCAATTGTCACGGTATTATTGAACCCATTGTTACTCTATTATTGAGTGCATTGTCACTCTATTATTGAACCCATTGTCAATCTATTATTGAGCCCATTGTCACTATTATTAAACCCATTGTCACACTATTATTGAAACCATTGTCACTCTATTATTGAGCCCATTGTCACTCTATTATTGATCCTATTGTCAATCTATTATTGAGCCCATTGTCACTCTATTATTGAACCCATTGTCACTATTATTGAACCCATTGTCACTCTATTGTTGAGCCCATTGTCACTCTATTATTGAACCCATTGTCACTCTGTATTATTGGACCCATTGCCAATATATTATTGAGCCCAGTGTCACTCTGCATTATTGAACCCATTGTCATTCTACTATTAAACCCCTTGTCACTCTATTATTGAACCCATTGTCACTATTATTGAACCCATTGTCAATCTATTATTGAGCCCATTGTGACTTTGTATTATTAAACCCATTGTTACTCTACTATTGAGCCCATTGTCACTATTATTGAACCCATCGTCAATCTATTATTGAGCCCATTATCAATCTATTATTGAACCCATTGTCACTATTATTGAACCTATTGTCACTCTATTATTGAGCCCATTGTCACTCTACTATTGAACCCATTGTCAATCTATTATTGAGCCCATTGTCACTCTATTATTTAAACCATTGTTACTCTATTATTGAGCCCATTGTCACTCTACTATTGAACCCATTGTCAATCTATTATTGAGCCCATTGTCACTCTATTATTGAACCCATTGTCACACTATTATTGAAACCATTGTCACTCTATTATTGAACCCATTTTCACTCTATTATTGAACCCATTGTCACTCTATTATTGCGCCCATTGTCAATCTATTATTGAGCCCATTGTCACTCTATTATTGAACCCATTGTCACTATTATTGAGCACATTATCAATCTATTATTGAACCCATTGTCATTATTATTGAAACCATTGTCACTTTATTATTGAACCCATTGTCACTCTATTATTGAGCCCATTGTCACTCTATTATTAAACCCATTGTCACACTATTATTGAAACCATTGTCACTCTATTATTGAACCCATTGTCACTCTATTATTGAACCCATTGTCAATCTATTATTGAACCCATTGTCACTCTACTATTGAGCCCATTGTTACACTATTATTGAACCCATTGACATTCTATTATTGAACCCATTGTGACTCTATTATTGAGCCCATTGTCAATCTATTATTGAGCCCATTGTCACTCTATTATTGAACCCATTGTCACTCTACTATTGAGCCCATTGTCACACTGTATAATTGAAACCATTGTCATTCTATTATTGAAACCATTGTCACTCTATTATTGAGCCCATTGTCACTCTATTATTGAACCCATTGTCACTCTATTATTGTGCCGATTGTCACTATTATTGAACCCATTGTCAATCTATTACTGAACCCATTGGCACTCTACTATTGAGCCCATTGTCACTCTATTATTGAACCCATTGTCATTCTATTATTGAAACCATTGTGAATCTATTATTGAGCCCATTGTCACTCTATTATTGAACCTATTGTCAATCTATTATTGAGCCCATTGTCACTCTATTATTGAACCCATTGTCAATCTATTATTGAGCCCATTGTCACTATTATTAAACCCATTGTCACACTATTATTGAAACCATTGTCACTCTATTATTGAGCCCATTGTCACTCTATTATTGAACCCATTGTCACTCTATTATTGTGCCGATTGTCACTATTATTGAACCCATTGTCAATCTATTACTGAACCCATTGTCACTCTACTATTGAGCCCATTGTCACTCTATTATTGAACCCATTGTCATTCTATTATTGAACCCATTGTGAATCTATTATTGAGCCCATTGTCACTCTATTATTGAACCTATTGTCAATCTATTATTGAGCCCATTGTCACTCTATTATTGAACCCATTGTCAATCTATTATTGAGCCCATTGTCACTATTATTAAACCCATTGTCACACTATTATTGAAACCATTGTCACTCTATTATTGGGCTATTGAATCTAATGTCACTCTGTTAGTGAGCCAATTGTTACTCTCTTATTGAGGCATTGTCCTTCTATTATTGAACCCATTGTCAATCTATTATTGAACCCATTGTCACTCTACTATTGAGCCCATTGTTACACTATTATTGAACCCATTGACATTCTATTATTGAACCCATTGTGACTCTATTATTGAGCCCATTGTCACTCTATTATTGAACCCATTTTCAATCTATTATTGAGCCCATTGTCACTCTATTATTGAACCGATTGTCAATCTATTATTGAGCCCATTGTCACTCTATTATTGAACCGATTGACAATCTATTATTGAGCCCATTGTCACTCTATTATTAAACCCATTGTCACACTATTATTGAAACCATTGTCACTCTATTATTGAACCCATTTTCACTCTATTATTGAACCCATTGACACTCTATTTTTGCGCCCATTGTCAATCTATTATTGAGCCCATTGTCACTCTATTATTGAACCCATTGTCACTATTATTGAACACATTATCAATCTATTATTGAACCCATTGTCACTATTATTGAACCCATTGTCACGGTATTATTGAACCCATTGTTACTCTATTATTGAGCGCATTGTCACTCTATTATTGAACCCATTGTCAATCTATTATTGAGCCCATTGTCACTATTATTAAACCCATTGTCACACTATTATTGAGCCCATTGTCACTCTATTATTGATCCTATTGTCAATCTATTATTGAGCCCATTGTCACTCTATTATTGAACCCATTGTCACTATTATTGAACCCATTGTCACTCTATTGTTGAGCCCATTGTCACTCTATTATTGAACCCATTGTCACTCTGTATTATTGGACCCATTGTCAATATATTATTGAGCCCAGTGTCACTCTGTATTATTGAACCCATTGTCATTCTACTATTAAACCCCTTGTCACTCTATTATTGAACCCATTGTCACTATTATTGAACCCATTGTCAATCTATTATTGAGCCCATTGTGACTTTGTATTATTAAACCCATTGTTAGTCTACTATTGAGCCCATTGTCACTCTATTATTGAACCCATCGTCAATCTATTATTGAGCCCATTATCAATCTATTATTGAACCCATTGTCACTATTATTGAACCTATTGTCACTCTATTATTGAGCCCATTGTCACTCTACTATTGAACCCATTGTCAATCTATTATTGAGCCCATTGTCACTCTATTATTTAAACCATTGTTACTCTATTATTGAGCCCATTGTCACTCTACTATTGAACCCATTGTCAATCTATTATTGAGCCCATTGTCACTCTATTATTGAACCCATTGTCACACTATTATTGAAACCATTGTCACTCTATTATTGAACCCATTTTCACTCTATTATTGAACCCATTGTCACTCTATTATTGCGCCCATTGTCAATCTATTATTGAGCCCATTGTCACTCTATTATTGAACCCATTGTCACTATTATTGAACACATTATCAATCTATTATTGAACCCATTGTCATTATTATTGAAACCATTGTCACTCTATTATTGAACCCATTGTCACTCTATTATTGAGCCCATTGTCACTCTATTATTAAACCCATTGTCACACTATTATTGAAACCATTGTCACTCTATTATTGAACCCATTGTCACTCTATTATCGAGCCTAGTGTCAATCTATTATTGAACCGATTGTCACTCTATTGTTGAGCCCATTATCAATCTATTATTGAACCCATTGTCACTATTATTGAACCTATTGTCACTCTATTATTGAACCCATTGTTACTCTATTATTGAACCCATTGTCACTCTACTATTGAACCCATTGTCAATCTATTATTGAGCCCATTGTCACTCTATTATTGAACCCATTGTCACTCTACTATTGAGCCCATTGTCACACTGTATAATTGAAACCATTGTCATTCTATTATTGAAACCATTGTCACTCTATTATTGAGCCCATTGTCAATCTATTATTGAACCCATTGTCACTCTATTGTTGTGCCGATTGTCACTATTATTGAACCCATTGTCAATCTATTACTGAACCCATTGTCACTCTACTATTGAGCCCATTGTCACTCTATTATTGAACCCATTGTCATTCTATTATTGAAACCATTGTGAATCTATTATTGAGCCCATTGTCACTCTATTATTGAACCTATTGTCAATCTATTATTGAGCCCATTGTCACTCTATTATTGAACCCATTGTCAATATATTATTGAGCCCATTGTCACTATTATTAAACCCATTGTCACACTACTATTGAAACCATTGTCACTCTATTATTGAGCCCATTGTCACTCTATTATTGAACCCATTGTCACACTATTTTTGTGCCGATTGTCACTATTATTGAACCCATTGTCAATCTATTACTGAACCCATTGTCACTCTACTATTGAGCCCATTGTCACTCTATTATTGAACCCATTGTCATTCTGTTATTGAACCCATTGTGAATCTATTATTGAGCCCATTGTCACTCTATTATTGAACCTATTGTCAATCTATTATTGAGCCCATTGTCACTGTATTATTGAACCCATTGTCAATCTATTATTGAGCCCATTGTCACTATTATTAAACCCATTGTCACTCTATTATTGGGCTATTGAATCTAATGTCACTCCGTTAGTGAGCCCATTGTTACTCTATTATTGAGCCCATTGTCATTCTATTATTGAACCCATTGTCAATCTATTATTGAGCCCATTGTCACTCTATTATTGAACCCATTGTCAATCTACTATTGAGCCCATTGTCACTCTGTATTATTAAACCCATTGTCACACTATTATTGAAACCATTGTCACTCTATTATTGGGCTATTGAATATAATGTCACTCTGTTAGTGAGCCCATTGTTACTCTATTATTGAGGCATTGACCTTCTATTATTGAACCCATTGTCAATCTATTATTGAACCCATTGTCACTCTACTATTGAGCCCATTGTTACACTATTATTGAACCCATTGTGACTCTATTATTGAGCCCATTGTCACTCTATTATTGAACCCATTGTCAATCTGTTATTGAGCCCATTGTCACTCTATTATTGAACCGATTGTCAATCTATTATTAAACCCATTGTCACACTATTATTGAAACCATTGTCACTCTATTATTGAACCCATTTTCACTCTATTATTGAACCCATTGTCACTCTATTATTGCGCCCATTGTCAATCTATTATTGAGCCCATTGTCACTCTATTATTGAACCCATTGTCACTATTATTGAACACATTATCAATCTATTATTGAACCCATTGTCACTATTATTGAACCCATTGTCACGGTATTATTGAACCCATTGTTACTCTATTATTGAGCGCATTGTCACTCTATTATTGAACCCATTGTCAATCTATTATTGAGCCCATTGTCACTCTATTATTAAACCCATTGTCACACTATTATTGAAACCATTGTCACTCTATTATTGAGCCCATTGTCACTCTATTATTGATCCTATTGTCAATCTATTATTGAGCCCATTGTCACTCTATTATTGAACCCATTGTCACTATTATTGAACCCATTGTCACTCTATTGTTGAGCCCATTGTCACTCAATTATTGAACCCATTGTCACTCTGTATTATTGGACCCATTGTCAATATATTATTGAGCCCAGTGTCACTCTATTATTGAACCCATTGTCATTCTACTATTAAACCCCTTGTCACTCTATTATTGAACCCATTGTCACTATTATTGAACCCATTGTCAATCTATTATTGAGCCCATTGTGACTTTGTATTATTAAACCCATTGTTACTCTACTATTGAGCCCATTGTCACTCTATTATTGAACCCATCGTCAATCTATTATTGAGCCCATTATCAATCTATTATTGAACCCATTGTCACTATTATTGAACCTATTGTCACTCTATTATTGAGCCCATTGTCACTCTACTATTGAACCCATTGTCAATCTATTATTGAGCCCATTGTCACTCTATTATTTAAACCATTGTTACTCTATTATTGAGCCCATTGTCACTCTACTATTGAACCCATTGTCAATCTATTATTGAGCCCGTTGTCACTCTATTATTGAACCCATTATCACTCTACTATTGAGCCCATTGTCACACTGTATAATTGAAACCATTGTCATTCTATTATTGAAACCATTGTCACTCTATTATTGAGCCCATTGTCACTATTATTGAACCCATTGTCACTCTATTATTGTGCCGATTGTCACTATTATTGAACCCATTGTCAATCTATTACTGAACCCATTGTCACTCTACTATTGAGCCCATTGTCACTCTATTATTGAACCCATTGTCATTCTATTATTGAACCCATTGTGAATCTATTATTGAGCCCATTGTCACTCTATTATTGAACCTATTGTCAATCTATTATTGAGCCCATTGTCACTCTATTATTGAACCCATTGTCAATCTATTATTGAGCCCATTGTCACTATTATTAAACCCATTGTCACACTATTATTGAAACCATTGTCACTCTATTATTGGGCTACTGAATCTAATGTCACTCTGTTAGTGAGCCAATTGTTACTCTATTATTGAGGCATTGTCCTTTTATTATTGAACCCATTGTCAATCTATTATTGTACCCATTGTCACTCTACTATTGAGCCCATTGTTAGACTATTATTGAACCCATTGACATTCTATTATTGAACCCATTGTGACTCTATTATTGAGCCCATTGTCACTCTATTATTGAACCCATTGTCAATCTATTATTGAGCCCATTGTCACTCTATTATTGAACCGATTGTCAATCTATTATTGAGCCCATTGTCACTCTATTATTAAACCCATTGTCACACTATTATTGAAACCATTGTCACTCTATTATTGAACCCATTTTCACTCTATTATTGAACCCATTGTCAATCTATTATTGCGCCCATTGTCAATCTATTATTGAGCCCATTGTCACTCTATTATTGAACCCATTGTCACTATTATTGAACACGTTATCAATCTATTATTGAACCCATTGTCATTATTATTGAAACCATTGTCACTCTATTATTGAACCCATTGTCACTCTGTTATTGAGCCCATTGTCACTCTATTATTAAACCCATTGTCACACTATTATTGAAACCATTGTCACTCAATTATTGAACCCATTGTCACTCTATTATCGAGCCTATTGTCAATCTATTATTGAACCCATTGTCACTCTATTGTTGAGCCCTTTATCAATCTATTATTGAACCCATTGTCACTATTATTGAACCTATTGTCACTGTATTATTGAACCCATTGTTACTCTATTATTGAACCCATTGTCACTCTACTATTGAACCCATTGTCAATCTATTATTGAGCCCATTGTCACTCTATTATTGAACCCATTGTCACTCTACTATTGTGCCCATTGTCACACTGTATAATTGAAACCATTGTCATTCTATTATTGAAACCATTGTCACTCTATTATTGAGCCCATTGTCACTCTATTATTGAGCCCATTGTCACTCTATTATTGAACCCATTGTCACTCTATTATTGTGCCGATTGTCACTATTATTGAACCTATTGTCAATCTATTACTGAACCCATTGTCACTCTACTATTGAGCCCATTGTCACTCTATTATTGAACCCATTGTCATTCTATTATTGAAACCATTGTGAATCTATTATTGAGCCCATTGTCACTCTATTATTGAACCTATTGTCAATCTATTATTGAGCCCATTGTCACTCTATTATTGAACCCATTGTCAATCTATTATTGAGCCCATTGTCACTATTATTAAACCCATTGTCACACTATTATTGAAACCATTGTCACTCTATTATTGAGCCCATTGTCACTCTATTATTGAACCCATTGTCACTCTATTATTGTGCCGATTGTCACTATTATTGAACCCATTGTCAATCTATTACTGAACCCATTGTCACTCTACTATTGAGCCCATTGTCACTCTATTATTGAACCCATTGTCATTCTATTATTGAACCCATTGTGAATCTATTATTGAGCCCATTGTCACTCTATTATTGAACCTATTGTCAATCTATTATTGAGCCCATTGTCACTCTATTATTGAACCCATTGTCAATCTATTATTGAGCCCATTGTCACTATTATTAAACCCATTGTCACTCTATTATTGGGCTATTGAATCTAATGTCACTCCGTTAGTGAGCCCATTGTTACTCTATTATTGAGCCCATTGTCATTCTATTATTGAAGCCATTGTCAATCTATTATTGAACCCATTGTCACTCTATTATTGAACCCATTGTCAATCTACTATTGAGCCCATTGTCACTCTGTATTATTAAACCCATTGTCACACTATTATTGAAACCATTGTCACTCTATTATTGGGCTATTGAATATAATGTCACGCTGTTAGTGAGCCCATTGTTACTCTATTATTGAGGCATTGACCTTCTATTATTGAAGCCATTGTCAATCTATTATTGAACCCATTGTCACTCTACTATTGAGCCCATTGTTACACTATTATTGAACCCATTGACATTCTATTATTGAACCCATTGTGACTCTATTATTGAGCCCATTGTCACTCTATTATTGAACCCATTGTCAATCTATTATTGAGCCCATTGTCACTCTATTATTAAACCCATTGTCACACTATTATTGAAACCATTGTCACTCTATTATTGAACCCATTTTCACTCTATTATTGAACCCATTGTCACTCTATTATTGCGCCCATTGTCAATCTATTATTGAGCCCATTGTCACTCTATTATTGAACCCATTGTCACTATTATTGAACACATTATCAATCTATTATTGAACCCATTGTCACTATTATTGAACCCATTGTCACGGTATTATTGAACCCATTGTTACTCTATTATTGAGCGCATTGTCACTCTATTATTGAACCCATTGTCAATCTATTATTGAGCCCATTGTCACTCTATTATTAAACCCATTGTCACACTATTATTGAAACCATTGTCACTCTATTATTGAGCCCATTGTCACTCTATTATTGAGCCTATTGTCAATCTATTATTGAGCCCATTGTCACTCTATTATTGAACCCATTGTCACTATTATTGAACCCATTGTCCCTCTATTGTTGAGCCCATTGTCACTCTATTATTGAACCCATTGTCACTCTGTATTATTGGACCCATTGTCAATATATTATTGAGCCCAGTGTCACTCTATTATTGAACCCATTGTCATTCTACTATTAAACCCCTTGTCACTCTATTATTGAACCCATTGTCACTATTATTGAACCCATTGTCAATCTATTATTGAGCCCATTGTGACTTTGTATTATTAAACCCATTGTTACTCTACTATTGAGCCCATTGTCACTCTATTATTGAACCCATCGTCAATCTATTATTGAGCCCATTATCAATCTATTATTGAACCCATTGTCACTATTATTGAACCTATTGTCACTCTATTATTGAGCCCATTGTCACTCTACTATTGAACCCATTGTCAATCTATTATTGAGCTCATTGTCACTCTATTATTTAAACCATTGTTACTCTATTATTGAGCCCATTGTCACTCTACTATTGAACCCATTGTCAATCTATTATTGAGCCCGTTGTCACTCTATTATTGAACCCATTATCACTCTACTATTGAGCCCATTGTCACACTGTATAATTGAAACCATTGTCATTCTATTATTGAAACCATTGTCACTCTATTATTGAGCCCATTGTCACTATTATTGAACCCATTGTCACTCTATTATTGTGCCGATTGTCACTATTATTGAACCCATTGTCAATCTATTACTGAACCCATTGTCACTCTACTATTGAGCCCATTGTCACTCTATTATTGAATCCATTGTCATTCTATTATTGAACCCATTGTGAATCTATTATTGAGCCCATTGTCACTCTATTATTGAACCTATTGTCAATCTATTATTGAGCCCATTGTCACTCTATTATTGAACCCATTGTCAATCTATTATTGAGCCCATTGTCACTATTATTAAACCCATTGTCACACTATTATTGAAACCATTGTCACTCTATTATTGGGCTACTGAATCTAATGTCACTCTGTTAGTGAGCCAATTGTTACTCTATTATTGAGGCATTGTCCTTTTATTATTGAACCCATTGTCAATCTCTTATTGAACCCATTGTCACTCTACTATTGAGCCCATTGTTACACTATTATTGAACCCATTGACATTCTATTATTGAACCCATTGTGACTCTATTATTGAGCCCATTGTCACTCTATTATTGAACCCATTGTCAATCTATTATTGAGCCCATTGTCACTCTATTATTGAACCGATTGTCAATCTATTATTGAGCCCATTGTCACTCTATTATTGAACCCATTGTCACTATTATTGAACACATTATCAATCTATTATTGAAACCATTGTCATTATTATTGAAACCATTGTCACTCTATTATTGAACCCATTGTCACTCTGTTATTGAGCCCATTGTCACTCTTTTATTAAACCCATTGTCACACTATTATTGAAACCATTGTCACTCTATTATTGAACCCATTGTCACTCTATTATCGAGCCTATTGTCAATCTATTATTGAACCCATTGTCACTCTATTGTTGAGCCCTTTATCAATCTATTATTGAACCCATTGTCACTATTATTGAACCTATTGTCACTGTATTATTGAACCCATTGTTACTCTATTATTGAACCCATTGTCACTCTACTATTGAACCCATTGTCAATCTATTATTGAGCCCATTGTCACTCTATTATTGAACCCATTGTCACTCTACTATTGTGCCCATTGTCACACTGTATAATTGAAACCATTGTCATTCTATTATTGAAACCATTGTCACTCTATTATTGAGCCCATTGTCACTCTATTATTGAGCCCATTGTCACTCTATTATTGAACCCATTGTCACTCTATTATTGTGCCGATTGTCACTATTATTGAACCTATTGTCAATCTATTACTGAACCCATTGTCACTCTACTATTGAGCCCATTGTCACTCTATTATTGAACCCATTGTCATTCTATTATTGAAACCATTGTGAATCTATTATTGAGCCCATTGTCACTCTATTATTGAACCTATTGTCAATCTATTATTGAGCCCATTGTCACTCTATTATTGAACCCATTGTCAATCTATTATTGAGCCCATTGTCACTATTATTAAACCCATTGTCACACTATTATTGAAACCATTGTCACTCTATTATTGAGCCCATTGTCACGCTATTATTGAACCCATTGTCACTCTATTATTGTGCCGATTGTCACTATTATTGAACCCATTGTCAATCTATTACTGAACCCATTGTCACTCTACTATTGAGCCCATTGTCACTCTATTATTGAACCCATTGTCATTCTATTATTGAACCCATTGTGAATCTATTATTGAGCCCATTGTCACTCTATTATTGAACCTATTGTCAATCTATTATTGAGCCCATTGTCACTCTATTATTGAACCCATTGTCAATCTATTATTGAGCCCATTGTCACTATTATTAAACCCATTGTCACTCTATTATTGGGCTATTGAATCTAATGTCACTCCGTTAGTGAGCCCATTGTTACTCTATTATTGAGCCCATTGTCATTCTATTATTGAACCCATTGTCAATCTATTATTGAGCCCATTGTCACTCTATTATTGAACCCATTGTCAATCTACTATTGAGCCCATTGTCACTCTGTATTATTAAACCCATTGTCACACTATTATTGAAACCATTGTCACTCTATTATTGGGCTATTGAATATAATGTCACGCTGTTAGTGAGCCCATTGTTACTCTATTATTGAGGCATTGACCTTCTATTATTGAAGCCATTGTCAATCTATTATTGAACCCATTGTCACTCTACTATTGAGCCCATTGTTACACTATTATTGAACCCATTGACATTCTATTATTGAACCCATTGTGACTCTATTATTGAGCCCATTGTCACTCTATTATTGAACCCATTGTCAATCTATTATTGAGCCCATTGTCACTCTATTATTAAACCCATTGTCACACTATTATTGAAACCATTGTCACTCTATTATTGAACCCATTTTCACTCTATTATTGAACCCATTGTCACTCTATTATTGCGCCCATTGTCAATCTATTATTGAGCCCATTGTCACTCTATTATTGAACCCATTGTCACTATTATTGAACACATTATCAATCTATTATTGAACCCATTGTCACTATTATTGAACCCATTGTCACGGTATTATTGAACCCATTGTTACTCTATTATTGAGCGCATTGTCACTCTATTATTGAACCCATTGTCAATCTATTATTGAGCCCATTGTCACTCTATTATTAAACCCATTGTCACACTATTATTGAAACCATTGTCACTCTATTATTGATCCTATTGTCACTCTATTATTGAGCCTATTGTCAATCTATTATTGAGCCCATTGTCACTCTATTATTGAACCCATTGTCACTATTATTGAACCCATTGTCCCTCTATTGTTGAGCCCATTGTCACTCTATTATTGAACCCATTGTCACTCTGTATTATTGGACCCATTGTCAATATATTATTGAGCCCAGTGTCACTCTATTATTGAACCCATTGTCATTCTACTATTAAACCCCTTGTCACTCTATTATTGAACCCATTGTCACTATTATTGAACCCATTGTCAATCTATTATTGAGCCCATTGTGACTTTGTATTATTAAACCCATTGTTACTCTACTATTGAGCCCATTGTCACTCTATTATTGAACCCATCGTCAATCTATTATTGAGCCCATTATCAATCTATTATTGAACCCATTGTCACTATTATTGAACCTATTGTCACTCTATTATTGAGCCCATTGTCACTCTACTATTGAACCCATTGTCAATCTATTATTGAGCCCATTGTCACTCTATTATTTAAACCATTGTTACTCTATTATTGAGCCCATTGTCACTCTACTATTGAACCCATTGTCAATCTATTATTGAGCCCGTTGTCACTCTATTATTGAACCCATTATCACTCTATTATTGAGCCCATTGTCACAGCGTATAATTGAAACCATTGTCATTCTATTATTGAAACCATTGTCACTCTATTATTGAGCCCATTGTCACTATTATTGAACACATTGTCACTCTATTATTGTGCCGATTGTCACTATTATTGAACCCATTGTCAATCTATTACTGAACCCATTGCCACTCTACTATTGAGCCCATTGTCACTCTATTATTGAACCCATTGTCATTCTATTATTGAACCCATTGTGAATCTACTATTGAGCCCGTTGTCACTCTATTATTGAACCTATTGTCAATCTATTATTGAGCCCATTGTCACTCTATTATTGAACCCATTGTCAATCTATTATTGAGCACTTTGTCACTATTATAAAAACCATTGTCACACTATTATTGAAACCATTGTCACTCTATTATTGGGCTATTGAATCTAATGTCACTCTGTTAGTGAGCCAATTGTTACTCTATTATTGAGGCATTGTCCTTTTATTATTGAACCCATTGTCAATCTATTATTGAACCCATTGTCACTCTACTATTGAGCCCATTGTTACACTATTATTGAACCCATTGACATTCTATTATTGAACCCATTGTGACTCTATTATTGAGCCCATTGTCACTCTATTATTGAACCCATTGTCAATCTATTATTGAGCCCATTGTCACTCTATTATTGAACCGATTGTCAATCTACTATTGAGCCCATTGTCACTCTATTATTAAACCCATTGTCACACTATTATTGAAACCATTGTCACTCTATTATTGAACCCATTTTAACTCTATTATTGAACCCATTGTCACTCTATTATTGCGCCCATTGTCAATCTATTATTGAGCCCATTGTCACTCTATTATTGAACCCATTGTCACTATTATTGAACACATTATCAATCTATTATTGAACCCATTGTCATTATTATTGAAACCATTGTCACTCTATTATTGAACCCATTGTCACTCTATTATTGAGCCCATTGTCACTCTATTATTAAACCCATTGTCACACTATTATTGAAACCATTGTCATTCTATTATTGAACCCATTGTCACTCTATTATCGAGCCTATTGTCAATCTATTATTGAACCCATTGTCACTCTATTGTTGAGCCCATTATCAATCTATTATTGAACCCATTGTCACTATTATTGAACCTATTGTCACTCTATTATTGAACCCATTGTTACTCTATTATTGAACCCATTGTCACTCTACTATTGAACCCATTGTCAATCTATTATTGAGCCCATTGTCACTCTATTATTGAACCCATTGTCACTCTACTATTGAACCCATTGTCAATCTATTATTGAGCCCATTGTCACTCTATTATTGAACCCATTGTCACTCTATTATTGAACCTATTGTCATTCTATTATTGAACCCATTGTGAATCTATTATTGAGCCCATTGTCACTCTATTATTGAACCTATTGTCAATCTATTATTGAGCCCATTGTCACTCTATTATTGAACCCATTGTCAATCTATTATTGAGCCCATTGTCACTATTATTAAACCCATTGTCACTCTATTATTGGGCTATTGAATCTAATGTCACTCCGTTAGTGAGCCCATTGTTACTCTATTATTGAGCCCATTGTCATTCTATTATTGAACCCATTGTCAATCTATTATTGAGCCCATTGTCACTCTATTATTGAACCCATTGTCAATCTACAATTGAGCCCATTGTCACTCTGTATTATTAAACCCATTGTCACACTATTATTGAAACCATTGTCACTCTATTATTGGGCTATTGAATATAATGTCACTCTGTTGGTGAGCCCATTGTTACTCTATTATTGAGGCATTGACCTTCTATTATTGAACCCATTGTCAATCTATTATTGAACCCATTGTCACTCTACTATTGAGCCCATTGTTACACTATTATTGAACCCATTGACATTCTATTATTGAACCCATTGTGACTCTATTATTGAGCCCATTGTCACTCTATTATTGAACCCATTGTCAATCTATTATTGAGCCCATTGTCACTCTATTATTGCGCCCATTGTCAATCTATTATTGAGCCCATTGTCACTATTATTGAACCCATTGTCACTATTATTGAACACATTATCAATCTATTATTGAACCCATTGTCACTATTATTGAACCCATTGTCACGGTATTATTGAACCCATTGTTACTCTATTATTGAGCGCATTGTCACTCTATTATTGAACCCATTGTCAATCTATTATTGAGCCCATTGTCACTCTATTATTAAACCCATGGTCACACTCTTATTGAAACCATTGTCACTCTATTATTGAGCCCATTGTCACTCTATTATTGAGCCTATTGTCAATCTATTATTGAGCCCATTGTCACTCTATTATTGAACCGATTGTCAATCTATTATTGAGCCCATTGTCACTCTATTATTAAACCCATTGTCACACTATTATTGAAACCATTGTCACTCTATTATTGAACCCATTTTCACTCTATTATTGAACCCATTGTCACTCTATTATTGCGCCCATTGTCAATCTATTTTTGAGCCCATTGTCACTCTATTATTGAACCCATTGTCACTATTATTGAACACATTATCAATCTATTATTGAACCCATTGTCACTATTATTGAACCCATTGTCACGGTATTATTGAACCCATTGTTACTCTATTATTGAGCGCATTGTCACTCTATTATTGAACCCATTGTCAATCTATTATTGAGCCCATTGTCACTCTATTATTAAACCCATTGTCACACTATTATTGAAACCATTGTCACTCTATTATTGAGCCCATTGTCACTCTATTATTGAGCCTATTGTCAATCTATAATTGAGCCCATTGTCACTCTATTATTGAACCCATTGTCACTATTATTGAACCCATTGTCACTCTATTGTTGAGCCCATTGTCACTCTATTATTGAACCCATTGTCACTCTGTATTATTGGACCCATTGTCAATATAGTATTGAGCCCAGTGTCACTCTGTATTATTGAACCCATTGTCATTCTACTATTAAACCCCTTGTCACTCTATTATTGAACCCATTGTCACTATTATTGAACCCATTGTCAATCTATTATTGAGCCCATTGTGACTTTGTATTATTAAACCCATTGTTACTCTACTATTGAGCCCATTGTCACTCTATTATTGAACCCATCGTCAATCTATTATTGAGCCCATTATCAATCTATTATTGAACCCATTGTCACTATTATTGAACCTATTGTCACTCTATTATTGAGCCCATTGTCACTCTACTATTGAACCCATTGTCAATCTATTATTGAGCCCATTGTCACTCTGTTATTGAACCCATTGTCACTCTACTATTGAGCCCATTGTCACACTGTATAATTGAAACCATTGTCATTCTATTATTGAAACCATTGTCACTCTATTATTGAGCCCATTGTCACTCTATTATTGAACCCATTGTCACTCTATTATTGTGCCGTTTGTCACTATTATTGAACCCATTGTCAATCTATTACTGAACCCATTGTCACTCTACTATTGAGCCCATTGTCACTCTATTATTGAACCGATTGTCATTCTATTATTGAACCCATTGTGAATCTATTATTGAGACCATTGTCACTCTATTATTGAACCTATTGTCAATCTATTATTGAGCCCATTGTCACTCTATTATTGAACCCATTGTCAATCTATTATTGAGCCCATTGTCACTATTATTAAACCCATTGTCACACTATTATTGAAACCATTGTCACTCTATTATTGGGCTATTGAATCTAATGTCACTCCGTTAGTGAGCCCTTTGTTACTCTATTATTGAACCCATTGTCACTCTATTATTGAGCCCATTGTCACTATTATTGAACCCATTGTCAATCTATTACAGAACCCATTGTCACTCTACTATTGAACCCATTGTTACTCTATTATTGAGCCCATTGTCACTCTACTATTGAACCCATTGTCAATCTATTATTGAGCCCATTGTCACTCTATTATTGAACCCGTTGTCACTCTACTATTGAGTCCATTGTCACACTGTATAATTGAAACCATTGTCATTCTATTATTGAACCTATTGTCACTCTATTATTGAGCCCATTGTCACTCTATTATTGAACCCTTTGTCACTCTATTATTGAGCCGATTGTCACTATTATTGAACCCATTGTCAATCTATTACTGAACCCATTGTCACTCTACTATTGAGCCCATTGTCACTCTATTATTGAACCCATTGTCATACTATTATTGAACCCATTGTGAACCTATTATTGAGCCCATTGTCACTCTATTATTGAACCTATTGTCAATCTATTATTGAGCCCATTGTCACTCTAATATTGAATCCATTGTCAATCTATTATTGAGCCCATTGTCACTCTATTGTTAAACCCATTGTCAGACTATTATTGAAACCATTGTCACTCTATTATTGAGCCCATTGTCACTTTATTATTGAGCCCATTGTCACTCTGTTATTGAGCCCATTGTCAATCTATTATTGAGCCCATTGTCAGTCTATTATTGAACCCATTGTCACTATTATTGAACCCGTTGTCACTTTATTATTGAGCCCATTGTCACTCTATTATTGAACCCATTGTCAGTCTACTATTGAGCCCATTGTCACTCTTTATTATTAAACCCATTGTCACACTATTATTGAAACCATTGTCACTCTATAATTGGGCTATTGAATATAATGTCATTCTGTTAGTGAGCCCATTGTTACTCTATTATTGAGGCATTGTCCTTCTATTATTGAACCCATTGTCAATCTATTATTGAACCCATTGTCACTCTACTTTTGAGCCCATTGTTACTCTATTATTGAACCGATTGTCAATCTATTATTGAGCCCATTGTCAGTCGATTATTAAACCCATTGTCACACTATTATTGAAACCATTGTCACTCTATTATTGAACCCATTGTCACTCTATTATTGAACCCATTGTCACTCTATTATTGCGCCCATTGTCAATCTATTATTGAGCCCATTGTCACTATTATTGAACCCATTGTCACGGTGTTATTGAACCCATTGTTACTCTATTATTGAGCGCATTGTCACTCTATTATTGAACCCATTCTCAATCTATTACTGAGCCCATTGTCACTCTATTATTGAACCCATTGTCAATCTATTATTGAACCCATTGTCACTCTATTATTGCGCCCATTGTCAATCTATTATTGAGCCCATTGTCACTCTATTATTGAACCCATTGTCACTATTATTGAACCCATTGTCACGGTGTTATTGAACCCATTGTTACTCTATTATTGAGCGCATTGTCACTCTATTATTGAAACCATTGTCACTCTATTATTGAACCCATTGTCACTCTATTATTGAACCCATTGTCACTCTATTATTGCGCCCATTGTCAATCTATTATTGAGCCCATTGTCACTCTATTATTGAACCCATTGTCACTATTATTGAACCCATTGTCACGGTGTTATTGAACCCATTGTTACTCTATTATTGAGCGCATTGTCACTCTATTATTGAACCCATTCTCAATCTATTACTGAGCCCATTGTCACTCTATTATTAAACCCATTGTCACACTATTATTGAAACCATTGTCACTCTATTATTGAACCCATTGTCACTCTATTATTGAGCCTGTTGTCAATCTATTATTGAGCCCATTGTCACTCTATTATTGAACCCATTGTCACTATTATTGAACCCATTGTCACTCTATTTTTGAGCCCATTGTCACTCTACTATTGAACCCATTGTCACTCTGTATTATTGAACCAATTGTCAATATATTATTGAGCCCATTGTCACACAGTATTATTGAACCCATTGTGATTCTACTATTAAACCCATTGTCACTCTATTATTGAACCCATTGTCACTCTATTATTGAACCCATTGTCAATCTATTATTGAGCCCATTGTGACTTTGTATTATTAAACCCATTGTTACTCTACTATTGAGCCCATTGTCACTCTGTTATTGAACCCATCGTCAATCTATTATTGAGCCCATTATCAATCTATTATTGAACCCATTGTCACTATTATTGAACCTATTGTCACTCTATTATTTAAACCATTGTTACTCTATTATTGAGCCCATTGTCACTCTACTATTGAACCCATTGTCAATCTATTATTGAGCCCATTGTCACTCTATTATTGAACCCATTGTCACTCTACTATTGAGCCGATTGTCACACTGTATAATTGAAACCATTGTCATTCTATTATTGAACCCATTGTCACTCTATTGTTGTGCCGATTGTCACTATTATTGAACCCATTGTCAATCTATTACTGAACCCATTGTCACTCTACTATTGAGCCCATTGTCACTCTATTATTGAACCCATTGTCATTCTATTATTGAACCCATTGTGAATCTATTATTGAGCCCATTGTCACTCTATTATTGAACCTATTGTCAATCTATTATTGAGCCCATTGTCACTCTATTATTGAACCCATTGTCAATCTATTATTGAGCCCATTGTCACTATTATTAAACCCATTGTCACACTATTATTGAAACCATTGTCACTCTATTATTGGGCTATTGAATCTAATCTCACTCTGTTAGTGAGCCAATTGTTACTCTATTATTGAGGCATTGTCCTTCTATTAATGAACCCATTGTCAATCTATTATTGTACCCATTGTCACTCTACTATTGAGCCCATTGTTACACTATTATTGAACCCATTGACATTCTATTATTGAACCCATTGTGACTCTATTATTGAGCCCATTGTCACTCTATTATTGAACCCATTGTCAATCTATTATTGAGCCCATTGTCACTCTATTATTGAACCGATTGTCAATCTATTATTGAGCCCATTGTCACTCTATTATTAAACCCATTGTCACACTATTATTGAAACCATTGTCACTCTATTATTGAACCCATTTTAACTCTATTATTGAACCCATTGTCACTCTATTATTGCGCCCATTGTCAATCTATTATTGAACCCATTGTCACTATTATTGAACACATTATCAATCTATTATTGAACCCATTGTCATTATTATTGAAACCATTGTCACTCTATTATTGAACCCATTGTCACTCTATTATTGAGCCCATTGTCACTCTATTATTAAACCCATTGTCACACTATTATTGAAACGATTGTCACTCTATTATTGAACCCATTGTCACTCTATTATCGAGCCTATTGTCAATCTATTATTGAACCCATTGTCACTCTATTGTTGAGCCCATTGTCAATCTATTATTGAACCCATTGTCACTCTGTATTATTGAACCCATTGTCAATATATTATTGAGCCCATTGTCACTCTGTATTATTGAACCCATTGTCATTCTACTATTAAACCCATTGTCACTCTATTATTGAACCCGTTGTCACTCTATTATTGCGCCCGTTGTCAATCTATTATTGAGCCCATTGTCACTCTATTATTGAACCCATTGTCACTATTATTGAACCCATTGTCACGTTGTTATTGAACCCATTGTTACTCTATTATTGAGCGCATTGTCACTCTATTATTGAACCCATTGTCAATCTATTACTGAGCCCATTGTCACTCTATTATTAAACCCATTGTCACACTATTATTGAAACCATTGTCACTCTATTATTGAACCCATTGTCACTCTATTATTGAGCCTATTGTCAATCTATTATTGAGCCCATTGTCACTCTATTATTGAACCCATTGTCACTATTATTGAACCCATTGTCACTCTATTGTTGAGCCCATTGTCACTCTATTATTGAACCCATTGTCACTCTGTACTATTGAACCAATTGTCAATATATTATTGAGCCCATTGTCACACAGTATTATTGAACCCATTGTCATTCTACTATTAAACCCATTGTCACTCTATTATTGAACCCATTGTCACTCTATTATTGAACCCATTGTCAATCTATTATTGAGCCCATTGTGACTTTGTATTATTAAACCCATTGTTACTCTACTATTGAGCCCATTGTCACTCTGTTATTGAACCCATCGTCAATCTATTATTGAGCCCATTATCAATCTATTATTGAACCCATTGTCACTATTATTGAACCTATTGTCACTCTATTATTTAAACCATTGTTACTCTATTATTGAGCCCATTGTCACTCTACTATTGAACCCATTGTCAATCTATTATTGAGCCCATTGTCACTCTACTATTGAGCCGATTGTCACACTGTATAATTGAAACCATTGTCATTCTATTATTGAACCCATTGTCACTCTATTATTGTGCCGATTGTCACTATTATTGAACCCATTGTCAATCTATTACTGAACCCATTGTCACTCTACTATTGAGCCCATTGTCACTCTATTATTGAACCCATTGTCATTCTATTATTGAACCCATTGTGAATCTATTATTGAGACCATTGTCACTCTATTATTGAACCTATTGTCAATCTATTATTGAGCCCATTGTCACTCTATTATTGAACCCATTGTCAATCTATTATTGAGCCCATTGTCACTATTATTAAACCCATTGTCACACTATTATTGAAACCATTGTCACTCTATTATTGGGCTATTGAATCTAATCTCACTCTGTTAGTGAGCCAATTGTTACTCTATTATTGAGGCATTGTCCTTCTATTATTGAACCCATTGTCAATCTATTATTGTACCCATTGTCACTCTACTATTGAGCCCATTGTTACACTATTATTGAACCCATTGACATTCTATTATTGAACCCATTGTGACTCTATTATTGAGCCCATTGTCACTCTATTATTGAACCCATTGTCAATCTATTATTGAGCCCATTGTCACTCTATTATTGAACCGATTGTCAATCTATTATTGAGCCCATTGTCACTCTATTATTAAACCCATTGTCACACTATTATTGAAACCATTGTCACTCTATTATTGAACCCATTTTAACTCTATTATTGAACCCATTGTCACTCTATTATTGCGCCCATTGTCAATCTATTATTGAACCCATTGTCACTATTATTGAACACATTATCAATCTATTATTGAACCCATTGTCATTATTATTGAAACCATTGTCACTCTATTATTGAACCCATTGTCACTCTATTATTGAGCCCATTGTCACTCTATTATTAAACCCATTGTCACACTATTATTAAAACCATTGTCACTGTATTATTGAACCCATTGTCACTCTATTATCGAGCCTATTGTCAATCTATTATTGAACCCATTGTCACTCTATTGTTGAGCCCATTGTCACTCTATTATTGAACCCATTGACACTCTGTATTATTGAACCCATTGTCAATATATTATTGAGCCCATTGTCACTCTGTATTATTGAACCCATTGTCATTCTACTATTAAACCCATTGTCACTCTATTATTGAACCCATTGTCACTCTATTATTGTACCCATTGTCAATCTATTATTGAGCCCCTTGTGACTTTGTATTATTTACCCCATTGTTACTCTACAATTGAGCCAATTGTCACTCTATTATTGAACCCATCGTCAATCTATTATTGAGCCCTATATCAATCTATTATTGAACCCATTGTCACTATTATTGAACCTATTGTCACTGTATTATTGAACCCATTGTTACTCTATTATTGAGCCCATTGTTACTCTATTATTGAGCCCATTGTCACTCTACTATTGAAACCGTTGTCAATCTATTATTGAGCCCATTGTCACTCTATTATTGTCCCCATTGTCACTCTACTATTGAGCCCATTGTCACACTGTATAATTGAAACCATTGTCATTCTATTATTGATACCATTGTCACTCTATTATTGAACCCATTGTCACTATTATTGAACACATTATCAATCTATTATTGAACCCATTGTCACTATTATTGAACACATTGTCACGGTATTATTGAACCCATTGTTACTCTATTGTTGAGCCCATTGTCACTCTATTATTGAACCCATTGTCACTCTGTACTATTGAACCAATTGTCAATATATTATTGAGCCCATTGTCACACAGTATTATTGAACCCATTGTCATTCTACTATTAAACCCATTGTCACTCTATTATTGAACCCATTGTCACTCTATTATTGAACCCATTGTCAATCTATTATTGAGCCCATTGTGACTTTGTATTATTAAACCCATTGTTACTCTACTATTGAGCCCATTGTCACTCTGTTATTGAACCCATCGTCAATCTATTATTGAGCCCATTATCAATCTATTATTGAACCCATTGTCACTATTATTGAACCTATTGTCACTCTATTATTTAAACCATTGTTACTCTATTATTGAGCCCATTGTCACTCTACTATTGAACCCATTGTCAATCTATTATTGAGCCCATTGTCACTCTATTATTGAACCCATTGTCACTCTACTATTGAGCCGATTGTCACACTGTATAATTGAAACCATTGTCATTCTATTATTGAACCCATTGTCACTCTATTATTGTGCCGATTGTCACTATTATTGAACCCATTGTCAATCTATTACTGAACCCATTGTCACTCTACTATTGAGCCCATTGTCACTCTATTATTGAACCCATTGTCATTCTATTATTGACCCATTGTGAATCTATTATTGAGCCCATTGTCACTCTATTATTGAACCTATTGTCAATCTATTATTGAGCCCATTGTCACTCTATTATTGAACCCATTGTCAATCTATTATTGAGCCCATTGTCACTATTATTAAACCCATTGTCACACTATTATTGAAACCATTGTCACTCTATTATTGGGCTATTGAATCTAATCTCACTCTGTTAGTGAGCCAATTGTTACTCTATTATTGAGGCATTGTCCTTCTATTATTGAACCCATTGTCAATCTATTATTGTACCCATTGTCACTCTACTATTGAGCCCATTGTTACACTATTATTGAACCCATTGACATTCTATTATTGAACCCATTGTGACTCTATTATTGAGCCCATTGTCACTCTATTATTGAACCCATTGTCAATCTATTATTGAGCCCATTGTCACTCTATTATTGAACCGATTGTCAATCTATTATTGAGCCCATTGTCACTCTATTATTAAACCCATTGTCACACTATTATTGAAACCATTGTCACTCTATTATTGAACCCATTTTAACTCTATTATTGAACCCATTGTCACTCCATTATTGCGCCCATTGTCAATCTATTATTGAACCCATTGTCACTATTATTGAACACATTATCAATCTATTATTGAACCCATTGTCATTATTATTGAAACCATTGTCACTCTATTATTGAACCCATTGTCACTCTATTATTGAGCCCATTGTCACTCTATTATTAAACCCATTGTCACACTATTATTGAAACCATTGTCACTCTATTATTGAACCCATTGTCACTCTATTATCGAGCCTATTGTCAATCTATTATTGAACCCATTGTCACTCTATTGTTGAGCCCATTGTCACTCTATTATTGAACCCATTGTCACTCTGTATTATTGAACCCATTGTCAATATATTATTGAGCCCATTGTCACTCTGTATTATTGAACCCATTGTCATTCTACTATTAAACCCATTGTCACTCTATTATTGAACCCATTGTCACTCTTTTATTGTACCCATTGTCAATCTATTATTGAGCCCCTTGTGACTTTGTATTATTTACCCCATTGTTACTCTACAATTGAGCCAATTGTCACTCTATTATTGAACCCATCGTCAATCTATTATTGAGCCCTATATCAATCTATTATTGAACCCATTGTCACTATTATTGAACCTATTGTCACTGTATTATTGAACCCATTGTTACTCTATTATTGAGCCCATTGTTACTCTATTATTGAGCCCATTGTCACTCTACTATTGAAACCGTTGTCAATCTATTATTGAGCACATTGTCACTCTATTATTGTCCCCATTGTCACTCTACTATTGAGCCCATTGTCACACTGTATAATTGAAACCATTGTCATTCTATTATTGATACCATTGTCACTCTATTATTGAACCCATTGTCACTATTATTGAACACATTATCAATCTATTATTGAACCCATTGTCACTATTATTGAACACATTGTCACGGTATTATTGAACCCATTGTTACTCTATTATTGAGCGCATTGTCACTCTATTATTGAACCCATTGTCAATCTATTATTGAGCCCATTGTCACTCTATTATTAAACCCATTGTCACACTATTATTGAAACCATTGTCACTCTATTATTGAACCCATTGTCACTCTATTATTGAGCCTATTGTCAATCTATTATTGAGCCCATTGTCACTCTTATTGAACACATTGTCACTATTATGGAACCCACTGTCACTCTGTTATTGAATCCAATGTCACTCTGTTAGTGAGCCCATTGTTACTTTATTATTGAGCCCATTGTCACTCTATTGTTGAACACATTGTCACTATTTTTGAACCTATTGTCACTCTATTATTGAACCCATTGTCACTCTATTGTTGAGCCCATTGTCACTCTATTATTGAACCCATTGTCACTCTGTATTATTGAACCCATTGTCAATATATTATTGATCCCATTGTCACTCTGTATTATTGAACCCATTGTCATTCTACTATTAAACCCATTGTCACTCTATTATTGAACCAATTGTCACTCTATTATTGAACCCATTGTCAATCTATTATTGAGCCCCTTGTGACTTGGTATTATTAAACCCATTGTTACTCTACAATTGAGCCAATTGTCACTCTATTATTGAACCCATCGTCAATCTATTATTGAGCCCATTATCAATCTATTATTGAACCCATTGTCACTATTATTGAACCTATTGTCACTCTATTATTGAACCCATTGTTACTCTATTATTGAGCCCATTGTTACTCTATTATTGAGCCCATTGTCACTCTACTATTGAAACCGTTGTCAATCTATTACTGAGCCCATTGTCACTCTATTATTGTACCCATTGTCACTCTACTATTGAGCCCATTGTCACACTGTATAATTGAAACCATTGTCATTCTATTATTGAAACCATTGTCACTCTATTATTGAACCCATTGTCACTCTATTATCGAGCCTATTGTCAATCTATTATTGAACCCATTGTCACTCTATTGTTGAGCCCATTATCAATCTATTATTGAACCCATTGTCACTATTATTGAACCTATTGTCACTCTATTATTGAACCCATTGTTACTCTATTATTGAACCCATTGTCACTCTGCTATTGAACCCATTGTCAATCTATTATTGAGCCCATTGTCACACTGTATAATTGAAACCATTGTCATTCTATTATTGAAACCATTGTCACTCTATTATTGAGCCCATTGTCACTCTATTATTGAACCCATTGTCACTCTATTATTGTGCCGATTGTCACTATTATTGAACCCATTGTCAATCTATTACTGAACCCATTGTCACTCTACTATTGAGCCCATTGTCACTCTATTATTGAACCCATTGTCATTCTATTATTGAACCCATTGTGAATCTATTATTGAGCCCATTGTCACTCTATTATTGAACCTATTGTCAATCTATTATTGAGCCCATTGTCACTCTATTATTGAACCCATTGTCAATCTATTATTGAGCCCATTGTCACTATTATTAAACCCATTGTCACTCTATTATTGGGCTATTGAATCTAATGTCACTCCGTTAGTGAGCCCATTGTCACTCTATTATTGAACCCATTGTCACTCTATTATTGTGCCGATTGTCACTATTATTGAACCCATTGTCAATCTATTACTGAACCCATTGTCACTCTACTATTGAGCCCATTGTCACTCTATTATTGAACCCATTGTCATTCTATTATTGAACCCATTGTGAATCTATTATTGAGCCCATTGTCACTCTATTATTGAACCTATTGTCAATCTATTATTGAGCCCATTGTCACTCTATTATTGAACCCATTGTCAATCTATTATTGAGCCCATTGTCACTATTATTAAACCCATTGTCACTCTATTATTGGGCTATTGAATCTAATGTCACTCCGTTAGTGAGCCCATTGTCACTCTATTATTGAGCCCATTGTCATTCTATTATTGAACCCATTGTCAATCTATTATTGAGCCCATTGTCACTCTATTATTGAACCCATTGTCAATCTACTATTGAGCCCATTGTCACTCTGTATTATTAAACCCATTGTCACACTATTATTGAAACCATTGTCACTCTATTATTGGGCTATTGAATATAATGTCACTCTGTTAGTGAGCCCATTGTTACTCTATTATTGAGGCATTGACCTTCTATTATTGAACCCATTGTCAATCTATTATTGAACCCATTGTCACTCTACTATTGAGCCCATTGTTACACTATTATTGAACCCATTGACATTCTATTATTGAACCCTTTGTGACTCTATTATTGAGCCCATTGTCACTCTATTATTGAACCCATTGTCAATCTATTATTGAGCCCATTGTCACTCTATTATTGAACCGATTGTCAATCTATTATTGAGCCCATTGTCACTCTATTATTAAACCCATTGTCACACTATTATTGAAACCATTGTCACTCTATTATTGAACCCATTTTCACTCTATTATTGAACCCATTGTCACTCTATTATTGCGCCCATTGTCAATCTATTATTGAGCCCATTGTCACTCTATTATTGAACCCATTGTCACTATTATTGAACACATTATCAATCTATTATTGAACCCATTGTCACTATTATTGAACCCATTGTCACGGTATTATTGAACCCATTGTTACTCTATTATTGAGCCCATTGTCACTCTATTATTGAACCCATTGTCAATCTATTATTGAGCCCATTGTCACTCTATTATTAAACCCATGGTCACACTATTATTGAAACCATTGTCACTCTATTATTGAACCCATTGTCACTATTATTGAGCCTATTGTCAATCTATTATTGAGCCCATTGTCACTCTATTATTGAACCGATTGTCAATCTATTATTGAGCCCATTGTCACTCTATTATTAAACCCATTGTCACACTATTATTGAAACCATTGTCACTCTATTATTGAACCCATTTTCACTCTATTATTGAACCCATTGTCACTCTATTATTGCACCCATTGTCAATCTATTATTGAGCCCATTGTCACTCTATTATTGAACCCATTGTCACTATTATTGAACACATTATCAATCTATTATTGAACCCATTGTCACTATTAATGAACCCATTGTCACGGTATTATTGAACCCATTGTTACTCTATTATTGAGCGCATTGTCACTCTATTATTGAACCCATTGTCAATCTATTATTGAGCCCATTGTCACTCTATTATTAAACCCATTGTCACACTATTATTGAAACCATTGTCACTCTATTATTGAGCCCATTGTCACTCTATTATTGAGCCTATTGTCAATCTATAATTGAGCCCATTGTCACTCTATTATTGAACCCATTGTCACTATTATTGAACCCATTGTCACTCTATTGTTGAGCCCATTGTCACTCTATTATTGAACCCATTGTCAATCTGTATTATTGGACCCATTGTCAATATATTATTGAGCCCAGTGTCACTCTGTATTATTGAACCCATTGTCATTCTACTATTAAATCCCTTGTCACTCTATTATTGAACCCATTGTCACGATTATTGAACCCATTGTCAATCTATTATTGAGCCCATTGTGACTTTGTATTATTAAACCCTTTGTTACTCTACTATTGAGCCCATTGTCACTCTATTATTCAACCCATCGTCAATCTATTATTGAGCCCATTATCAATCTATTATTGAACCCATTGTCACTATTATTGAACCTATTGTCACTCTATTATTGAGCCCATTGTCACTCTACTATTGAACCCATTGTCAATCTATTATTGAGCCTATTGTCACTCTGTTATTGAACCCATTGTCACTCTACTATTGAGCCCATTGTCACACTGTATAATTGAAACCATTGTCATTCTATTATTGAAACCATTGTCACTCTATTATTGAGCCCATTGTCACTCTATTATTGAACCCATTGTCACTCTATTATTGTGCCGTTTGTCACTATTATTGAACCCATTGTCAATCTATTACTGAACCCATTGTCACTCTACTATTGAGCCCATTGTCACTCTATTATTGAACCCATTGTCATTCTATTATTGAACCCATTGTGAATCTATTATTGAGACCATTGTCACTCTATTATTGAACCTATTGTCAATCTATTATTGAGCCCATTGTCACTCTATTATTGAACCCATTGTCAATCTATTATTGAGCCCATTGTCACTATTATTAAACCCATTGTCACACTATTATTGAAACCATTGTCACTCTATTATTGGGCTATTGAATCTAATGTCACTCCGTTAGTGAGCCCATTGTTACTCTATTATTGAACACATTGTCACTCTATTATTGAGCCCATTGTCACTATTATTGAACCCATTGTCAATCTATTACAGAACCCATTGTCACTCTACTATTGAACCCATTGTTACTCTATTATTGAACCCATTGTTACTCTATTATTGAGCCCATTGTCACTCTACTATTGAACCCATTGTCAATCTATTATTGAGCCCATTGTCACTCTATTATTGAACCCGTTGTCACTCTACTATTGAGTCCATTGTCACACTGTATAATTGAAACCATTGTCATTCTATTATTGAACCTATTGTCACTCTATTATTGAGCCCATTGTCACTCTATTATTGAACCCATTGTCACTCTATTATTGAGCCGATTGTCACTATTATTGAACCCATTGTCAATCTATCACTGAACCCATTGTCACTCTACTATTGAGCCCATTGTCACTCTATTATTGAACCCATTGTCATACTATTATTGAACCCATTGTGAATCTATTATTGAGCCCATTGTCACTCTATTATTGAACCTATTGTCAATCTATTATTGAGCCCATTGTCACTCTAATATTGAATCCATTGTCAATCTATTATTGAGCCCATTGTCACTCTATTGTTAAACCCATTGTCAGACTATTATTGAAACCATTGTCACTCTATTATTGAGCCCATTGTCAATCTATCATTGAGCCCTTTGTCACTCTGTTATTAAACCCATTGTCACACTATTATTGAAACAATTGTCACTCTATTATTGAAAACATTGTCACTCTATTATTGAAACCATTGTCACTCTATTATTGAGCCCATTGTCAATCTATTATTGAACCCATTATCACTCCATTATTAAGCTCATTATCATTCTACTATTGAGCCCATTGTCACTATTATTGAACCCTTTGTCAATCTATTATTGAGCCATTGTCACTCTATTATTGAACCCATTGTCACTCTACTATTGAGCCTATTGTCATTCGATTATTGAACCCATTGTGACTCTATTATTGAGCCCATTGTCACTCTATTATTGAACCCAATGCCAATCTATTATTGAGCCCATTTTCACTCTATTATTGAGCCCATTGTCATTCTATTATTGAGCCCATTGTCACTCTACTATTGAGCCCATTGTCACTCTATTATTGAACCCATTGACCTTCTGTTATAGAACCCATTGTGACTCTATTTTTGAGCACATTGTCACTCTGTATTATTGAATCCATTCCCATTCTATTATTGAACCTATTGTCAATCTATTATTGATCCCATTGTCACTCTATTATTGAGCCCATTGTCACTCTATTATTGAACCCATTGTCAATCTATCATTGAGCCCATTGTCACTCTGTTATTAAACCCATTGTCACACTATTATTGAAACCATTGTCACTCTATTATTGAAACCATTGTCACTCTATTATTGAAAACATTGTCACTCTATTATTGAAACCATTGTCACTCTATTATTGAGCCCATTGTCAATCTATTATTGAGCCCATTTTCACTCTATTATTGAACCCATTGTCACTCTATTATTGAGCCCATTGTCAATATATTATTGAGCCCATTGTCACTCTATTATTGAACATATTTTCATTCTATTATTGAACCCATTATCACACTATTGTTGCGACCATTGTCACTCTATTATTGAGCCCGTTGTTACTCTGTATTATTGAACCCATTGTCATTCTATTATTGAACCCATTGTCACTCTATTATTGAGCCCATTGTCACTCTAATATTGAGCCCTTTGTCACTCCAGTATTAAGCCACTTGTCACTCTATTACTGAGCCCATTGTCGCTCTATTATTGAGCCCATTGTCACTCTGTATAATGGAACCCATTGTCATTCTATTATTGAACCCATTGTCACTCTATTATTGAGCCCATTGTGACTCTATTATTGAACCCAATGTCACTCTATTATTAAACCCATTGTCACTCTATTATTGATCACATTGTCACTCCATTATTGAGCCCATTGTCACTCCATTATTGAACCCTTTGTCAATCTATTATTGAGCCCATTGTCAATATATTATTGAGCCCATTGTCACTCTAATATTGAACCCATTGTGACTCTATTATTGAACCCATTGTCATTCTATTATTAAACCCATTGTCACTCTATTATTGATCCCTTTGTCAATCTATTATTGAGCCCATTGTCACTCTATTATTGAGCCCATTTTCAATCTATTATTGAGCCCATTGTCACTCTATTATTGAGCCCATTGTCAATATATTATTGAGCCGATTGTCACTCTAATATTGAACCCATTTTCATTCTATTATTGAACCCATTATCACTCTATTATTGCGCCCATTGTCACTCTATTATTGAGCCCGTTGTTACTCTGTATTATTGATCCCATTGTCATTCTATTATTGAACCCATTGTCACTCTATTATTGAGCCCATTGTCAATCTATTATTGAGTCCATTGTCACTCTAATATTGAGCCCTTTGTCACTCTAATATTAAGCCCATTGTCACTCTATTATTGAGCCCATTGTCGCTCTATTATTGAGCCCATTGTCTCTCTGTATTATTGAACCCATTGTCATTCTATTATTAAATTCATTGTCACTCTATTATTGAGCCCATTGTCACTCTATTCCTGAACCCATTGTCAATCTATCATTGAGCCCATTGTCACTCTATTTTTGAACCCATTTTCACTATTATTGAGCCCATTGTCAATCTATTATTGAGCCCATTATCACTCTATTATTGAGCCCTTTGCCGCTATATTATTGAACCCATTGTCAATCTATTATTGCACCCATTGTCACTCTATTATTTAACGCATTGTAATTCTATTATTGAACCCATTATCACTCCATTATTGAGCTCATTATCATTCTATTATTGAGCCCATTGTCACTCTATTATTGAACCCATTGTCACTCTACTATTGAGCCTATTGTCATTCGATTATTGAACCCATTGTGACTCTATTATTGAGCCCATTGTCACTCTATTATTGAACCCATTGCCAATCTATTATTGAGCCCATTTTCACTCTATTATTGAGCCCATTATCATTTTATTATTGAGCCCATTGTCACTCTACTATTGAGCCCATTGTCACTCTATTATTGAACCCATTGTCCTTCTGTTATAGAACCCATTGTGACTCTATATTTGAGCACATTGTCACTCTGTATTATTGAATCCATTCCCAATCTATTATTGAACCCATTGTCAATCTATTATTGATCCCATTGTCACTCTATTATTGAGCCCATTGTCACTCTTTTATTGAACCCAGTGTCAATCTATCATTGAGCCCATTGTCACTCTGTTATTAAACCCATTGTCACACTATTATTGAAACCATTGTCACTCTATTATTGAAACCATTGTCACTCTATTATTGAAAACATTGTCACTCTATTATTGAAACCATTGTCACTCTATTATTGAGCCAATTGTCAATCTATTATTGAGCCCATTTTCACTCTATTATTGAACCCATTGTCACTCTATTATTGAGCCCATTGTCAATATATTATTGAGCCCATTGTCACTCTATTATTGAACACATTTTCATTCTATTATTGAACCCATTGTCACACTATTATTGCGCCCATTGTCACTCTAATATTGAGCCCTTTGTCACTCCAGTATTAAGCCACTTGTCACTCTATTACTGAGCCCATTGTCACTCTATTATTGAGCCCATTGTCACTCTGTATAATGGAACCCATTGTCATTCTATTATTGAACCCATTGTCACTCTATTATTGAGCCCATTGTCACTCTATTATTGAACCCATTGTCATTCTATTATTAAACCCATTGTCACTCTATTATTGATCCCATTGTCACTCCATTATTGAGCCCATTGTCACTCCATTATTGAAAACTTTGTCAATCTATTATTGAGCCCATTGTCACTCTATTATTGAGCCCATTGTCAATCTATTATTGAGCCCATTGTCACTCTATTATTGATCCCATTATCACTGTATTATTGAGCCCATTGTCAATCTATTATTGAGCCCATTGTCACTCTATTATTAAACCCATTGTCACTCTATTATTGAGCCTATTGTCAATCTATTATTGAGCCCATTGTCAATCTATTATTGAACCCATTGTCACTATTATTGAAACAATTGTCACTCTATTATTGAGCCCATTGTCACTGTATTATTGAACCCATTGTCTATTATTGAACCCATTGTCAATATACTATTGAGCCCATTGTCACTCTGTATTATTGATCCCTTTGTCAATATATTATTGAGCCCATTGTCACTCTATCATTGACCCGTTGTCAATCTATTATTTAGCCTATTGTCACTCTGTTATTTAACCCATTGTCACTCTGTATTATTGAACCCATTATCAATCTATTATTGATCCCATTGTCACTCTATTATTGAGCCCATTGTCATTCTATTATTGAACCCATTGTCAATCTATCATTGAGCCCATTGTCACTCTGTTATTAAACCCATTGTCACACTATTATTGAAACAATTGTCACTCTATTATTGAAAACATTGTCACTCTATTATTGAAACCATTGTCACTCTATTCTTGAGCCCATTGTGAATCTATTATTGAGCCCATTGTCACTATTATTGAACCCATTTTCACTCTATTATTGAACCCATTGTCACTCTATTATTGAACCCATTGTCACTCTATTATTGAGCCCATTGTCAATATATTATTGAGCCCATTGTCACTCTAATATTGAACCCATTTTCATTCTATTATTGAACCCATTGTCACTCTATTATTGATCCCTTTGTCAATCTATTATTGAGCCCATTGTCACTCTATTATTGAGCCCATTGTCAATCTATTATTGAGCCCATTGTCACTCTCTTATTGAGCCCATTGTCAATACATTATTGAGCCCATTGTCACTCTAATATTGAACCCATTTTCATTCTATTATTGAACCCATTTTCACTCTATTATTGAACCCATTGTCACTCTATTATTGGGCCCATTGTCAATATATTATTGAGCCCATTGTCACTCTATTATTGAGCCCGTTGTTACTCTGTATTATTGATCCCATTGTCATTCTATTATTGATCCCATTGTCATTCTATTATTGAACCCATTGTCACTCTATTATTGAGCCCATTGTCAATCTATTATTGAGTCCATTGTCACTCTAATATTGAGTCCTTTGTCACTCTAATATTAAGCCCATTGTCACTCTATTATTGAGCCCATTGTCGCTCTATTATTGAGCCCATTGTCACTCTGTATTAGTGAACCCATTGTCATTCTATTATTAAACTCATTGTCACTCTATTATTGAGCCCATTGTCACTCTATTCCTGAACCCATTGTCAATCTATCATTGAGCCCATTGTCACTCTATTTTTGAACCCATTTTCACTCTATTATTGAGCCCATTGTCAATCTATTATTGAGCCCATTATCACTCTATTATTGAGCCCTTTGCTGCTATATTATTGAACCCATTGTCAATCTATTATTGCGCCCATTGTCACTCTATTATTTAACACATTGTAATTCTATTATTGAACCCATTATCACTCCATTATTGAGCTCATTATCATTCTATTATTGAGCCCATTGTCACTCTATTATTGAACCCATTGTCACTCTACTATTGAGCCTATTGTCATTCGATTATTGAACCCATTGTGACTCTATTATTGAGCCCATTGTCACTCTATTATTGAACCCATTGCCAATCTATTATTGAGCCCATTTTCACTCTATTATTGAGCCCATTATCATTTTATTATTGAGCCCATTGTCACTCTACTATTGAGCCCATTGTCACTCTATTATTGAACCCATTGTCCTTCTGTTATAGAACCCATTGTGACTCTATATTTGAGCACATTGTCACTCTGTATTATTGAATCCATTCCCAATCTATTATTGAACCCATTGTCAATCTATTATTGATCCCATTGTCACTCTATTATTGAGCCCATTGTCACTCTATTATTGAACCCAGTGTCAATCTATCATTGAGCCCATTGTCACTCTGTTATTAAAACCATTGTCACACTATTATTGAAACTATTGTCACTCTATTATTGAAACCATTGTCACTCTATTATTGAAAACATTGTCACTCTATTATTGAAACCATTGTCACTCTATTATTGAGCCAATTGTCAATCTATTATTGAGCCCATTTTCACTCTATTATTGAACCCATTGTCACTCTATTATTGAGCCCATTGTCAATATATTATTGAGCCCATTGTCACTCTATTATTGAACACATTTTCATTCTATTATTGAACCCATTGTCACACTATTATTGCGCCCATTGTCACTCTATTATTGAGCCCGTTGTTACTCTGTATTATTGAACCCATTGTCATTCTATTATTGAACCCATTGTCACTCTATTATTGAGCCCATTGTCACTCTAATATTGAGCCCTTTGTCACTCCAGTATTAAGCCACTTGTCACTCTATTACTGAGCCCATAGTCGCTCTATTATTGAGCCCATTGTCACTCTGTATAATGGAACCCATTGTCATTCTATTATTGAACCCATTGTCACTCTATTATTGAGCCCATTGTCACTCTATTATTGAGCCCATTGTCACTCTATTATTGAACCCATTGTCATTCTATTATTAAACCCATTGTCACTCTATTATTGATCCCATTGTCACTCCATTATTGAGCCCATTGTCACTCCATTATTGAAAACTTTGTCAATCTATTATTGAGCCCATTGTCACTCTATTATTGAGCCCATTGTCAATCTATTATTGAGCCCATTGTCACTCTATTATTGATCCTATTATCACTCTATTATTGAGCCCATTGTCAATCTATTATTGAGCCCATTGTCACTCTATTATTAAACCCATTGTCACTCTATTATTGAGCCTATTGTCAATCTATTATTGAGCCCATTGTCAATCTATTATTGAACCCATTGTCACTATTATTGAAACAATTGTCACTCTATCATTGAGCCCATTGTCACTGTATTATTGAACCCATTGTCTATTATTGAACCCATTGTCAATATACTATTGAGCCCATTGTCACTCTGTATTATTGATCCCATTGTCAATATATTATTAAGCCCATTGTCACTCTATCATTGACCCGTTGTCAATCTATTACTTAGCCTATTGTCACTCTGTTATTTAACCCATTGTCACTCTGTATTATTGAACCCATTATCAATCTATTATTGATCCCATTGTCACTCTATTATTGAGCCCATTGTCATTCTATTATTGAACCCATTGTCAATCTATCATTGAGCCCATTGTCACTCTGTTATTAAACCCATTGTCACACTATTATTGAAACAATTGTCACTCTATTATTGAAAACATTGTCACTCTATTATTGAAACCATTGTCACTCTATTCTTGAGCCCATTGTGAATCTATTATTGAGCCCATTGTCACTCTATTATTGAACCCATTTTCACTCTATTATTGAACCCATTGTCACTCTATTATTGAACCCATTGTCACTCTATTATTGAGCCCATTGTCAATATATTATTGAGCCCATTGTCACTCTAATATTGAACCCATTTTCATTCTATTATTGAACCCATTATCACTCTATTATTGCGCCCATTGTCACTCTATTATTGAGCCCGTTGTTACTCTGTATTATTGAACCCATTGTCATTCTATTATTGAACCCATTGTCACTCTATTATTGAGCCCATTGTCAATCTATTATTGAGTCCATTGTCACTCTAATATTGAGCCCTTTGTCACTCTAATATTAAGCCCATTGTCACTCTATTATTGAGCCCATTGTCGCTCTACTATTGTGCCCATTGTCACTCTATTATTGATCCTATTATCACTCTATTATTGAACCCATTGTCATTCTATTATTAAACTCATTGTCACTATTATTGAGCCCATTGTCACTCTATTCCTGAACCCATTGTCAATCTATCATTGAGCCCATTGTCACACTATTTTTGAACCCATTTTCACTCTATTATTGAGCCCATTGTCAATCTATTATTGAGCCCATTATCACTATTATTGAGCCCATTGCCGCTATATTATTGAACCCATTGTCAATCTATTATTGCGCCCATTGTCACTCTATTATTGAACCCATTGCCAATCTATTATTGAGCCCATTGTCACTCTATTATTGACCCGTTGTCAATCTATTATTTAGCCTATTGTCACTCTGTTATTTAACCCATTGTCACTCTGTATTATTGAACCCATTATCAATCTATTATTGATCCCATTGTCACTCTATTATTGAGCCCATTGTCATTCTATTATTGAACCCATTGTCAATCTATCATTGAGCCCATTGTCACTCTGTTATTAAACCCATTGTCACACTATTATTGAAACAATTGTCACTCTATTATTGAAAACATTGTCACTCTATTATTGAAACCATTGTCACTCTATTCTTGAGCCCATTGTGAATCTATTATTGAGCCCATTGTCACTCTATTATTGAACCCATTTTCACTCTATTATTGAACCCATTGTCACTCTATTATTGAACCCATTGTGACTCTATTATTGAGCCCGTTGTTACTCTGTATTATTGAACCCATTGTCATTCTATTATTGAACCCATTGTCACTCTATTATTGAGCCCATTGTCACTTCTATTATTGTGCCCATTGTCACTCTGTATTATTGAACCCATTGTCATTCTATTATTAAACTCATTGTCACTATTATTGAGCCCATTGTCATTCTATTATTGAACCCATTGTCAATCTATCATTGAGCCCATTGTCACTCTGTTATTAAACCCATTGTCACACTATTATTGAAACAATTGTCACTCTATTATTGAAAACATTGTCACTCTATTATTGAAACCATTGTCACTCTATTCTTGAGCCCATTGTGAATCTATTATTGAGCCCATTGTCACTCTATTATTGAACCCATTTTCACTCTATTATTGAACCCATTGTCACTCTATTATTGAACCCATTGTCACTCTATTATTGAGCCCATTGTCAATATATTATTGAGCCCATTGTCACTCTAATATTGAACCCATTTTCATTCTATTATTGAACCCATTATCACTCTATTATTGCGCCCATTGTCACTCTATTATTGAGCCCGTTGTTACTCTGTATTATTGAACCCATTGTCATTCTATTATTGAACCCATTGTCACTCTATTATTGAGCCCATTGTCAATCTATTATTGAGTCCATTGTCACTCTAATATTGAGCCCTTTGTCACTCTAATATTAAGCCCATTGTCACTCTATTATTGAGCCCATTGTCGCTCTACTATTGTGCCCATTGTCACTCTATTATTGATCCTATTATCACTCTATTATTGAACCCATTGTCATTCTATTATTAAACTCATTGTCACTATTATTGAGCCCATTGTCCACTCTATTCCTGAACCCATTGTCAATCTATCATTGAGCCCATTGTCACACTATTTTTGAACCCATTTTCACTCTATTATTGAGCCCATTGTCAATCTATTATTGAGCCCATTATCACTATTATTGAGCCCATTGCCGCTATATTATTGAACCCATTGTCAATCTATTATTGCGCCCATTGTCACTCTATTATTGAACCCATTGCCAATCTATTATTGAGCCCATTGTCACTCTATTATTGACCCGTTGTCAATCTATTATTTAGCCTATTGTCACTCTGTTATTTAACCCATTGTCACTCTGTATTATTGAACCCATTATCAATCTATTATTGATCCCATTGTCACTCTATTATTGAGCCCATTGTCATTCTATTATTGAACCCATTGTCAATCTATCATTGAGCCCATTGTCACTCTGTTATTAAACCCATTGTCACACTATTATTGAAACAATTGTCACTCTATTATTGAAAACATTGTCACTCTATTATTGAAACCATTGTCACTCTATTCTTGAGCCCATTGTGAATCTATTATTGAGCCCATTGTCACTCTATTATTGAACCCATTTTCACTCTATTATTGAACCCATTGTCACTCTATTATTGAACCCATTGTGACTCTATTATTGAGCCCGTTGTTACTCTGTATTATTGAACCCATTGTCATTCTATTATTGAACCCATTGTCACTCTATTATTGAGCCCATTGTCACTTCTATTATTGTGCCCATTGTCACTCTGTATTATTGAACCCATTGTCATTCTATTATTAAACTCATTGTCACTATTATTGAGCCCATTGTCACTCTATTCCTGAACCCATTGTCAATCTATCATTGAGCCCATTGTCACACAATTTTTGAACCCATTTTCACTCTATTATTGAACCCATTATCACTCCATTATTGAGCTCATTATCATTCTATTATTGAGCCCATTGTCACTCTATTATTGAACCCATTGTCACTCTCCTATTGAGCCTATTGTCATTCGATTATTGAACCCATTGTGACTCTATTATTGAGCCCATTGTCACTCTATTATTGAACCCATTGCCAAGCTATTATTGAGCTCATTTTCACTCTATTATTGAGCCCATTGTCACTCTTCTATTGAGCCCATTGTCACTCTACTATTGAGCCCATTGTCACTCTATTATTGAACCCATTGACCTTTTGTTATAGAACCCATTGTGACTCTATTTTTGAGCACATTGTCACTCTGTATTATTGAATCCATTCCCAATCTATTATTGAACCCATTGTCAATCTATTATTGATCCCATTGTCACTCTATTATTGAGCCCATTGTCACTCTATTATTGAACCCATTGTCAATCTATCATTGAGCCCATTGTCACTCTGTTATTAAACCCATTGTCACACTATTATTGAAACCATTGTCACTCTATTATTGAAAACATTGTCACTCTATTATTGAAACCATTGTCACTCTATTATTGAGCCCATTGTCAATTTATTATTGAGCCCATTTTCACTCTATTATTGAACCCATTGTCACTCTATTATTGGGCCCATTGTCAATATATTATTGAGCCCATTGTCACTCTATTATTGAACCCATTGTCATTCTATTATTGAACCCATTGTCACTCTATTATTGTGTCCATTTTCACTCTAATATTGAGCCCTTTGTCACTCTAATATTAAGCCCATTGTCACTCTATTATTGAGCCCATTGTCGCTATATTATTGAACCCATTGTCACTCTGTATTATTGAACCCATTGTCACTCTGTTATTGAACCTACTGTCACCCTATTATTGAATCCATTGTCACTATATTATTGAGCCCATTGTTACTCTATTATTGAGCCCATTGTCACTCTATTATTGAACCCATTGTCAATCTATTATTGAGCCCATTGTCACTCTATTATTGAACCCATTGTCACTCTACTATTGAGACCATTGTCACCCTGTATTATTGAAAACATTGTCACTATTATTGAACCCATTGTCACTCTGTATTATTGAACCCATTGTCATTCTATTATTGAACCCATTGTCACTCTATTATTGAGCCCATTGTCACTCTATTATTGAACCCATTGTCAATCTATTATTAAAACCTTTGTCACTCTATTATTGAGCCCATTGGCACTCCATTATTGAGCCCTTTGTCACTCTATTATTGAACCCATTGTCAATCTATTATTGAGTCCATTGTTACTCTATTATTGAGCCCATTGTCAATCTATTATTGAGCCCATTGTCATTCTATTATTGAACCCATTGTCACTCTATTATTGAGCCCATTGTCAATCTATTATTGAGCCCATTGTCACTCTATTATTGAACCCATTGTCACTCTATTATTGAGCCTATTGTCAATCTATTATTGAGCCCATTGACTATCTATTTTTGAAGCCATTGTCACTATTATTGAAACCATTGTCACTCTATCATTGAGCCCATTGTCACTCTCTTATTGAACCCATTGTCACTCTATCATTGAACCCATTGTCAATATATTATTGAGCCCATTGTCACTCTGTATTTGTGATCCCATTGTCAATATATTATTGAGCACATTGTCACTCTGTTATTGAACCCACTGTAACTCTATTATTGAACCCATTGTTACTCTATTATTGAGCCCATTGTCACTCTATTATTGTGCCCATTGTCACTCTATTATTGAGCCCATTGTCTCTCGACTATTGAGCCCATTGTCACTCAATTATTGAACCCATTGTCATTCTATTATTGAACCCATTGTGACTCTATTATTGAGCCCATTGTCACTCTGTATTATTGAATCCATTCCCAATCTATTATTGAACCCATTGTCTCTCTGTATTATTGAACCCATTGTCACTCTGTTATTAAACCCACTGTCACCCTATTATTGAATCCATTGTCACTATATTATTGAGCCCGTTGTTACACTATTATTGAGCCCATTGTCACTCTATTATTGAACCCATTGTCAATCTATTATTGAGCCCATTGTCACTCTATTATTGAACCCATTGTCACTCTACTATTGAGACCATTGTCACACTGTATTATTGAAACCATTGACATTCTATTATTGAACCCATTGTCAATCTATTATTGAGCCCATTGTCACTCTAATATTGAACCCCTTCTGACTCTATTATTGAGCCCATTGTCACTCTATTATTGAACCCATTGTCACTCTATTATTGAACGCATTGTCAATACATTATTTAGCCCATTGTCACTCTGTATTATTGAACCCATTGTCATTCTATTATTAAACTCATTGTCACTCTATTATTGAGCCCATTGTCACTGTATTCCTGAACCCATTGTCAATCTATTATTGAGCCCATTGTCACTCTATTTTTGAACCCATTTTCACTCTATTATTGAGCCCATTGTCAATCTGTTATTGAGCCCATTATCACTCTATTATTGAGCCCATTGTCGCTATATTATTGAACCCATTGTCAATCTATTATTGTGCCCATTGTCACTCTATTATTTAACGCATTGTAATTATATTATTGAACCCATTATCACTCCATTATTGAGCTCATTATCATTCTATTATTGAGCCCATTGTCACTCTATTATTGAACCCTTTGTCAATCTATTATTGAGCCATTGTCACTCTATTATTGAACCCATTGTCACTCTACTATTGAGCCTATTGTCATTCGATTATTGAACCCATTGTGACTCTATTATTGAGCCCATTGTCACTCTATTATTGAACCCATTGCCAATCTATTATTGAGCCCATTGTCATTCTATTATTGAGCCCATTGTCACTCTACTATTGAGCCCATTGTCACTCTATTATTGAACCCATTGTCCTTCTGTTATAGAACCCATTGTGACTCTATTTTTGAGCACATTGTCACTCTGTATTGTTGCATTCATTCCCAATCTATTATTGAACCCATTGTCAATCTATTATTGATTCCATTTTCACTCTATTATTGAGCCCATTGTCACTCTATTATTGAACCCATTGTCAATCTATCATTGAGCCCATTGTCACTCTGTTATTAAACCCATTGTCACACTATTATTGAAACAATTGTCACTCTATTATTGAAAACATTGTCACTATTATTGAAACCATTGTCACTCTATTATTGAGCCCATTGTCAATCTATTATTGAGCCCATTTTCACTCTATTATTGAACCCATTGTCACTCTATTATTGGGCCCATTGTCAATATATTATTGAGCCCATTGTCACTCTATTATTGAGCCCATTGTTCCTCTGTATTATTGAACCCATTGTCATTCTATTATTGAACCCATTGTCACTCTATTATTGAATCCATTGTCACTCTAATATTGAGCCCTTTGTCACTCTAATATTAAGCCCATTGTCACTATTATTGAGCCCATTGTCTCTCTATTATTGAGCCCATTGTCACTCTGTATAATGGAACCCATTGTCATTCTATTATTGAACCCATTTCCAATCTATTTTTAAGCCCATTGTCACTCTAGTATTGAGCCCATTGTCACTCTATTTTTGAACCCATTTTCACTCTATTATTGAGCCCATTGTCAATCTATTATTGAGCCCATTATCACTATTATTGAGCCCATTGTCGCTATATTATTGAACCCATTGTCACTCTGTATTATTGAACCCATTGTCACTCTGTTATTGAACCTACTGTCACCCTATTATTGAATCCATTGTCACTATATTATTGAGCCCATTGTTACTCTATTATTGAGCCCATTGTCACTCTATTATTGAACCCATTGTCAATCTATTATTGAGCCCATTGTCACTCTACTATTGAACCCATTGTCACTCTACTATTGAGACCATTGTCACACTGTATTATTGAAAACATTGTCACTATTATTGAACCCATTGTCACTCTGTATTATTGAACCCATTGTCATTCTATTATTGAACCCATTGTCACTCTATTATTGAGCCCATTGTCACTCTATTATTGAACCCATTGTCACTCTACTATTGAGACCATTGTCACCCTGTATTATTGAAAACATTGTCACTATTATTGAACCCATTGTCACTCTGTATTATTGAACCCATTGTCATTCTATTATTGAACCCATTGTCACTCTATTATTGAGCCCATTGTCACTCTATTATTGAACCCATTGTCAATCTATTATTAAAACCTTTGTCACTCTATTATTGAGCCCATTGGCACTCCATTATTGAGCCCTTTGTCACTCTATTATTGAACCCATTGTCAATCTATTATTGAGTCCATTGTTACTCTATTATTGAGCCCATTGTCAATCTATTATTGAGCCCATTGTCATTCTATTATTGAACCCATTGTCACTCTATTATTGAGCCCATTGTCAATCTATTATTGAGCCCATTGTCACTCTATTATTGAACCCATTGTCACTCTATTATTGAGCCTATTGTCAATCTATTATTGAGCCCATTGACTATATATTTTTGAAGCCATTGTCACTATTATTGAAACCATTGTCACTCTATCATTGAGCCCATTGTCACTCTCTTATTGAACCCATTGTCACTCTATTATTGAACCCATTGTCAATATATTATTGAGCCCATTGTCACTCTGTATTTGTGATCCCATTGTCAATATATTATTGAGCACATTGTCACTCTGTTATTGAACCCACTGTAACTCTATTATTGAACCCATTGTTACTCTATTATTGAGCCCATTGTCACTCTATTATTGTGCCCATTGTCACTCTATTATTGAGCCCATTGTCTCTCGACTATTGAGCCCATTGTCACTCAATTATTGAACCCATTGTCATTCTATCATTGAACCCATTGTGACTCTATTATTGAGCCCATTGTCACTCTGTATTATTGAATCCATTCCCAATCTATTATTGAACCCATTGTCTCTCTGTATTATTGAACCCATTGTCACTCTGTTATTAAACCCACTGTCACCCTATTATTGAATCCATTGTCACTATATTATTGAGCCCGTTGTTACACTATTATTGAGCCCATTGTCACTCTATTATTGAACCCATTGTCAATCTATTATTGAGCCCATTGTCACTCTATTATTGAACCCATTGTCACTCTACTATTGAGACCATTGTCACACTGTATTATTGAAACCATTGACATTCTATTATTGAACCCATTGTCAATCTATTATTGAGCCCATTGTCACTCTAATATTGAACCCCTTCTGACTCTATTATTGAGCCCATTGTCACTCTATTATTGAACCCATTGTCACTCTATTATTGAACGCATTGTCAATACATTATTTAGCCCATTGTCACTCTGTATTATTGAACCCATTGTCATTCTATTATTAAACTCATTGTCACTCTATTATTGAGCCCATTGTCACTGTATTCCTGAACCCATTGTCAATCTATTATTGAGCCCATTGTCACTCTATTTTTGAACCCATTTTCACTCTATTATTGAGCCCATTGTCAATCTGTTATTGAGCCCATTATCACTCTATTATTGAGCCCATTGTCGCTATATTATTGAACCCATTGTCAATCTATTATTGCGCCCATTGTCACTCTATTATTTAACGCATTGTAATTATATTATTGAACCCATTATCACTCCATTATTGAGCTCATTATCATTCTATTATTGAGCCCATTGTCACTCTATTATTGAACCCTTTGTCAATCTATTATTGAGCCATTGTCACTCTATTATTGAACCCATTGTCACTCTACTATTGAGCCTATTGTCATTCGATTATTGAACCCATTGTGACTCTATTATTGAGCCCATTGTCACTCTATTATTGAACCCATTGCCAATCTATTATTGAGCCCATTGTCATTCTATTATTGAGCCCATTGTCACTCTACTATTGAGCCCATTGTCACTCTATTATTGAACCCATTGTCCTTCTGTTATAGAACCCATTGTGACTCTATTTTTGAGCACATTGTCACTCTGTATTGTTGCATTCATTCCCAATCTATTATTGAACCCATTGTCAATCTATTATTGATTCCATTTTCACTCTATTATTGAGCCCATTGTCACTCTATTATTGAACCCATTGTCAATCTATCATTGAGCCCATTGTCACTCTGTTATTAAACCCATTGTCACACTATTATTGAAACAATTGTCACTCTATTATTGAAAACATTGTCACTCTATTATTGAAACCATTGTCACTCTATTATTGAGCCCATTGTCAATCTATTATTGAGCCCATTTTCACTCTATTATTGAACCCATTGTCACTCTATTATTGGGCCCATTGTCAATATATTATTGAGCCCATTGTCACTCTATTATTGAGCCCATTGTTCCTCTGTATTATTGAACCCATTGTCATTCTATTATTGAACCCATTGTCACTCTATTATTGAATCCATTGTCACTCTAATATTGAGCCCTTTGTCACTCTAATATTAAGCCCATTGTCACTATTATTGAGCCCATTGTCTCTCTATTATTGAGCCCATTGTCACTCTGTATAATGGAACCCATTGTCATTCTATTATTGAACCCATTTCCAATCTATTTTTAAGCCCATTGTCACTCTAGTATTGAGCCCATTGTCACTCTATTTTTGAACCCATTTTCACTCTATTATTGAGCCCATTGTCAATCTATTATTGAGCCCATTATCACTATTATTGAGCCCATTGTCGCTATATTATTGAACCCATTGTCACTCTGTATTATTGAACCCATTGTCACTCTGTTATTGAACCTACTGTCACCCTATTACTGAATCCATTGTCACTATATTATTGAGCCCATTGTTACTCTATTATTGAGCCCATTGTCACTCTATTATTGAACCCATTGTCAATCTATTATTGAGCCGATTGTCACTCTACTATTGAACCCATTGTCACTCTACTATTGAGACCATTGTCACACTGTATTATTGAAAACATTGTCACTATTATTGAACCCATTGTCACTCTGTATTATTGAACCCATTGTCATTCTATTATTGAACCCATTGTCACTCTATTATTGAGCCCATTGTCACTGTATTATTGAACCCATTGTCAATCTATTATTAAAACCTTTGTCACTCTATTATTGAGCCCATTGGCACTCCATTATTGAGCCCTTTGTCACTCTATTATTGAACCCATTGTCAATCTATTATTGAGCCCATTGTTACTCTATTATTGAGCCCATTGTCAATCTATTATTGAGCCCATTGTCACTCTATTATTGAACCCATTGTCACTCTATTATTGAGCCCATTGTCAATCTATTATTGAGCCCATTGTCACTCTATTATTGAACCCATTGTCACTCTATTATTGAGCCTATTGTCAATCTATTATTGAGACCATTGTCAATCTATTTTTGAACCCATTGTCACTATTATTGAAACCATTGTCACTCTATTATTGAGCCCATTGTCACTCTATTATTGAACCCATTGTCAATATATTATTGAGCCCATTGTCACTCTGTATTTGTGATCCCATTGTCAATATATTATTGAGCACATTGTCACTCTGTTATTGAACCCACTGTAACTCTATTATTGAACCCATTGTTACTCTATTATTGAGCCCATTGTCACTCTATTATTGTGCCCATTGTCACTCTATTATTGAGCCCATTGTCTCTCGACTATTGAGCCCATTGTCACTCAATTATTGAACCCATTGTCATTCTATTATTGAACCCATTGTGACTCTATTATTGAGCCCATTGTCACTCTGTATTATTGAATCCATTCCCAATCTATTATTGAACCCATTGTCACTCTGTATTATTGAACCCAGTGTCACTCTGTTATTGAACCCACTGTCACGCTATTATTGAATCCATTGTCACTATATTATTGAGCCCATTGTTACACTATTATTGAGCCCATTGTCACTCTATTATTGAACCCATTGTCAATCTATTATTGAGCCCATTGTCACTCTATTATTGAACCCATTGTCACTCTACTATTGAGACCATTGTCACACTGTATTATTGAAACCATTGACATTCTATTATTGAACCCATTGTCAATCTATTATTGAGCCCATTGTCACTCTAATATTGAACCCAAAATGACTCTATTATTGAGCCCATTGTCACTCTATTATTGAACCCATTGTCACTCTATTATTGAACGCATTGTCAATATATTATTTAGCCCATTGTCACTCTGTATTATTGAACCCATTGTCATTCTATTATTAAACTCATTGTCACTCTATTATTGAGCCCATTGTCACTCTATTTTTGAAACCATTTTCACTTTATTATTGAGCCCATTGTCAATCTGTTATTGAGCCCATTATCACTCTATTATTGAGCCCATTGTCGCTATATTATTGAAACCATTGTCAATCTATTATTGCGCCCATTGTCACTCTATTATTTAACGCATTGTAATTCTATTATTGAACCCATTATCACTCCATTATTGAGCTCATTATCATTCTATTATTGAGCCCATTTTCACTCTATTATTGAACCCATTGTCACTCTATTATTGGGCCCATTGTCAATATATTATTGAGCCCATTGTCACTCTATTATTGAGCCCATTGTTACTCTGTATTATTGAACCCATTGTCATTCTATTATTGAACCCATTGTCACTCTATTATTGAATCCATTGTCACTCTAATATTGAGCCCTTTGTCACTCTAATATTAAGCCCATTGTCACTATTATTGAGCCCATTGTCTCTCTATTATTGAGCCCATTGTCACTCTGTATAATGGAACCCATTGTCATTCTATTATTGAACCCATTTCCAATCTATTTTTAAGCCGATTGTCACTCTAGTATTGAGCCCATTGTCACTCTATTTTTGAACCCATTTTCACTCTATTATTGAGCCCATTGTCAATCTATTATTGAGCCCATTATCACTATTATTGAGCCCATTGTCGCTATATTATTGAACCCATTGTCACTCTGTATTATTGAACCCATTGTCACTCTGTTATTGAACCTACTGTCACCCTATTATTGAATCCATTGTCACTATATTATTGAGCCCATTGTTACTCTATTATTGAGCCCATTGTCACTCTATTATTGAACCCATTGTCAATGTATTATTGAGCCGATTGTCACTCTACTATTGAACCCATTGTCACTCTACTATTGAGACCATTGTCACACTGTATTATTGAAAACATTGTCACTATTATTGAACCCATTGTCACTCTGTATTATTGAACCCATTGTCATTCTATTATTGAACCCATTGTCACTCTATTATTGAGCCCATTGTCACTGTATTATTGAACCCATTGTCAATCTATTATTAAAACCTTTGTCACTCTATTATTGAGCCCATTGGCACTCCATTATTGAGCCCTTTGTCACTCTATTATTGAACCCATTGTCAATCTATTATTGAGCCCATTGTTACTCTATTATTGAGCCCATTGTCAATCTATTATTGAGCCCATTGTCACTCTATTATTGAACCCATTGTCACTCTATTATTGAGCCCATTGTCAATCTATTATTGAGCCCATTGTCACTCTATTATTGAACCCATTGTCACTCTATTATTGAGCCTATTGTCAATCTATTATTGAGACCATTGTCAATCTATTTTTGAACCCATTGTCACTATTATTGAAACCATTGTCACTCTATTATTGAGCCCATTGTCATTCTCTTATTGAACCCATTGTCACTCTATTATTGAACCCATTGTCACTCTACTATTGAGACCATTGTCACACTGTATTATTGAAACCATTGACATTCTATTATTGAACCCATTGTCAATCTATTATTGAGCCCATTGTCACTCTAATATTGAACCCAAAATGACTCTATTATTGAGCCCATTGTCACTCTATTATTGAACCCATTGTCACTCTATTATTGAACGCATTGTCAATATATTATTTAGCCCATTGTCACTCTGTATTATTGAACCCATTGTCATTCTATTATTAAACTCATTGTCACTCTATTATTGAGCCCATTGTCACTCTATTTTTGAACCCATTTTCACTTTATTATTGAGCCCATTGTCAATCTGTTATTGAGCCCATTATCACTCTATTATTGAGCCCATTGTCGCTATATTATTGAAACCATTGTCAATCTATTATTGCGCCCATTGTCACTCTATTATTTAACGCATTGTAATTCTATTATTGAACCCATTATCACTCCATTATTGAGCTCATTATCATTCTATTATTGAGCCCTTTGTCACTCTATTATTGAACCCATTGTCAATCTATTATTGAGTCCATTGTTACTCTATTATTGAGCCCATTGTCAATCTATTATTGAGCCCATTGTCATTCTATTATTGAACCCATTGTCACTCTATTATTGAGCCCATTGTCAATCTATTATTGAGCCCATTGTCACTCTATTATTGAACCCATTGTCACTCTATTATTGAGCCTATTGTCAATCTATTATTGAGCCCATTGACTATCTATTTTTGAAGCCATTGTCACTATTATTGAAACCATTGTCACTCTATCATTGAGCCCATTGTCACTCTCTTATTGAACCCATTGTCACTCTATTATTGAACCCATTGTCAATATATTATTGAGCCCATTGTCACTCTGTATTTGTGATCCCATTGTCAATATATTATTGAGCACATTGTCACTCTGTTATTGAACCCACTGTAACTCTATTATTGAACCCATTGTTACTCTATTATTGAGCCCATTGTCTCTCTATTATTGTGCCCATTGTCACTCTATTATTGAGCCCATTGTCTCTCGACTATTGAGCCCATTGTCACTCAATTATTGAACCCATTGTCATTCTATTATTGAACCCATTGTGACTCTATTATTGAGCCCATTGTCACTCTGTATTATTGAATCCATTCCCAATCTATTATTGAACCCATTGTCTCTCTGTATTATTGAACCCATTGTCACTCTGTTATTAAACCCACTGTCACCCTATTATTGAATCCATTGTCACTATATTATTGAGCCCGTTGTTACACTATTATTGAGCCCATTGTCACTCTATTATTGAACCCATTGTCAATCTATTATTGAGCCCATTGTCACTCTATTATTGAACCCATTGTCACTCTACTATTGAGACCATTGTCACACTGTATTATTGAAACCATTGACATTCTATTATTGAACCCATTGTCAATCTATTATTGAGCCCATTGTCACTCTAATATTGAACCCCTTCTGACTCTATTATTGAGCCCATTGTCACTCTATTATTGAACCCATTGTCACTCTATTATTGAACGCATTGTCAATACATTATTTAGCCCATTGTCACTCTGTATTATTGAACCCATTGTCATTCTATTATTAAACTCATTGTCACTCTATTATTGAGCCCATTGTCACTGTATTCCTGAACCCATTGTCAATCTATTATTGAGCCCATTGTCACTCTATTTTTGAACCCATTTTCACTCTATTATTGAGCCCATTGTCAATCTGTTATTGAGCCCATTATCACTCTATTATTGAGCCCATTGTCGCTATATTATTGAACCCATTGTCAATCTATTATTGCGCCCATTGTCACTCTATTATTTAACGCATTGTAATTATATTATTGAACCCATTATCACTCCATTATTGAGCTCATTATCATTCTATTATTGAGCCCATTGTCACTCTATTATTGAACCCTTTGTCAATCTATTATTGAGCCATTGTCACTCTATTATTGAACCCATTGTCACTCTACTATTGAGCCTATTGTCATTCGATTATTGAACCCATTGTCATTCTATTATTGAGCCCATTGTCACTCTACTATTGAGCCCATTGTCACTCTATTATTGAACCCATTGTCCTTCTGTTATAGAACCCATTGTGACTCTATTTTTGAGCACATTGTCACTCTGTATTGTTGCATTCATTCCCAATCTATTATTGAACCCATTGTCAATCTATTATTGATTCCATTTTCACTCTATTATTGAGCCCATTGTCACTCTATTATTGAACCCATTGTCAATCTATCATTGAGCCCATTGTCACTCTGTTATTAAACCCATTGTCACACTATTATTGAAACAATTGTCACTCTATTATTGAAAACATTGTCACTCTATTATTGAAACCATTGTCACTCTATTATTGAGCCCATTGTCAATCTATTATTGAGCCCATTTTCACTCTATTATTGAACCCATTGTCACTCTATTATTGGGCCCATTGTCAATATATTATTGAGCCCATTGTCACTCTATTATTGAGCCCATTGTTCCTCTGTATTATTGAACCCATTGTCATTCTATTATTGAACCCATTGTCACTCTATTATTGAATCCATTGTCACTCTAATATTGAGCCCTTTGTCACTCTAATATTAAGCCCATTGTCACTATTATTGAGCCCATTGTCTCTCTATTATTGAGCCCATTGTCACTCTGTATAATGGAACCCATTGTCATTCTATTATTGAACCCATTTCCAATCTATTTTTAAGCCCATTGTCACTCTAGTATTGAGCCCATTGTCACTCTATTTTTGAACCCATTTTCACTCTATTATTGAGCCCATTGTCAATCTATTATTGAGCCCATTATCACTATTATTGAGCCCATTGTCGCTATATTATTGAACCCATTGTCACTCTGTATTATTGAACCCATTGTCACTCTGTTATTGAACCTACTGTCACCCTATTACTGAATCCATTGTCACTATATTATTGAGCCCATTGTTACTCTATTATTGAGCCCATTGTCACTCTATTATTGAACCCATTGTCAATGTATTATTGAGCCGATTGTCACTCTACTATTGAACCCATTGTCACTCTACTATTGAGACCATTGTCACACTGTATTATTGAAAACATTGTCACTATTATTGAACCCATTGTCACTCTGTATTATTGAACCCATTGTCATTCTATTATTGAACCCATTGTCACTCTATTATTGAGCCCATTGTCACTGTATTATTGAACCCATTGTCAATCTATTATTAAAACCTTTGTCACTCTATTATTGAGCCCATTGGCACTCCATTATTGAGCCCTTTGTCACTCTATTATTGAACCCATTGTCAATCTATTATTGAGCCCATTGTTACTCTATTATTGAGCCCATTGTCAATCTATTATTGAGCCCATTGTCACTCTATTATTGAACCCATTGTCACTCTATTATTGAGCCCATTGTCAATCTATTATTGAGCCCATTGTCACTCTATTATTGAACCCATTGTCACTCTATTATTGAGCCTATTGTCAATCTATTATTGAGACCATTGTCAATCTATTTTTGAACCCATTGTCACTATTATTGAAACCATTGTCACTCTATTATTGAGCCCATTGTCACTCTCTTATTGAACCCATTGTCACTCTATTATTGAACCCATTGTCAATATATTATTGAGCCCATTGTCACTCTGTATTTGTGATCCCATTGTCAATATATTATTGAGCACATTGTCACTCTGTTATTGAACCCACTGTAACTCTATTATTGAACCCATTGTTACTCTATTATTGAGCCCATTGTCACTCTATTATTGTGCCCATTGTCACTCTATTATTGAGCCCATTGTCTCTCGACTATTGAGCCCATTGTCACTCAATTATTGAACCCATTGTCATTCTATTATTGAACCCATTGTGACTCTATTATTGAGCCCATTGTCACTCTGTATTATTGAATCCATTCCCAATCTATTATTGAACCCATTGTCACTCTGTATTATTGAACCCAGTGTCACTCTGTTATTGAACCCACTGTCACGCTATTATTGAATCCATTGTCACTATATTATTGAGCCCATTGTTACACTATTATTGAGCCCATTGTCACTCTATTATTGAACCCATTGTCAATCTATTATTGAGCCCATTGTCACTCTATTATTGAACCCATTGTCACTCTACTATTGAGACCATTGTCACACTGTATTATTGAAACCATTGACATTCTATTATTGAACCCATTGTCAATCTATTATTGAGCCCATTGTCACTCTAATATTGAACCCAAAATGACTCTATTATTGAGCCCATTGTCACTCTATTATTGAACCCATTGTCACTCTATTATTGAACGCATTGTCAATATATTATTTAGCCCATTGTCACTCTGTATTATTGAACCCATTGTCATTCTATTATTAAACTCATTGTCACTCTATTATTGAGCCCATTGTCACTCTATTTTTGAAACCATTTTCACTTTATTATTGAGCCCATTGTCAATCTGTTATTGAGCCCATTATCACTCTATTATTGAGCCCATTGTCGCTATATTATTGAAACCATTGTCAATCTATTATTGCGCCCATTGTCACTCTATTATTTAACGCATTGTAATTCTATTATTGAACCCATTATCACTCCATTATTGAGCTCATTATCATTCTATTATTGAGCCCATTTTCACTCTATTATTGAACCCATTGTCACTCTATTATTGGGCCCATTGTCAATATATTATTGAGCCCATTGTCACTCTATTATTGAGCCCATTGTTACTCTGTATTATTGAACCCATTGTCATTCTATTATTGAACCCATTGTCACTCTATTATTGAATCCATTGTCACTCTAATATTGAGCCCTTTGTCACTCTAATATTAAGCCCATTGTCACTATTATTGAGCCCATTGTCTCTCTATTATTGAGCCCATTGTCACTCTGTATAATGGAACCCATTGTCATTCTATTATTGAACCCATTTCCAATCTATTTTTAAGCCGATTGTCACTCTAGTATTGAGCCCATTGTCACTCTATTTTTGAACCCATTTTCACTCTATTATTGAGCCCATTGTCAATCTATTATTGAGCCCATTATCACTATTATTGAGCCCATTGTCGCTATATTATTGAACCCATTGTCACTCTGTATTATTGAACCCATTGTCACTCTGTTATTGAACCTACTGTCACCCTATTATTGAATCCATTGTCACTATATTATTGAGCCCATTGTTACTCTATTATTGAGCCCATTGTCACTCTATTATTGAACCCATTGTCAATGTATTATTGAGCCGATTGTCACTCTACTATTGAACCCATTGTCACTCTACTATTGAGACCATTGTCACACTGTATTATTGAAAACATTGTCACTATTATTGAACCCATTGTCACTCTGTATTATTGAACCCATTGTCATTCTATTATTGAACCCATTGTCACTCTATTATTGAGCCCATTGTCACTGTATTATTGAACCCATTGTCAATCTATTATTAAAACCTTTGTCACTCTATTATTGAGCCCATTGGCACTCCATTATTGAGCCCTTTGTCACTCTATTATTGAACCCATTGTCAATCTATTATTGAGCCCATTGTTACTCTATTATTGAGCCCATTGTCAATCTATTATTGAGCCCATTGTCACTCTATTATTGAACCCATTGTCACTCTATTATTGAGCCCATTGTCAATCTATTATTGAGCCCATTGTCACTCTATTATTGAACCCATTGTCACTCTATTATTGAGCCTATTGTCAATCTATTATTGAGACCATTGTCAATCTATTTTTGAACCCATTGTCACTATTATTGAAACCATTGTCACTCTATTATTGAGCCCATTGTCACTCTCTTATTGAACCCATTGTCACTCTATTATTGAACCCATTGTCAATATATTATTGAGCCCATTGTCACTCTGTATTTGTGATCCCATTGTCAATATATTATTGAGCACATTGTCACTCTGTTATTGAACCCACTGTAACTCTATTATTGAACCCATTGTTACTCTATTATTGAGCCCATTGTCACTCTATTATTCAGCCCATTGTCACTCTATTATTGAGCCCATTGTCACTCTATTATTGAGCCCATTGTCAATCTATTATTGAGCCCATTGTCACTCTATTATTGAACCCATTGTCACTCTACTATTGAGACCATTGTCACACTGTATTATTGAAACCATTGACATTCTATTATTGAACCCATTGTCAATCTATTATTGAGCCCATTGTCACTCTAATATTGAACCCAAAATGACTCTATTATTGAGCCCATTGTCACTCTATTATTGAACCCATTGTCACTCTATTATTGAACGCATTGTCAATATATTATTTAGCCCATTGTCACTCTGTATTATTGAACCCATTGTCATTCTATTATTAAACTCATTGTCACTCTATTATTGAGCCCATTGTCACTCTATTTTTGAAACCATTTTCACTTTATTATTGAGCCCATTGTCAATCTGTTATTGAGCCCATTATCACTCTATTATTGAGCCCATTGTCGCTATATTATTGAAACCATTGTCAATCTATTATTGCGCCCATTGTCACTCTATTATTTAACGCATTGTAATTCTATTATTGAACCCATTATCACTCCATTATTGAGCTCATTATCATTCTATTATTGAGCCCATTTTCACTCTATTATTGAACCCATTGTCACTCTATTATTGGGCCCATTGTCAATATATTATTGAGCCCATTGTCACTCTATTATTGAGCCCATTGTTACTCTGTATTATTGAACCCATTGTAATTCTATTATTGAACCCATTGTCACTCTATTATTGAATCCATTGTCACTCTAATATTGAGCCCTTTGTCACTCTAATATTAAGCCCATTGTCACTATTATTGAGCCCATTGTCTCTCTATTATTGAGCCCATTGTCACTCTGTATAATGGAACCCATTGTCATTCTATTATTGAACCCATTTCCAATCTATTTTTAAGCCGATTGTCACTCTAGTATTGAGCCCATTGTCACTCTATTTTTGAACCCATTTTCACTCTATTATTGAGCCCATTGTCAATCTATTATTGAGCCCATTATCACTATTATTGAGCCCATTGTCGCTATATTATTGAACCCATTGTCACTCTGTATTATTGAACCCATTGTCACTCTGTTATTGAACCTACTGTCACCCTATTATTGAATCCATTGTCACTATATTATTGAGCCCATTGTTACTCTATTATTGAGCCCATTGTCACTCTATTATTGAACCCATTGTCAATGTATTATTGAGCCGATTGTCACTCTACTATTGAACTCATTGTCACTCTACTATTGAGACCATTGTCACACTGTATTATTGAAAACATTGTCACTATTATTGAACCCATTGTCACTCTGTATTATTGAACCCATTGTCATTCTATTATTGAACCCATTGTCACTCTATTATTGAGCCCATTGTCACTGTATTATTGAACCCATTGTCAATCTATTATTAAAACCTTTGTCACTCTATTATTGAGCCCATTGGCACTCCATTATTGAGCCCTTTGTCACTCTATTATTGAACCCATTGTCAATCTATTATTGAGCCCATTGTTACTCTATTATTGAGCCCATTGTCAATCTATTATTGAGCCCATTGTCACTCTATTATTGAACCCATTGTCACTCTATTATTGAGCCCATTGTCAATCTATTATTGAGCCCATTGTCACTCTATTATTGAACCCATTGTCACTCTATTATTGAGCCTATTGTCAATCTATTATTGAGACCATTGTCAATCTATTTTTGAACCCATTGTCACTATTATTGAAACCATTGTCACTCTATTATTGAGCCCATTGTCACTCTCTTATTGAACCCATTGTCACTCTATTATTGAACCCATTGTCAATATATTATTGAGCCCATTGTCACTCTGTATTTGTGATCCCATTGTCAATATATTATTGAGCACATTGTCACTCTGTTATTGAACCCACTGTAACTCTATTATTGAACCCATTGTTACTCTATTATTGAGCCCATTGTCACTCTATTATTGTGCCCATTGTCACTCTATTATTGAGCCCATTGTCTCTCGACTATTGAGCCCATTGTCACTCAATTATTGAACCCATTGTCATTCTATTATTGAACCCATTGTGACTCTATTATTGAGCCCATTGTCACTCTGTATTATTGAATCCATTCCCAATCTATTATTGAACCCATTGTCACTCTGTATTATTGAACCCAGTGTCACTCTGTTATTGAACCCACTGTCACGCTATTATTGAATCCATTGTCACTATATTATTGAGCCCATTGTTACACTATTATTGAGCCCATTGTCACTCTATTATTGAACCCATTGTCAATCTATTATTGAGCCCATTGTCACTCTATTATTGAACCCATTGTCACTCTACTATTGAGACCATTGTCACACTGTATTATTGAAACCATTGACATTCTATTATTGAACCCATTGTCAATCTATTATTGAGCCCATTGTCACTCTAATATTGAACCCCTTCTGACTCTATTATTGAGCCCATTGTCACTCTATTATTGAACCCATTGTCACTCTATTATTGAACGCATTGTCAATATATTATTTAGCCCATTGTCACTCTGTATTATTGAACCCATTGTCATTCTATTATTAAACTCATTGTCACTCTATTATTGAGCCCATTGTCACTCTATTTTTGAACCCATTTTCACTTTATTATTGAGCCCATTGTCAATCTGTTATTGAGCCCATTATCACTCTATTATTGAGCCCATTGTCGCTATATTATTGAAACCATTGTCAATCTATTATTGCGCCCATTGTCACTCTATTATTTAACGCATTGTAATTCTATTATTGAACCCATTATCACTCCATTATTGAGCTCATTATCATTCTATTATTGAGCCCATTGTCACTCTATTATTGAACCCTTTGTCAATCTATTATTGAGCCATAGTCACTCTACTATTGAGCCTATTGTCATTCGATTATTGAACCCATTGTGACTCTATTATTGAGCCCATTGTCACTCTATTATTGAACCCATTGCCAATCTATTATTGAGCCCATTGTCATTCTATTATTGAGCCCATTGTCCTTCTGTTATAGAACCCATTGTGACTCTATTTTGAGCACATTGTCACTCTGTATTGTTGCATTCATTCCCAATCTATTATTGAACCCATTGTCAATGTATTATTGATTCCATTGTCACTCTATTATTGAGCCCATTGTCACTCTATTATTGAACCCATTGTCAATCTATCATTGAGCCCATTGTCACTCTGTTATTAAACCCATTGTCACACTATTATTGAAACAATTGTCACTCTATTATTGAAAACATTGTCACTCTATTATTGAAACCATTGTCACTCTGTTATTGAGCCCATTGTCAATCTATTATTGAGCCCATTTTCTCTCTATTATTGAACCCATTGTCACTCTATTATTGGGCCCGTTGTCAATATATTATTGAGCCCATTGTCACTCTATTATTGAGCCCATTGTTACTCTGTATTATTCAACCCATTGTCATTCTATTATTGAACCCATTGTCACTCTATTATTGAGTCCATTGTCACTCTAATATTGAGCCCTTTGTCACTCTAATATTAAGCCCCTTGTCACTCTATTATTGAGCCCATTGTCGCTCTATTATGGAGCCCATTGTCACTCTGTATAATGGAACCCATTGTCATTCTATTATTGAACCCATTTCCAATCTATTTTTAAGCCCATTGTCACTCTAGTATTGAGCCCATTGTCACTCTATTTTTGAACCCATTTTCACTCTATTATTGAGCCCATTGCCAATCTATTATTGAGCCCATTATCACTCTATTGTTGAGCCCATTGTCGCTATATTATTGAACCCATTGTCACTCTGTATTATTGAACCCATTGTCACTCTGTTATTGAACCTACTGTGACCCTATTATTGAATCCATTGTCACTATGTTATTGAGCCCATTGTTACTCTATTATTGAGCCCATTGTCACTCTATTATTGAACCCATTGTCAATCTATTATTGAGCTCATTGTCACTCTATTATTGAACCCGTTGTCACTCTACTATTGAGACCATTGTCACACTGTATTTTTGAAACCATTGTCATTATACTATTGAACCCATTGTCACTCTGAATTATTGAACCCATTGTCATTCTAATATTGAACCCATTGTCACTCTATTATTGCGCCCATTGTCACTCTATTATTTAACGCATTGTAATTCTATTATTGAACCCATTATCACTCCATTATTGAGCTCATTATCATTCTATTATTGAGCCCATTTTCACTCTATTATTGAACCCATTGTCACTCTATTATTGGGCCCATTGTCAATATATTATTGAGCCCATTGTCACTCTATTTTTGAGCCCATTGTTACTCTGTATTATTGAACCCATTGTCATTCTATTATTGAACCCATTGTCACTCTATTATTGAATCCATTGTCACTCTAATATTGAGCCCTTTGTCACTCTAATATTAAGCCCATTGTCACTATTATTGAGCCCATTGTCTCTCTATTATTGAGCCCATTGTCACTCTGTATAATGGAACCCATTGTCATTCTATTATTGAACCCATTTCCAATCTATTTTTAAGCCGATTGTCACTCTAGTATTGAGCCCATTGTCACTCTATTTTTGAACCCATTTTCACTCTATTATTGAGCCCATTGTCAATCTATTATTGAGCCCATTATCACTATTATTGAGCCCATTGTCGCTATATTATTGAACCCATTGTCACTCTGTATTATTGAACCCATTGTCACTCTGTTATTGAACCTACTGTCACCCTATTATTGAATCCATTGTCACTATATTATTGAGCCCATTGTTACTCTATTATTGAGCCCATTGTCACTCTATTATTGAACCCATTGTCAATGTATTATTGAGCCGATTGTCACTCTACTATTGAACCCATTGTCACTCTACTATTGAGACCATTGTCACACTGTATTATTGAAAACATTGTCACTATTATTGAACCCATTGTCACTCTGTATTATTGAACCCATTGTCATTCTATTATTGAACCCATTGTCACTCTATTATTGAGCCCATTGTCACTGTATTATTGAACCCATTGTCAATCTATTATTAAAACCTTTGTCACTCTATTATTGAGCCCATTGGCACTCCATTATTGAGCCCTTTGTCACTCTATTATTGAACCCATTGTCAATCTATTATTGAGCCCATTGTTACTCTATTATTGAGCCCATTGTCAATCTATTATTGAGCCCATTGTCACTCTATTATTGAACCCATTGTCACTCTATTATTGAGCCCATTGTCAATCTATTATTGAGCCCATTGTCACTCTATTATTGAACCCATTGTCACTCTATTATTGAGCCTATTGTCAATCTATTATTGAGACCATTGTCAATCTATTTTTGAACCCATTGTCACTATTATTGAAACCATTGTCACTCTATTATTGAGCCCATTGTCACTCTCTTATTGAACCCATTGTCACTCTATTATTGAACCCATTGTCAATATATTATTGAGCCCATTGTCACTCTGTATTTGTGATCCCATTGTCAATATATTATTGAGCACATTGTCACTCTGTTATTGAACCCACTGTAACTCTATTATTGAACCCATTGTTACTCTATTATTGAGCCCATTGTCACTCTATTATTGTGCCCATTGTCACTCTATTATTGAGCCCATTGTCTCTCGACTATTGAGCCCATTGTCACTCAATTATTGAACCCATTGTCATTCTATTATTGAACCCATTGTGACTCTATTATTGAGCCCATTGTCACTCTGTATTATTGAATCCATTCCCAATCTATTATTGAACCCATTGTCACTCTGTATTATTGAACCCAGTGTCACTCTGTTATTGAACCCACTGTCACGCTATTATTGAATCCATTGTCACTATATTATTGAGCCCATTGTTACACTATTATTGAGCCCATTGTCACTCTATTATTGAACCCATTGTCAATCTATTATTGAGCCCATTGTCACTCTATTATTGAACCCATTGTCACTCTACTATTGAGACCATTGTCACACTGTATTATTGAAACCATTGACATTCTATTATTGAACCCATTGTCAATCTATTATTGAGCCCATTGTCACTCTAATATTGAACCCCTTCTGACTCTATTATTGAGCCCATTGTCACTCTATTATTGAACCCATTGTCACTCTATTATTGAACGCATTGTCAATATATTATTTAGCCCATTGTCACTCTGTATTATTGAACCCATTGTCATTCTATTATTAAACTCATTGTCACTCTATTATTGAGCCCATTGTCACTCTATTTTTGAACCCATTTTCACTTTATTATTGAGCCCATTGTCAATCTGTTATTGAGCCCATTATCACTCTATTATTGAGCCCATTGTCGCTATATTATTGAAACCATTGTCAATCTATTATTGCGCCCATTGTCACTCTATTATTTAACGCATTGTAATTCTATTATTGAACCCATTATCACTCCATTATTGAGCTCATTATCATTCTATTATTGAGCCCATTGTCACTCTATTATTGAACCCTTTGTCAATCTATTATTGAGCCATAGTCACTCTACTATTGAGCCTATTGTCATTCGATTATTGAACCCATTGTGACTCTATTATTGAGCCCATTGTCACTCTATTATTGAACCCATTGCCAATCTATTATTGAGCCCATTGTCATTCTATTATTGAGCCCATTGTCCTTCTGTTATAGAACCCATTGTGACTCTATTTTTGAGCACATTGTCACTCTGTATTGTTGCATTCATTCCCAATCTATTATTGAACCCATTGTCAATGTATTATTGATTCCATTGTCACTCTATTATTGAGCCCATTGTCACTCTATTATTGAACCCATTGTCAATCTATCATTGAGCCCATTGTCACTCTGTTATTAAACCCATTGTCACACTATTATTGAAACAATTGTCACTCTATTATTGAAAACATTGTCACTCTATTATTGAAACCATTGTCACTCTGTTATTGAGCCCATTGTCAATCTATTATTGAGCCCATTTTCTCTCTATTATTGAACCCATTGTCACTCTATTATTGGGCCCGTTGTCAATATATTATTGAGCCCATTGTCACTCTATTATTGAGCCCATTGTTACTCTGTATTATTCAACCCATTGTCATTCTATTATTGAACCCATTGTCACTCTATTATTGAGTCCATTGTCACTCTAATATTGAGCCCTTTGTCACTCTAATATTAAGCCCCTTGTCACTCTATTATTGAGCCCATTGTCGCTCTATTATGGAGCCCATTGTCACTCTGTATAATGGAACCCATTGTCATTCTATTATTGAACCCATTTCCAATCTATTTTTAAGCCCATTGTCACTCTAGTATTGAGCCCATTGTCACTCTATTTTTGAACCCATTTTCACTCTATTATTGAGCCCATTGCCAATCTATTATTGAGCCCATTATCACTCTATTGTTGAGCCCATTGTCGCTATATTATTGAACCCATTGTCACTCTATTATTGAACCCATTGTCACTCTGTTATTGAACCTACTGTGACCCTATTATTGAATCCATTGTCACTATGTTATTGAGCCCATTGTTACTCTATTATTGAGCCCATTGTCACTCTATTATTGAACCCATTGTCAATCTATTATTGAGCTCATTGTCACTCTATTATTGAACCCGTTGTCACTCTACTATTGAGACCATTGTCACACTGTATTTTTGAAACCATTGTCATTATACTATTGAACCCATTGTCACTCTGAATTATTGAACCCATTGTCATTCTAATATTGAACCCATTGTCACTCTATTATTGCGCCCATTGTCACTCTATTATTTAACGCATTGTAATTCTATTATTGAACCCATTATCACTCCATTATTGAGCTCATTATCATTCTATTATTGAGCCCATTTTCACTCTATTATTGAACCCATTGTCACTCTATTATTGGGCCCATTGTCAATATATTATTGAGCCCATTGTCACTCTATTTTTGAGCCCATTGTTACTCTGTATTATTGAACCCATTGTCATTCTATTATTGAACCCATTGTCACTCTATTATTGAATCCATTGTCACTCTAATATTGAGCCCTTTGTCACTCTAATATTAAGCCCATTGTCACTATTATTGAGCCCATTGTCTCTCTATTATTGAGCCCATTGTCACTCTGTATAATGGAACCCATTGTCATTCTATTATTGAACCCATTTCCAATCTATTTTTAAGCCGATTGTCACTCTAGTATTGAGCCCATTGTCACTCTATTTTTGAACCCATTTTCACTCTATTATTGAGCCCATTGTCAATCTATTATTGAGCCCATTATCACTATTATTGAGCCCATTGTCGCTATATTATTGAACCCATTGTCACTCTGTATTATTGAACCCATTGTCACTCTGTTATTGAACCTACTGTCACCCTATTATTGAATCCATTGTCACTATATTATTGAGCCCATTGTTACTCTATTATTGAGCCCATTGTCACTCTATTATTGAACCCATTGTCAATGTATTATTGAGCCGATTGTCACTCTACTATTGAACCCATTGTCACTCTACTATTGAGACCATTGTCACACTGTATTATTGAAAACATTGTCACTATTATTGAACCCATTGTCACTCTGTATTATTGAACCCATTGTCATTCTATTATTGAACCCATTGTCACTCTATTATTGAGCCCATTGTCACTGTATTATTGAACCCATTGTCAATCTATTATTAAAACCTTTGTCACTCTATTATTGAGCCCATTGGCACTCCATTATTGAGCCCTTTGTCACTCTATTATTGAACCCATTGTCAATCTATTATTGAGCCCATTGTTACTCTATTATTGAGCCCATTGTCAATCTATTATTGAGCCCATTGTCACTCTATTATTGAACCCATTGTCACTCTATTATTGAGCCCATTGTCAATCTATTATTGAGCCCATTGTCACTCTATTATTGAACCCATTGTCACTCTATTATTGAGCCTATTGTCAATCTATTATTGAGACCATTGTCAATCTATTTTTGAACCCATTGTCACTATTATTGAAACCATTGTCACTCTATTATTGAGCCCATTGTCACTCTCTTATTGAACCCATTGTCACTCTATTATTGAACCCATTGTCAATATATTATTGAGCCCATTGTCACTCTGTATTTGTGATCCCATTGTCAATATATTATTGAGCACATTGTCACTCTGTTATTGAACCCACTGTAACTCTATTATTGAACCCATTGTTACTCTATTATTGAGCCCATTGTCACTCTATTATTGTGCCCATTGTCACTCTATTATTGAGCCCATTGTCTCTCGACTATTGAGCCCATTGTCACTCAATTATTGAACCCATTGTCATTCTATTATTGAACCCATTGTGACTCTATTATTGAGCCCATTGTCACTCTGTATTATTGAATCCATTCCCAATCTATTATTGAACCCATTGTCACTCTGTATTATTGAACCCAGTGTCACTCTGTTATTGAACCCACTGTCACGCTATTATTGAATCCATTGTCACTATATTATTGAGCCCATTGTTACACTATTATTGAGCCCATTGTCACTCTATTATTGAACCCATTGTCAATCTATTATTGAGCCCATTGTCACTCTATTATTGAACCCATTGTCACTCTACTATTGAGACCATTGTCACACTGTATTATTGAAACCATTGACATTCTATTATTGAACCCATTGTCAATCTATTATTGAGCCCATTGTCACTCTAATATTGAACCCCTTCTGACTCTATTATTGAGCCCATTGTCACTCTATTATTGAACCCATTGTCACTCTATTATTGAACGCATTGTCAATATATTATTTAGCCCATTGTCACTCTGTATTATTGAACCCATTGTCATTCTATTATTAAACTCATTGTCACTCTATTATTGAGCCCATTGTCACTCTATTTTTGAACCCATTTTCACTTTATTATTGAGCCCATTGTCAATCTGTTATTGAGCCCATTATCACTCTATTATTGAGCCCATTGTCGCTATATTATTGAAACCATTGTCAATCTATTATTGCGCCCATTGTCACTCTATTATTTAACGCATTGTAATTCTATTATTGAACCCATTATCACTCCATTATTGAGCTCATTATCATTCTATTATTGAGCCCATTGTCACTCTATTATTGAACCCTTTGTCAATCTATTATTGAGCCATAGTCACTCTACTATTGAGCCTATTGTCATTCGATTATTGAACCCATTGTGACTCTATTATTGAGCCCATTGTCACTCTATTATTGAACCCATTGCCAATCTATTATTGAGCCCATTGTCATTCTATTATTGAGCCCATTGTCCTTCTGTTATAGAACCCATTGTGACTCTATTTTTGAGCACATTGTCACTCTGTATTGTTGCATTCATTCCCAATCTATTATTGAACCCATTGTCAATGTATTATTGATTCCATTGTCACTCTATTATTGAGCCCATTGTCACTCTATTATTGAACCCATTGTCAATCTATCATTGAGCCCATTGTCACTCTGTTATTAAACCCATTGTCACACTATTATTGAAACAATTGTCACTCTATTATTGAAAACATTGTCACTCTATTATTGAAACCATTGTCACTCTGTTATTGAGCCCATTGTCAATCTATTATTGAGCCCATTTTCTCTCTATTATTGAACCCATTGTCACTCTATTATTGGGCCCGTTGTCAATATATTATTGAGCCCATTGTCACTCTATTATTGAGCCCATTGTTACTCTGTATTATTCAACCCATTGTCATTCTATTATTGAACCCATTGTCACTCTATTATTGAGTCCATTGTCACTCTAATATTGAGCCCTTTGTCACTCTAATATTAAGCCCCTTGTCACTCTATTATTGAGCCCATTGTCGCTCTATTATGGAGCCCATTGTCACTCTGTATAATGGAACCCATTGTCATTCTATTATTGAACCCATTTCCAATCTATTTTTAAGCCCATTGTCACTCTAGTATTGAGCCCATTGTCACTCTATTTTTGAACCCATTTTCACTCTATTATTGAGCCCATTGCCAATCTATTATTGAGCCCATTATCACTCTATTGTTGAGCCCATTGTCGCTATATTATTGAACCCATTGTCACTCTGTATTATTGAACCCATTGTCACTCTGTTATTGAACCTACTGTGACCCTATTATTGAATCCATTGTCACTATGTTATTGAGCCCATTGTTACTCTATTATTGAGCCCATTGTCACTCTATTATTGAACCCATTGTCAATCTATTATTGAGCTCATTGTCACTCTATTATTGAACCCGTTGTCACTCTACTATTGAGACCATTGTCACACTGTATTTTTGAAACCATTGTCATTATACTATTGAACCCATTGTCACTCTGAATTATTGAACCCATTGTCATTCTAATATTGAACCCATTGTCACTCTATTATTGCGCCCATTGCCACTCTATTATTTAACGCATTGTAATTCTATTATTGAACCCATTATCACTCCATTATTGAGCTCATTATCATTCTATTATTGAGCCCATTTTCACTCTATTATTGAACCCATTGTCACTCTATTATTGGGCCCATTGTCAATATATTATTGAGCCCATTGTCACTCTATTTTTGAGCCCATTGTTACTCTGTATTATTGAACCCATTGTCATTCTATTATTGAACCCATTGTCACTCTATTATTGAATCCATTGTCACTCTAATATTGAGCCCTTTGTCACTCTAATATTAAGCCCATTGTCACTATTATTGAGCCCATTGTCTCTCTATTATTGAGCCCATTGTCACTCTGTATAATGGAACCCATTGTCATTCTATTATTGAACCCATTTCCAATCTATTTTTAAGCCGATTGTCACTCTAGTATTGAGCCCATTGTCACTCTATTTTTGAACCCATTTTCACTCTATTATTGAGCCCATTGTCAATCTATTATTGAGCCCATTATCACTATTATTGAGCCCATTGTCGCTATATTATTGAACCCATTGTCACTCTGTATTATTGAACCCATTGTCACTCTGTTATTGAACCTACTGTCACCCTATTATTGAATCCATTGTCACTATATTATTGAGCCCATTGTTACTCTATTATTGAGCCCATTGTCACTCTATTATTGAACCCATTGTCAATCTATTATTGAGCCCATTGTCACTCTACTATTGAACCCATTGTCACTCTACTATTGAGACCATTGTCACACTGTATTATTGAAAACATTGTCACTATTATTGAACCCATTGTCACTCTGTATTATTGAACCCATTGTCATTCTATTATTGAACCCATTGTCACTCTATTATTGAGCCCATTGTCACTGTATTATTGAACCCATTGTCAATCTATTATTAAAACCTTTGTCACTCTATTATTGAGCCCATTGGCACTCCATTATTGAGCCCTTTGTCACTCTATTATTGAACCCATTGTCAATCTATTATTGAGCCCATTGTTACTCTATTATTGAGCCCATTGTCAATCTATTATTGAGCCCATTGTCACTCTATTATTGAACCCATTGTCACTCTATTATTGAGCCCATTGTCAATCTATTATTGAGCCCATTGTCACTCTATTATTGAACCCATTGTCACTCTATTATTGAGCCTATTGTCAATCTATTATTGAGACCATTGTCAATCTATTTTTGAACCCATTGTCACTATTATTGAAACCATTGTCACTCTATTATTGAGCCCATTGTCACTCTCTTATTGAACCCATTGTCACTCTATTATTGAACCCATTGTCAATATATTATTGAGCCCATTGTCACTCTGTATTTGTGATCCCATTGTCAATATATTATTGAGCACATTGTCACTCTGTTATTGAACCCACTGTAACTCTATTATTGAACCCATTGTTACTCTATTATTGAGCCCATTGTCACTCTATTATTGTGCCCATTGTCACTCTATTATTGAGCCCATTGTCTCTCGACTATTGAGCCCATTGTCACTCAATTATTGAACCCATTGTCATTCTATTATTGAACCCATTGTGACTCTATTATTGAGCCCATTGTCACTCTGTATTATTGAATCCATTCCCAATCTATTATTGAACCCATTGTCACTCTGTATTATTGAACCCAGTGTCACTCTGTTATTGAACCCACTGTCACGCTATTATTGAATCCATTGTCACTATATTATTGAGCCCATTGTTACACTATTATTGAGCCCATTGTCACTCTATTATTGAACCCATTGTCAATCTATTATTGAGCCCATTGTCACTCTATTATTGAACCCATTGTCACTCTACTATTGAGACCATTGTCACACTGTATTATTGAAACCATTGACATTCTATTATTGAACCCATTGTCAATCTATTATTGAGCCCATTGTCACTCTAATATTGAACCCAAAATGACTCTATTATTGAGCCCATTGTCACTCTATTATTGAACCCATTGTCACTCTATTATTGAACGCATTGTCAATATATTATTTAGCCCATTGTCACTCTGTATTATTGAACCCATTGTCATTCTATTATTAAACTCATTGTCACTCTATTATTGAGCCCATTGTCACTCTATTTTTGAACCCATTTTCACTTTATTATTGAGCCCATTGTCAATCTGTTATTGAGCCCATTATCACTCTATTATTGAGCCCATTGTCGCTATATTATTGAAACCATTGTCAATCTATTATTGCGCCCATTGTCACTCTATTATTTAACGCATTGTAATTCTATTATTGAACCCATTATCACTCCATTATTGAGCTCATTATCATTCTATTATTGAGCCCATTGTCACTCTATTATTGAACCCTTTGTCAATCTATTATTGAGCCATAGTCACTCTACTATTGAGCCTATTGTCATTCGATTATTGAACCCATTGTGACTCTATTATTGAGCCCATTGTCACTCTATTATTGAACCCATTGCCAATCTATTATTGAGCCCATTGTCATTCTATTATTGAGCCCATTGTCCTTCTGTTATAGAACCCATTGTGACTCTATTTTTGAGCACATTGTCACTCTGTATTGTTGCATTCATTCCCAATCTATTATTGAACCCATTGTCAATGTATTATTGATTCCATTGTCACTCTATTATTGAGCCCATTGTCACTCTATTATTGAACCCATTGTCAATCTATCATTGAGCCCATTTTCACTCTGTTATTAAACCCATTGTCACACTATTATTGAAACAATTGTCACTCTATTATTGAAAACATTGTCACTCTATTATTGAAACCATTGTCACTCTGTTATTGAGCCCATTGTCAATCTATTATTGAGCCCATTTTCTCTCTATTATTGAACCCATTGTCACTCTATTATTGGGCCCGTTGTCAATATATTATTGAGCCCATTGTCACTCTATTATTGAGCCCATTGTTACTCTGTATTATTCAACCCATTGTCATTCTATTATTGAACCCATTGTCACTCTATTATTGAGTCCATTGTCACTCTAATATTGAGCCCTTTGTCACTCTAATATTAAGCCCCTTGTCACTCTATTATTGAGCCCATTGTCGCTCTATTATGGAGCCCATTGTCACTCTGTATAATGGAACCCATTGTCATTCTATTATTGAACCCATTTCCAATCTATTTTTAAGCCCATTGTCACTCTAGTATTGAGCCCATTGTCACTCTATTTTTGAACCCATTTTCACTCTATTATTGAGCCCATTGCTAATCTATTATTGAGCCCATTATCACTCTATTGTTGAGCCCATTGTCGCTATATTATTGAACCCATTGTCACTCTGTATTATTGAACCCATTGTCACTCTGTTATTGAACCTACTGTGACCCTATTATTGAATCCATTGTCACTATGTTATTGAGCCCATTGTTACTCTATTATTGAGCCCATTGTCACTCTATTATTGAACCCATTGTCAATCTATTATTGAGCTCATTGTCACTCTATTATTGAACCCATTGTCACTCTACTATTGAGACCATTGTCACACTGTATTTTTGAAACCATTGTCATTATACTATTGAACCCATTGTCACTCTGAATTATTGAACCCATTGTCATTCTAATATTGAACCCATTGTCACTCTATTATTGAGCCCATTGTCACTCTATTATTGAACCCATTGTCACTCTATTATTGAGCCCATTTGTCGCTATATTATTGAACCCATTGTCAATCTATTATTGCGCCCATTATCACTCTATTATTTAACGCATTGTAATTATATTATTGAACCCATTATCACTCCATTATTGAGCTCATTATCATTCTATTATTGAGCCCATTGTCACTCTATTATTGAACCCTTTGTCAATCTATTATTGAGCCATTGTCACTCTATTATTGAACCCATTGTCACTCTACTATTGAGCCTATTGTCATTCGATTATTGAACCCATTGTGACTCTATTATTGAGCCCATTGTCACTCTATTATTGAACCCATTGCCAATCTATTATTGAGCCCATTGTCATTCTATTATTGAGCCCATTGTCACTCTACTATTGAGCCCATTGTCACTCTATTATTGAACCCATTGTCCTTCTGTTATAGAACCCATTGTGACTCTATTTTTGAGCACATTGTCACTCTGTATTGTTGCATTCATTCCCAATCTATTATTGAACCCATTGTCAATCTATTATTGATTCCATTGTCACTCTATTATTGAGCCCATTGTCACTCTATTATTGAACCCATTGTCAATCTATCATTGAGCCCATTGTCACTCTGTAATTAAACCCATTGTCACACTATTATTGAAACAATTGTCACTCTATTATTGAAAACATTGTCACTCTATTATTGAAACCATTGTCACTCTATTATTGAGCCCATTGTCAATCTATTATTGAGCCCATTTTCACTCTATTATTGAACCCATTGTCACTCTATTATTGAGCCCATTGTCAATATATTATTGAGCCCATTGTCACTCTATTATTGAGCCCATTGTTACTCTGTATTATTGAACCCATTGTCATTCTATTATTGAACCCATTGTCACTCTATTATTGAATCCATTGTCACTCTAATATTGAGCCCTTTGTCACTCTAATATTAAGCCCATTGTCACTCTATTATTGAGCCCATTGTCGCTCTATTATTGAGCCCATTGTCACTCTGTATAATGGAACCCATTGTCATTCTATTATTGAACCCATTTCCAATCTATTTTTAAGCCCATTGTCACTCTAGTATTGAGCCCATTGTCACTCTATTTTTGAACCCATTTTCACTCTATTATTGAGCCCATTGTCAATCTATTATTGAGCCCATTATCACTATTATTGAGCCCATTGTCGCTATATTATTGAACCCATTGTCACTCTGTATTATTGAACCCATTGTCACTCTGTTATTGAACCTACTGTCACCCTATTATTGAATCCATTGTCACTATATTATTGAGCCCATTGTTACTCTATTATTGAGCCCATTGTCACTCTATTATTGAACCCATTGTCAATCTATTATTGAGCCCATTGTCACTCTACTATTGAACCCATTGTCACTCTACTATTGAGACCATTGTCACACTGTATTATTGAAAACATTGTCACTATTATTGAACCCATTGTCACTCTGTATTATTGAACCCATTGTCATTCTATTATTGAACCCATTGTCACTCTATTATTGAGCCCATTGTCACTGTATTATTGAACCCATTGTCAATCTATTATTAAAACCTTTGTCACTCTATTATTGAGCCCATTGGCACTCCATTATTGAGCCCTTTGTCACTCTATTATTGAACCCATTGTCAATCTATTATTGAGCCCATTGTTACTCTATTATTGAGCCCATTGTCAATCTATTATTGAGCCCATTGTCACTCTATTATTGAACCCATTGTCACTCTATTATTGAGCCCATTGTCAATCTATTATTGAGCCCATTGTCACTCTATTATTGAACCCATTGTCACTCTATTATTGAGCCTATTGTCAATCTATTATTGAGACCATTGTCAATCTATTTTTGAACCCATTGTCACTATTATTGAAACCATTGTCACTCTATTATTGAGCCCATTGTCACTCTCTTATTGAACCCGTTGTCACTCTATTATTGAACCCATTGTCAATATATTATTGAGCCCATTGTCACTCTGTATTTGTGATCCCATTGTCAATATATTATTGAGCACATTGTCACTCTGTTATTGAACCCACTGTAACTCTATTATTGAACCCATTGTTACTCTATTATTGAGCCCATTGTCACTCTATTATTGTGCCCATTGTCACTCTATTATTGAGCCCATTGTCTCTCGACTATTGAGCCCATTGTCACTCAATTATTGAACCCATTGTCATTCTATTATTGAACCCATTGTGACTCTATTATTGAGCCCATTGTCACTCTGTATTATTGAATCCATTCCCAATCTATTATTGAACCCATTGTCACTCTGTATTATTGAACCCAGTGTCACTCTGTTATTGAACCCACTGTCACGCTATTATTGAATCCATTGTCACTATATTATTGAGCCCATTGTTACACTATTATTGAGCCCATTGTCACTCTATTATTGAACCCATTGTCAATCTATTATTGAGCCCATTGTCACTCTATTATTGAACCCATTGTCACTCTACTATTGAGACCATTGTCACACTGTATTATTGAAACCATTGACATTCTATTATTGAACCCATTGTCAATCTATTATTGAGCCCATTGTCACTCTAATATTGAACCCAAAATGACTCTATTATTGAGCCCATTGTCACTCTATTATTGAACCCATTGTCACTCTATTATTGAACGCATTGTCAATATATTATTTAGCCCATTGTCACTCTGTATTATTGAACCCATTGTCATTCTATTATTAAACTCATTGTCACTCTATTATTGAGCCCATTGTCACTCTATTTTTGAACCCATTTTCACTTTATTATTGAGCCCATTGTCAATCTGTTATTGAGCCCATTATCACTCTATTATTGAGCCCATTGTCGCTATATTATTGAAACCATTGTCAATCTATTATTGCGCCCATTGTCACTCTATTATTTAACGCATTGTAATTCTATTATTGAACCCATTATCACTCCATTATTGAGCTCATTATCATTCTATTATTGAGCCCATTGTCACTCTATTATTGAACCCTTTGTCAATCTATTATTGAGCCATTGTCACTCAATTATTGAACCCATTGTCACTCTACTATTGAGCCTATTGTCATTCGATTATTGAACCCATTGTGACTCTATTATTGAGCCCATTGTCACTCTATTATTGAACCCATTGCCAATCTATTATTGAGCCCATTGTCATTCTATTATTGAGCCCATTGTCCTTCTGTTATAGAACCCATTGTGACTCTATTTTTGAGCACATTGTCACTCTGTATTGTTGCATTCATTCCCAATCTATTATTGAACCCATTGTCAATGTATTATTGATTCCATTGTCACTCTATTATTGAGCCCATTGTCACTCTATTATTGAACCCATTGTCAATCTATCATTGAGCCCATTGTCACTCTGTTATTAAACCCATTGTCACACTATTATTGAAACAATTGTCACTCTATTATTGAAAACATTGTCACTCTATTATTGAAACCATTGTCACTCTGTTATTGAGCCCATTGTCAATCTATTATTGAGCCCATTTTCACTCTATTATTGAACCCATTGTCACTCTATTATTGGGCCCATTGTCAATATATTATTGAGCCCATTGTCACTCTATTATTGAGCCCATTGTTACTCTGTATTATTGAACCCATTGTCATTCTATTATTGAACCCATTGTCACTCTATTATTGAGTCCATTGTCACTCTAATATTGAGCCCTTTGTCACTCTAATATTAAGCCCCTTGTCACTCTATTATTGAGCCCATTGTCGCTCTATTATGGAGCCCATTGTCACTCTGTATAATGGAACCCATTGTCATTCTAATATTGAACCCATTTCCAATCTATTTTTAAGCCCATTGTCACTCTAGTATTGAGCCCATTGTCACTCTATTTTTGAACCCATTTTCACTCTATTATTGAGCCCATTGCCAATCTATTATTGAGCCCATTATCACTCTATTGTTGAGCCCATTGTCGCTATATTATTGAACCCATTGTCACTCTGTATTATTGAACCCATTGTCACTCTGTTATTGAACCTACTGTCACCCTATTATTGAATCCATTGTCACTATGTTATTGAGCCCATTGTTACTCTATTATTGAGCCCATTGTCACTCTATTATTGAACCCATTGTCAATCTATTATTGAGCTCATTGTCACTCTATTATTGAACCCATTGTCACTCTACTATTGAGACCATTGTCACACTGTATTTTTGAAACCATTGTCATTATACTATTGAACCCATTGTCACTCTGAATTATTGAACCCATTGTCATTCTAATATTGAACCCATTGTCACTCTATTATTGAGCCCATTGTCACTCTATTATTGAACCCATTGTCACTCTATTATTGAGCCCATTTGTCGCTATATTATTGAACCCATTGTCAATCTATTATTGCGCCCATTATCACTCTATTATTTAACGCATTGTAATTATATTATTGAACCCATTATCACTCCATTATTGAGCTCATTATCATTCTATTATTGAGCCCATTGTCACTCTATTATTGAACCCTTTGTCAATCTATTATTGAGCCATTGTCACTCTATTATTGAACCCATTGTCACTCTACTATTGAGCCTATTGTCATTCGATTATTGAACCCATTGTGACTCTATTATTGAGCCCATTGTCACTCTATTATTGAACCCATTGCCAATCTATTATTGAGCCCATTGTCATTCTATTATTGAGCCCATTGTCACTCTACTATTGAGCCCATTGTCACTCTATTATTGAACCCATTGTCCTTCTGTTATAGAACCCATTGTGACTCTATTTTTGAGCACATTGTCACTCTGTATTGTTGCATTCATTCCCAATCTATTATTGAACCCATTGTCAATCTATTATTGATTCCATTGTCACTCTATTATTGAGCCCATTGTCACTCTATTATTGAACCCATTGTCAATCTATCATTGAGCCCATTGTCACTCTGTTATTAAACCCATTGTCACACTATTATTGAAACAATTGTCACTCTATTATTGAAAACATTGTCACTCTATTATTGAAACCATTGTCACTCTATTATTGAGCCCATTGTCAATCTATTATTGAGCCCATTTTCACTCTATTATTGAACCCATTGTCACTCTATTATTGAGCCCATTGTCAATATATTATTGAGCCTATTGTCACTCTGTATTATTGAACCCATTGTCAATCTATTATTGAGCCCATTGTTACTCTGTATTATTGAACCCATTGTCATTCTATTATTGAACCCATTGTCACTCTATTATTGAATCCATTGTCACTCTAATATTGAGCCCTTTGTCACTCTAATATTAAGCCCATTGTCACTCTATTATTGAGCCAATTGTCGCTCTATTATTGAGCCCATTGTCACTCTGTATAATGGAACCCATTGTCATTCTATTATTGAACCCATTTCCAATCTATTTTTAAGCCCATTGTCACTCTAGTATTGAGCCCATGTCACTCTATTTTTGAACCCATTTTCACTCTATTATTGAGCCCATTGTCAATCTATTATTGAGCCCATTATCACTATTATTGAGCCCATTGTCGCTATATTATTGAACCCATTGTCACTCTGTATTATTGAACCCATTGTCACTCTGTTATTGAACCTACTGTCACCCTATTATTGAATCCATTGTCACTATATTATTGAGCCCATTGTTACTCTATTATTGAGCCCATTGTCACTCTATTATTGAACCCATTGTCAATCTATTATTGAGCCCATTGTCACTCTACTATTGAACCCATTGTCACTCTACTATTGAGACCATTGTCACACTGTATTATTGAAAACATTGTCACTATTATCGAACCCATTGTCACTCTGTATTATTGAACCCATTGTCATTCTATTATTGAACCCATTGTCACTCTATTATTGAGCCCATTGTCACTCTATTATTGAACCCATTGTCAATCTATTATTAAAACCTTTGTCACTCTATTATTGAGCCCATTGGCACTCAATTATTGAGCCCTTTGTCACTCTATTATTGAACCCATTGTCAATCTATTATTGAGCCCATTGTTACTCTATTATTGAGCCCATTGTCAATCAATTATTGAGCCCATTGTCACTATTATTGAACCCATTGTCACTCTATTATTGAGCCCATTGTCAATCTATTATTGAGCCCATTGTCACTCTATTATTGAACCCATTGTCACTCTATTATTGAGCCTATTGTCAATCTATTATTGAGACCATTGTCAATCTATTTTTGAACCCATTGTCACTATTATTGAAACCATTGTCACTCTATTATTGAGCCCATTGTCATTCTCTTATTGAACCCATTGTCACTCTATTATTGAACCCATTGTCAATATATTATTGAGCCCATTGTCACTCTGTATTTGTGATCCCATTGTCAATATATTATTGAGCACATTGTCACTCTGTTATTGAACCCACTGTAACTCTATTATTGACCCCATTGTTACTCTATTATTGAGCCCATTGTCACTCTATTATTGTGCCCATTGTCACTCTATTATTGAGCCCATTGTCTCTCGACTATTGAGCCCATTGTCACTCAATTATTGAACCCATTGTCATTCTATTATTGAACCCATTGTGACTCTATTATTGAGCCCATTGTCACTCTGTATTATTGAATCCATTCCCAATCTATTATTGAACCCATTGTCACTCTGTATTATTGAACCCAGTGTCACTCTGTTATTGAACCCACTGTCACGCTATTATTGAATCCATTGTCACTATATTATTGAGCCCATTGTTACACTATTATTGAGCCCATTGTCACTCTATTATTGAACCCATTGTCAATCTATTATTGAGCCCATTGTCACTCTATTATTGAACCCATTGTCACTCTACTATTGAGACCATTGTCACACTGTATTATTGAAACCATTGACATTCTATTATTGAACCCATTGTCAATCTATTATTGAGCCCATTGTCACTCTAATATTGAACCCCTTCTGACTCTATTATTGAGCCCATTGTCACTCTATTATTGAACCCATTGTCACTCTATTATTGAACGCATTGTCAATATATTATTTAGCCCATTGTCACTCTGTATTATTGAACCCATTGTCATTCTATTATTAAACTCATTGTCACTCTATTATTGAGCCCATTGTCACTCTATTTTTGAACCCATTTTCACTTTATTATTGAGCCCATTGTCAATCTGTTATTGAGCCCATTATCACTCTATTATAGAGCCCATTGTCGCTATATTATTGAAACCATTGTCAATCTATTATTGCGCCCATTGTCACTCTATTATTTAACGCATTGTAATTCTATTATTGAACCCATTATCACTCCATTATTGAGCTCATTATCATTCTATTATTGAGCCCATTGTCACTCTATTATTGAACCCTTTGTCAATCTATTATTGAGCCATTGTCACTCTATTATTGAACCCATTGTCACTCTACTATTGAGCCTATTGTCATTCGATTATTGAACCCATTGTGACTCTATTATTGAGCCCATTGTCACTCTATTATTGAACCCATTACCAATCTATTATTGAGCCCATTGTCATTCTATTATTGAGCCCATTGTCCTTCTGTTATAGAACCCATTGTGACTCTATTTTTGAGCACATTGTCACTCTGTATTGTTGCATTCATTCCCAATCTATTATTGAACCCATTGTCAATGTATTATTGATTCCATTGTCACTCTATTATTGAACCCATTGTCACTCTATTATTGAACCCATTGTCAATCTATCATTGAGCCCATTGTCACTCTGTTATTAAACCCATTGTCACACTATTATTGAAACAATTGTCACTCTATTATTGAAAACATTGTCACTCTATTATTGAAACCATTGTCACTCTGTTATTGAGCCCATTGTCAATCTATTATTGAGCCCATTTTCACTCTATTATTGAACCCATTGTCACTCTATTATTGGGCCCATTGTCAATATATTATTGAGCCCATTGTCACTCTATTATTGAGCCCATTGTTACTCTGTATTATTGAACCCATTGTCATTCTATTATTGAACCCATTGTCACTCTATTATTGAGTCCATTGTCACTCTAATATTGAGCCCTTTGTCACTCTAATATTAAGCCCCTTGTCACTCTATTATTGAGCCCATTGTCGCTCTATTATGGAGCCCATTGTCACTCTGTATAATGGAACCCATTGTCATTCTATTATTGAACCCATTTCCAATCTATTTTTAAGCCCATTGTCACTCTAGTATTGAGCCCATTGTCACTCTATTTTTGAACCCATTTTCACTCTATTATTGAGCCCATTGCCAATCTATTATTGAACCCATTGTCACTCTATTATTGAGCCCATTTGTCGCTATATTATTGAACCCATTGTCAATCTATTATTGCGCCCATTATCACTCTATTATTTAACGCATTGTAATTCTATTATTGAACCCATTATCACTCCATTATTGAGCTCATTATCATTCTATTATTGAGCCCATTGTCACTCTATTATTGAACCCTTTGTCAATCTATTATTGAGCCATTGTCACTCTATTATTGAACCCATTGTCACTCTACTATTGAGCCTATTGTCATTCGATTATTGAACCCATTGTGACTCTATTATTGAGCCCATTGTCACTCTATTATTGAACCCATTGCCAATCTATTATTGAGCCCATTTTCACTCTATTATTGAGCCCATTGTCACTCTATTATTGAACCCATTGTCCTTCTGTTATAGAACCCATTGTGACTCTATTTTTGAGCACATTGTCACTCTATTATTGAATCCATTCCCAATCTTTTATTGAACCCATTGTCAATCTATTATTGATTCCATTGTCACTCTATTATTGAGCCCATTGTCACTCTATTATTGAACCCATTGTCAATCTATCATTGAGCCCATTGTCACTCTGTTATTAAACCCATTGTCACACTATTATTGAAACAATTGTCACTCTATTATTGAAAACATTGTCAATCTATTATTGAGCCCATTTTCACTCTATTATTGAACCCATTGTCACTCTATTATTGAGCCCATTGTCAATATGTTATTGAGCCCATTGTCACTCTATTATTGAGCCCATTGTTACTCTGTATTATTGAACCCATTGTCATTCTATTATTGAACCCATTGTCACTCTATTATTGAATCCATTGTCACTCTAATATTGAGCCCTTTGTCACTCTAATATGAAGCCCATTGTCACTCTATTATTGAGCCCATTGTCGCTCTATTATTGAGCCCATTGTCACTCTGTATAATGGAACCCATTGTCATTCTATTATTGAACCCATTTCCAATCTATTTTTAAGCCCATTGTCACTCTAGTATTGAGCCCATTGTCACTCTATTTTTGAACCCATTTTCACTCTATTATTGAGCCCATTGTCAATCTATTATTGAGCCCATTATCACTATTATTGAGCCCATTTTCGCTATATTATTGAACCCATTGTCACTCTGTATTATTGAACCCATTGTCACTCTGTTATTGAACCTACTGTCACCCTATTATTGAATCCATTGTCACTATATTATTGAGCCCATTGTTACTCTATTATTGAGCCCATTGTCACTCTATTATTGAACCCATTGTCAATCTATTATTGAGCCCATTGTCACTCTACTATTGAACCCATTGTCACTCTACTATTGAGACCATTGTCACCCTGTATTATTGAAAACATTGTCACTATTATTGAACCCATTGTCACTCTGTATTATTGAACCCATTGTCATTCTATTATTGAACCCATTGTCACTCTATTATTGAGCCCATTGTCACTCTATTATTGAACCCATTGTCACTCTATTATTGAGCCCATTGTCACTCTATTATTGAACCCATTGTCAATCTATTATTAAAACCTTTGTCACTCTATTATTGAGCCCATTGGCACTCAATTATTGAGCCCTTTGTCACTCTATTATTGAACCCATTGTCAATCTATTATTGAGCCCATTGTTACTCTATTATTGAGCCAATTGTCAATCTATTATTGAGCCCATTGTCACTCTATTATTGAACCCATTGTCACTCTATTATTGAGCCCATTGTCAATCTATTATTGAGCCCATTGTCACTCTATTATTGAACCCATTGTCACTCTATTATTGAGCCTATTGTCAATCTATTATTGAGACCATTGTCAATCTATTTTTGAACCCATTGTCACTATTATTGAAACCATTGTCACTCTATTATTGAGCCCATTGTCATTCTCTTATTGAACCCATTGTCACTCTATTATTGAACCCATTGTCAATATATTATTGAGCCCATTGTCACTCTGTATTTGTGATCCCATTGTCAATATATTATTGAGCACATTGTCACTCTGTTATTGAACCCACTGTAACTCTATTATTGAACCCATTGTTACTCTATTATTGAGCCCATTGTCACTCTATTATTGTGCCCATTGTCACTCTATTATTGAGCCCATTGTCTCTCGACTATTGAGCCCATTGTCACTCAATTATTGAACCCATTGTCATTCTATTATTGAACCCATTGTGACTCTATTATTGAGCCCATTGTCACTCTGTATTATTGAATCCATTCCCAATCTATTATTGAACCCATTGTCACTCTGTATTATTGAACCCAGTGTCACTCTGTTATTGAACCCACTGTCACGCTATTATTGAATCCATTGTCACTATATTATTGAGCCCATTGTTACACTATTATTGAGCCCATTGTCACTCTATTATTGAACCCATTGTCAATCTATTATTGAGCCCATTGTCACTCTATTATTGAACCCATTGTCACTCTACTATTGAGACCATTGTCACACTGTATTATTGAAACCATTGACATTCTATTATTGAACCCATTGTCAATCTATTATTGAGCCCATTGTCACTCTAATATTGAACCCCTTCTGACTCTATTATTGAGCCCATTGTCACTCTATTATTGAACCCATTGTCACTCTATTATTGAACGCATTGTCAATATATTATTTAGCCCATTGTCACTCTGTATTATTGAACCCATTGTCATTCTATTATTAAACTCATTGTCACTCTATTATTGAGCCCATTGTCACTCTATTTTTGAACCCATTTTCACTTTATTATTGAGCCCATTGTCAATCTGTTATTGAGCCCATTATCACTCTATTATTGAGCCCATTGTCGCTATATTATTGAAACCATTGTCAATCTATTATTGCGCCCATTGTCACTCTATTATTTAACGCATTGTAATTCTATTATTGAACCCATTATCACTCCATTATTGAGCTCATTATCATTCTATTATTGAGCCCATTGTCACTCTATTATTGAACCCTTTGTCAATCTATTATTGAGCCATTGTCACTCTATTATTGAACCCATTGTCACTCTACTATTGAGCCTATTGTCATTCGATTATTGAACCCATTGTGACTCTATTATTGAGCCCATTGTCACTCTATTATTGAACCCATTGCCAATCTATTATTGAGCCGATTGTCATTCTATTATTGAGCCCATTGTCCTTCTGTTATAGAACCCATTGTGACTCTATTTTTGAGCACATTGTCACTCTGTATTGTTGCATTCATTCCCAATCTATTATTGAACCCATTGTCAATGTATTATTGATTCCATTGTCACTCTATTATTGAGCCCATTGTCACTCTATTATTGAACCCATTGTCAATCTATCATTGAGCCCATTGTCACTCTGTTATTAAACCCATTGTCACACTATTATTGAAACAATTGTCACTCTATTATTGAAAACATTGTCACTCTATTATTGAAACCATTGTCACTCTGTTATTGAGCCCATTGTCAATCTATTATTGAGCCCATTTTCACTCTATTATTGAACCCATTGTCACTCTATTATTGGGCCCATTGTCAATATATTATTGAGCCCATTGTCACTCTATTATTGAGCCCATTGTTACTCTGTATTATTCAACCCATTGTCATTCTATTATTGAACCCATTGTCACTCTATTATTGAGTCCATTGTCACTCTAATATTGAGCCCTTTGTCACTCTAATATTAAGCCCCTTGTCACTCTATTATTGAGCCCATTGTCGCTCTATTATGGAGCCCATTGTCACTCTGTATAATGGAACCCATTGTCATTCTATTATTGAACCCATTTCCAATCTATTTTTAAGCCCATTGTCACTCTAGTATTGAGCCCATTGTCACTCTATTTTTGAACCCATTTTCACTCTATTATTGAGCCCATTGCCAATCTATTATTGAGCCCATTATCACTCTATTGTTGAGCCCATTGTCGCTATATTATTGAACCCATTGTCACTCTGTATTATTGAACCCATTGTCACTCTGTTATTGAACCTACTGTCACCCTATTATTGAATCCATTGTCACTATGTTATTGAACCCATTGTTACTCTATTATTGAGCCCATTGTCACTCTATTATTGAACCCATTGTCAATCTATTATTGAGCTCATTGTCACTCTATTATTGAACCCATTGTCACTCTACTATTGAGACCATTGTCACACTGTATTTTTGAAACCATTGTCATTATACTATTGAACCCATTGTCACTCTGTATTATTGAACCCATTGTCACTCTAATATTGAACCCATTGTCACTCTATTATTGAGCCCATTGTCACTCTATTATTGAACCCATTGTCACTCTATTATTGAGCCCATTTGTCGCTATATTATTGAACCCATTGTCAATCTATTATTGCGCCCATTATCACTCTATTATTTAACGCATTGTAATTCTATTATTGAACCCATTATCACTCCATTATTGAGCTCATTATCATTCTATTATTGAGCCCATTGTCACTCTATTATTGAACCCTTTGTCAATCTATTATTGAGCCATTGTCACTCTATTATTGAACCCATTGTCACTCTACTATTGAGCCTATTGTCATTCGATTATTGAACCCATTGTGACTCTATTATTGAGCCCATTGTCACTCTATTATTGAACCCATTGCCAATCTATTATTGAGCCCATTTTCACTCTATTATTGAGCCCATTGTCACTCTATTATTGAACCCATTGTCCTTCTGTTATAGAACCCATTGTGACTCTATTTTTGAGCACATTGTCACTCTGTATTATTGAATCCATTCCCAATCTATTATTGAACGCATTGTCAATCTATTATTGATTCCATTGTCACTCTATTATTGAGCCCATTGTCACTCTATTATTGAACCCATTGTCAATCTATCATTGAGCCCATTGTCACTCTGTTATTAAACCCATTGTCACACTATTTTTGAAACAATTGTCACTCTATTATTGAAACCATTGTCACTTTATTATTGAAACCATTGTCACTCTATTATTGAAAACATTGTCACTCTATTATTGAAACCATTGTCACTCTATTATTGAGCCCATTGTCACTCTATTATTGAGCCCATTTTCACTCTATTATTGAACCCATTGTCACTCTATTATTGGGCCCATTGTCAATACATTATTGAGCCCTTTGTCACTCTATTATTGAACCCATTTTCATTCTATTATTGAACCCAAAATCACTCTATTATTGCGCCCATTGTCACTCTATTATTGAGCTCGTTGTTACTCTGTATTATTGAACCCATTGTCGTTCTATTATTGAACCCATTGTCACTCTATTATTGAGTCCATTGTCACTCTAATATTGAGCCCTTTGTCACTCTAATATTAAGCCCATTGTCACTCTATTATTGAGCCCATTGTCGCTCTATTATTGAGCCCATTGTCACTCTGTATAATGGAACCCATTGTCATTCTATTATTGAACCCATTTCCAATCTATTTTTAAGCCCATTGTCACTCTAGTATTGAGCCCATTGTCACTCTATTATTGAAGCTATTGTCACTCTATTATTGAACCCATTTTCAATATATTATTGAGCCCATTGTCACTTTGTATTATTGAACCCATTGTCATTCTATTATTAAACCCATTGTCACTCTATTATTGAGACCATTGTCACTCTATTATTGAACCCATTGTCAGTCTATTATTGAACTCATTGTCAATCTATTATTGAGCCCATTGTCACTCTATTACTGAACCCATTGTCAATCTGTTATTGAGCCCATTGTCACTCTGTATTATTAAACCCATTGTCACTCTGTTAGTGAGCCCATTGTTACTCTATTATTGAGCCCATTGTCACTCAATAATTGAACCCATTGTCAAGCTATTATTGAACCCATTGTCACTATTATTGAACCTATTGTCACACTACTATTGAGCCCATTGTCACTCTATTACTGAACCCATTTTCATTCTATTATTGAACCCATTGTGACTCTATAATTGAGCCCATTGTCACTCTATTATTGAACCCATTGTCACTGTTATTGAACCCATTGTCACTATAATTGAACCTATTGTTACCCTATTACTGAGCCCATTGTCCCTCTATTATTGAGCCCATTCTCAATCTATTATTAAACCCATTGTCACTCTATTATTGAAACCATTGTCACTATTAGTGAACCCATTGTCACTCTGTATTATTGAGCCCATTGTCATTCTATTATTGAACCCATTGTCACTCTATTATTGAACCCATTGCCAATCTATTATTGAGCCCATTTTCATTCTATTATTGAACCCATTGTGACTCTATAATTGAGCCCATTGTCACTCTATTATTGAACCCATTGTCACTGTTATTGAACCCATTGTCACTATAATTGAACCTATTGTTACCCTATTATTGAGCCCATTGTCCCTCTATTATTGAGCCCATTCTCAATCTATTATTAAACCCATTGTCACTCTATTATTGAAACCATTGTCACTATTAGTGAACCCATTGTCACTCTGTATTATTGAGCCCATTGTCATTCTATTATTGAACCCATTGTCCTTCTGTTATAGAACCCATTGTGACTCTATTTTTGAGCACATTGTCACTCTGTATTATTGAATCCATTCCCAATCTATTATTGAACGCATTGTCAATCTATTATTGAGCCCCTTTTCACTCTATTATTGAACCCATTGTCACTCTATTATTGGGCCCATTGTCAATATATTATTGAGCCCATTGTCACTTTATTATTGAACCCATTTTCATTCTATTATTGAACCCATGATCACTCTATTATTGCGCCCATTGTCACTCTATTATTGAGCCCGTTGTTACTCTGTATTATTGAACCCATTGTCATTCTATTATTGAACCCATTGTCACTCTATTATTGAGTCCATTGTCACTCTAATATTGAGCCCTTTGTCACTCTAATATTAAGCCCATTGTCACTCTATTATCGAGCTCATTGTCACTCTGTATAATGGAACCCATTGTCATTCTATTATTGAACCCATTTCCAATCTATTTTTAAGAAAATTGTCACTCTAGTATTGAGCCCATTGTCACTCTGTAATATTGAAGCTATTGTCACTCTATTATTGAACCCATTTTCAATATATTATTGAGCCCATTGTCACTTTGTATTATTGAACCCATTGTCATTCTATTATTAAACCCATTGTCACTCTATTATTGAGACCATTGTCACTCTATTATTGAACCCATTGTCAGTCTATTATTGAACTCATTGTCAATCTATTATTGAGCCCATTGTCACTCTATTACTGAACCCATTGTCAATCTATTATTGAGCCCATTGTCACTCTGTATTATGAAACCCATTGGCACTCTGTTAGTGAGCCCATTGTTACTCTATTATTGAGCCCATTGTCACTCAATAATTGAACCCATTGTCAAGCTATTATTGAACCCATTGTCACTATTATTGAACCTATTGTCCCACTACTATTGAGCCCAATGTCACTCTATTACTGAACCCATTGTCATTCTATTATTGAACCCATTGTGACTCTATAATTGAGCCCATTGTCACTCTATTATTGAACCCATTGTCACAATAATTGAACCTATTGTTACCCTATTATTGAGCCCATTGTCCCTCTATTATTGAGCCCATTGTCAATCTATTATTAAACCCATTGTCACTCTATTATTGAAACCATTGTCACTATTAGTGAACCCATTGTCACTCTGTATTATTGAACCAATTGTCATTCTATTCTTGAACCCATTGTCACTCTATTATTGAGCCCATTGTCACTCTATTATTGAACCCATTGTCAATCTATTATTAAACCCTTTGTCACTCTATTATTGAGCCCATTGGCACTCCATTATTGAGCCCATTGTCACTCTATTATTGAACCCATTGTCAATCTATTATTGAGCCCATTGTCACTCTATTATTGAGCCCACTGTCAATCTATTATTGAGCCCATTGTCACTATTATTGAACCCATTGTCACTCTATTATTGAGCCCATTGTCAATCTATTATTGAGCCCATTGTCACTCTATTATTGAACCCATTGTCACTCTATTATTGAGCCTATTGTCAATCTATTATTGAGACCATTGTCAATCTATTTTTGAACCCATTGTCACTATTATTGAAACCATTGTCACTCTATTATTGAGCCCATTGTCACTCTCTTATTGAACCCATTGTCACTCTATTATTGAACCCATTGTCAATATATTATTGAGCCCATTGTCACTCTGTATTTGTGATCCCATTGTCAATATATTATTGAGCACATTGTCACTCTGTTATTGAACCCACTGTAACTCTATTATTGAACCCATTGTTACTCTATTATTGAGCCCATTGTCACTCTATTATTGTGCCCATTGTCACTCTATTATTGAGCCCATTGTCTCTCGACTATTGAGCCCATTGTCACTCAATTATTGAACCCATTGTCATTCTATTATTGAACCCATTGTGACTCTATTATTGAGCCCATTGTCACTCTGTATTATTGAATCCATTCCCAATCTATTATTGAACCCATTGTCACTCTGTATTATTGAACCCAGTGTCACTCTGTTATTGAACCCACTGTCACGCTATTATTGAATCCATTGTCACTATATTATTGAGCCCATTGTTACACTATTATTGAGCCCATTGTCACTCTATTATTGAACCCATTGTCAATCTATTATTGAGCCCATTGTCACTCTATTATTGAACCCATTGTCACTCTACTATTGAGACCATTGTCACACTGTATTATTGAAACCATTGACATTCTATTATTGAACCCATTGTCAATCTATTATTGAGCCCATTGTCACTCTAATATTGAACCCCTTCTGACTCTATTATTGAGCACATTGTCACTCTATTATTGAACCCATTGTCACTCTATTATTGAACGCATTGTCAATATATTATTTAGCCCATTGTCACTCTGTATTATTGAACCCATTGTCATTCTATTATTAAACTCATTGTCACTCTATTATTGAGCCCATTGTCACTCTATTTTTGAACCCATTTTCACTTTATTATTGAGCCCATTGTCAATCTGTTATTGAGCCCATTATCACTCTATTATTGAGCCCATTGTCGCTATATTATTGAAACCATTGTCAATCTATTATTGCGCCCATTGTCACTCTATTATTTAACGCATTGTAATTCTATTATTGAACCCATTATCACTCCATTATTGAGCTCATTATCATTCTATTATTGAGCCCATTGTCACTCTATTATTGAACCCTTTGTCAATCTATTATTGAGCCATTGTCACTCTATTATTGAACCCATTGTCACTCTACTATTGAGCCTATTGTCATTCGATTATTGAACCCATTGTGACTCTATTATTGAGCCCATTGTCACTCTATTATTGAACCCATTGCCAATCTATTATTGAGCCCATTGTCATTCTATTATTGAGCCCATTGTCCTTCTGTTATAGAACCCATTGTGACTCTATTTTTGAGCACATTGTCACTCTGTATTGTTGCATTCATTCCCAATCTATTATTGAACCCATTGTCAATGTATTATTGATTCCATTGTCACTCTATTATTGAGCCCATTGTCACTCTATTATTGAACCCATTGTCAATCTATCATTGAGCCCATTGTCACTCTGTTATTAAACCCATTGTCACACTATTATTGAAACAATTGTCACTCTATTATTGAAAACATTGTCACTCTATTATTGAAACCATTGTCACTCTGTTATTGAGCCCATTGTCAATCTATTATTGAGCCCATTTTCACTCTATTATTGAACCCATTGTCACTCTATTATTGGGCCCATTGTCAATATATTATTGAGCCCATTGTCACTCTATTATTGAGCCCATTGTTACTCTGTATTATTGAACCCATTGTCATTCTATTATTGAACCCATTGTCACTCTATTATTGAGTCCATTGTCACTCTAATATTGAGCCCTTTGTCACTCTAATATTAAGCCCCTTGTCACTCTATTATTGAGCCCATTGTCGCTCTATTATTGAGCCCATTGTCACTCTGTATAATGGAACCCATTGTCATTCTATTATTGAACCCATTTCCAATCTATTTTTAAGCCCATTGTCACTCTAGTATTGAGCCCATTGTCACTCTATTTTTGAACCCATTTTCACTCTATTATTGAGCCCATTGCCAATCTATTATTGAGCCCATTATCACTCTATTGTTGAGCCCATTGTCGCTATATTATTGAACCCATTGTCACTCTGTATTATTGAACCCATTGTCACTCTGTTATTGAACCTACTGTCACCCTATTATTGAATCCATTGTCACTATGTTATTGAGCCCATTGTTACTCTATTATTGAGCCCATTGTCACTCTATTATTGAACCCATTGTCAATCTATTATTGAGCTCATTGTCACTCTATTATTGAACCCATTGTCACTCTACTATTGAGACCATTGTCACACTGTATTTTTGAAACCATTGTCATTATACTATTGAACCCATTGTCACTCTGTATTATTGAACCCATTGTCACTCTAATATTGAACCCATTGTCACTCTATTATTGAGCCCATTGTCACTCTATTATTGAACCCATTGTCACTCTATTATTGAGCCCATTTGTCGCTATATTATTGACCCCATTGTCAATCTATTATTGCGCCCATTATCACTCTATTATTTAACGCATTGTAATTCTATTATTGAACCCATTATCACTCCATTATTGAGCTCATTATCATTCTATTATTGAGCCCATTGTCACTCTATTATTGAACCCTTTGTCAATCTATTATTGAGCCATTGTCACTCTATTATTGAACCCATTGTCACTCTACTATTGAGCCTATTGTCATTCGATTATTGAACCCATTGTGACTCTATTATTGAGCCCATTGTCACTCTATTATTGAACCCATTGCCAATCTATTATTGAGCCCATTTTCACTCTATTATTGAGCCCATTGTCACTCTATTATTGAACCCATTGTCCTTCTGTTATAGAACCCATTGTGACTCTATTTTTGAGCACATTGTCACTCTGTATTATTGAATCCATTCCCAATCTATTATTGAACCCATTGTCAATCTATTATTGATTCCATTGTCACTCTATTATTGAGCCCATTGTCACTCTATTATTGAACCCATTGTCAATCTATCATTGAGCCCATTGTCACTCTGTTATTAAACCCATTGTCACACTATTTTTGAAACAATTGTCACTCTATTATTGAAACCATTGTCACTTTATTATTGAAACCATTGTCACTCTATTATTGAAAACATTGTCACTCTATTATTGAAACCATTGTCACTCTATTATTGAGTCCATTGTCACTCTATTATTGAGCCCATTTTCACTCTATTATTGAACCCATTGTCACTCTATTATTGGGCCCATTGTCAATACATTATTGAGCCCTTTGTCACTCTATTATTGAACCCATTTTCATTCTATTATTGAACCCAAAATCACTCTATTATTGCGCCCATTGTCACTCTATTATTGAGCTCGTTGTTACTCTGTATTATTGAACCCATTGTCGTTCTATTATTGAACCCATTGTCACTCTATTATTGAGTCCATTGTCACTCTAATATTGAGCCCTTTGTCACTCTAATATTAAGCCCATTGTCACTCTATTATTGAGCCCATTGTCGCTCTATTATTGAGCCCATTGTCACTCTGTATAATGGAACCCATTGTCATTCTATTATTGAACCCATTTCCAATCTATTTTTAAGCCCATTGTCACTCTAGTATTGAGCCCATTGTCACTCTATTATTGAAGCTATTGTCACTCTATTATTGAACCCATTTTCAATATATTATTGAGCCCATTGTCACTTTGTATTATTGAACCCATTGTCATTCTATTATTAAACCCATTGTCACTCTATTATTGAGACCATTGTCACTCTATTATTGAACCCATTGTCAGTCTATTATTGAACTCATTGTCAATCTATTATTGAGCCCATTGTCACTCTATTACTGAACCCATTGTCAATCTGTTATTGAGCCCATTGTCACTCTGTATTATTAAACCCATTGTCACTCTGTTAGTGAGCCCATTGTTACTCTATTATTGAGCCCATTGTCACTCAATAATTGAACCCATTGTCAAGCTATTATTGAACCCATTGTCACTATTATTGAACCTATTGTCACACTACTATTGAGCCCATTGTCACTCTATTACTGAACCCATTTTCATTCTATTATTGAACCCATTGTGACTCTATAATTGAGCCCATTGTCACTCTATTATTGAACCCATTGTCACTGTTATTGAACCCATTGTCACTATAATTGAACCTATTGTTACCCTATTATTGAGCCCATTGTCCCTCTATTATTGAGCCCATTCTCAATCTATTATTAAACCCATTGTCACTCTATTATTGAAACCATTGTCACTATTATTGAACCCATTGTCACTCTGTATTATTGAGCCCATTGTCATTCTATTATTGAACCCATTGTCACTCTATTATTGAACCCATTGCCAATCTATTATTGAGCCCATTTTCATTCTATTATTGAACCCATTGTGACTCTATAATTGAGCCCATTGTCACTCTATTATTGAACCCATTGTCACTGTTATTGAACCCATTGTCACTATAATTGAACCTATTGTTACCCTATTATTGAGCCCATTGTCCCTCTATTATTGAGCCCATTCTCAATCTATTATTAAACCCATTGTCACTCTATTATTGAAACCATTGTCACTATTAGTGAACCCATTGTCACTCTGTATTATTGAGCCCATTGTCATTCTATTATTGAACCCATTGTCCTTCTGTTATAGAACCCATTGTGACTCTATTTTTGAGCACATTGTCACTCTGTATTATTGAATCCATTCCCAATCTATTATTGAACGCATTGTCAATCTATTATTGATCCCATTATCACTATTATTGAGCCTATTGTCACTCTATTATTGAAACCATTGTCAATCTATCATTGAGCCCATTGTCACTCTGTTATTAAACCCATTGTCACACTATTATTGAAACAATTGTCACTCTATTATTGAAACCATTGTCACTCTATTATTGAAACCATTGTCACTCTATTATTGAAAACATTGTCACTCTATTATTGAAACCATTGTCACTCTATTATTGAGCCCATTGTCAATCTATTATTGAGCCCCTTTTCACTCTATTATTGAACCCATTGTCACTCTATTATTGGGCCCATTGTCAATATATTATTGAGCCCATTGTCACTTTATTATTGAACCCATTTTCATTCTATTATTGAACCCATGATCACTCTATTATTGCGCCCATTGTCACTCTATTATTGAGCCCGTTGTTACTCTGTATTATTGAACCCATTGTCATTCTATTATTGAACCCATTGTCACTCTATTATTGAGTCCATTGTCACTCTAATATTGAGCCCTTTGTCACTCTAATATTAAGCCCATTGTCACTCTATTATCGAGCTCATTGTCACTCTGTATAATGGAACCCATTGTCATTCTATTATTGAACCCATTTCCGATCTATTTTTAAGAAAATTGTCACTCTAGTATTGAGCCCATTGTCACTCTGTAATATTGAAGCTATTGTCACTCTATTATTGAACCCATTTTCAATATATTATTGAGCCCATTGTCACTTTGTATTATTGAACCCATTGTCATTCTATTATTAAACCCATTGTCACTCTATTATTGAGACCATTGTCACTCTATTATTGAACCCATTGTCAGTCTATTATTGAACTCATTGTCAATCTATTATTGAGCCCATTGTCACTCTATTACTGAACCCATTGTCAATCTATTATTGAGCCCATTGTCACTCTGTATTATGAAACCCATTGGCACTCTGTTAGTGAGCCCATTGTTACTCTATTATTGAGCCCATTGTCACTCAATAATTGAACCCATTGTCAATCTATTATTGAACCCATTGTCACTATTATTGAACCTATTGTCCCACTACTATTGAGCCCAATGTCACTCTATTACTGAACCCATTGTCATTCTATTATTGAACCCATTGTGACTCTATAATTGAGCCCATTGTCACTCTATTATTGAACCCATTGTCACAATAATTGAACCTATTGTTACCCTATTATTGAGCCCATTGTCCCTCTATTATTGAGCCCATTGTCAATCTATTATTAAACCCATTGTCACTCTATTATTGAAACCATTGTCACTATTAGTGAACCCATTGTCACTCTATTATTGAACCAATTGTCATTCTATTCTTGAACCCATTGTCACTCTATTATTGAGCCCATTGTCACTCTATTATTGAACCCATTGTCAATCTATTATTAAACCCTTTGTCACTCTATTATTGAGCCCATTGGCACTCCATTATTGAGCCCATTGTCACTCTATTATTGAACCCATTGTCAATCTATTATTGAGCCCATTGTCACTCTATTATTGAGCCCACTGTCAATCTATTATTGAGCCCATTGTCACTATTATTGAACCCATTGTCACTCTATTATTGAGCCCATTGTCAATCTATTATTGAGCCCATTGTCACTCTATTATTGAACCCATTGTCACTCTATTATTGAGCCTATTGTCAATCTATTATTGAGACCATTGTCAATCTATTTTTGAACCCATTGTCACTATTATTGAAACCATTGTCACTCTATTATTGAGCCCATTGTGACTCTCTTATTGAACCCATTGTCACTCTATTATTGAACCCATTGTCAATATATTATTGAGCCCATTGTCACTCTGTATTTGTGATCCCATTGTCAATATATTATTGAGCACATTGTCACTCTGTTATTGAACCCACTGTAACTCTATTATTGAACCCATTGTTACTCTATTATTGAGCCCATTGTCACTCTATTATTGTGCCCATTGTCACTCTATTATTGAGCCCATTGTCTCTCGACTATTGAGCCCATTGTCACTCAATTATTGAACCCATTGTCATTCTATTATTGAACCCATTGTGACTCTATTATTGAGCCCATTGTCACTCTGTATTATTGAATCCATTCCCAATCTATTATTGAACCCATTGTCACTCTGTATTATTGAACCCAGTGTCACTCTGTTATTGAACCCACTGTCACGCTATTATTGAATCCATTGTCACTATATTATTGAGCCCATTGTTACACTATTATTGAGCCCATTGTCACTCTATTATTGAACCCATTGTCAATCTATTATTGAGCCCATTGTCACTCTATTATTGAACCCATTGTCACTCTACTATTGAGACCATTGTCACACTGTATTATTGAAACCATTGACATTCTATTATTGAACCCATTGTCAATCTATTATTGAGCCCATTGTCACTCTAATATTGAACCCAAAATGACTCTATTATTGAGCCCATTGTCACTCTATTATTGAACCCATTGTCACTCTATTATTGAACGCATTGTCAATATATTATTTAGCCCATTGTCACTCTGTATTATTGAACCCATTGTCATTCTATTATTAAACTCATTGTCACTCTATTATTGAGCCCATTGTCACTCTATTTTTGAACCCATTTTCACTTTATTATTGAGCCCATTGTCAATCTGTTATTGAGCCCATTATCACTCTATTATTGAGCCCATTGTCGCTATATTATTGAAACCATTGTCAATCTATTATTGCGCCCATTGTCACTCTATTATTTAACGCATTGTAATTATATTATTGAACCCATTATCACTCCATTATTGAGCTCATTATCATTCTATTATTGAGCCCATTGTCACTCTATTATTGAACCCTTTGTCAATCTATTATTGAGCCATTGTCACTCTATTATTGAACCCATTGTCACTCTACTATTGAGCCTATTGTCATTCGATTATTGAACCCATTGTGACTCTATTATTGAGCCCATTGTCACTCTATTATTGAACCCATTGTCAATCTATCATTGAGCCCATTGTCACTCTGTTATTAAACCCATTGTCACACTATTATTGAAACAATTGTCACTCTATTATTGAAAACATTGTCACTCTATTATTGAAACCATTGTCACTCTGTTATTGAGCCCATTGTCAATCTATTATTGAGCCCATTTTCACTCTATTATTGAACCCATTGTCACTCTATTATTGGGCCCATTGTCAATATATTATTGAGCCCATTGTCACTCGATTATTGAGCCCATTGTTACTCTGTATTATTGAACCCATTGTCATTCTATTATTGAACCCATTGTCACTCTATTATTGAGTCCATTGTCACTCTAATATTGAGCCCTTTGTCACTCTAATATTAAGCCCCTTGTCACTCTATTATTGAGCCCATTGTCGCTCTATTATTGAGCCCATTGTCACTCTGTATAATGGAACCCATTGTCATTCTATTATTGAACCCATTTCCAATCTATTTTTAAGCCCATTGTCACTCTAGTATTGAGCCCATTGTCACTCTATTTTTGAACCCATTTTCACTCTATTATTGAGCCCATTGCCAATCTATTATTGAGCCCATTATCACTCTATTGTTGAGCCCATTGTCGCTATATTATTGAACCCATTGTCACTCTGTATTATTGAACCCATTGTCACTCTGTTATTGAACCTACTGTCACCCTATTATTGAATCCATTGTCACTATGTTATTGAGCCCATTGTTACTCTATTATTGAGCCCATTGTCACTCTATTATTGAACCCATTGTCAATCTATTATTGAGCTCATTGTCACTCTATTATTGAACCCATTGTCACTCTACTATTGAGACAATTGTCACACTGTATTTTTGAAACCATTGTCATTATACTATTGAACCCATTGTCACTCTGTATTATTGAACCCATTGTCACTCTAATATTGAACCCATTGTCACTCTATTATTGAGCCCATTGTCACTCTATTATTGAACCCATTGTCACTCTATTATTGAGCCCATTTGTCGCTATATTATTGAACCCATTGTCAATCTATTATTGCGCCCATTATCACTCTATTATTTAACGCATTGTAATTCTATTATTGAACCCATTATCACTCCATTATTGAGCTCATTATCATTCTATTATTGAGCCCATTGTCACTCTATTATTGAACCCTTTGTCAATCTATTATTGAGCCATTGTCACTCTATTATTGAACCCATTGTCACTCTACTATTGAGGCTATTGTCATTCGATTATTGAACCCATTGTGACTCTATTATTGAGCCCATTGTCACTCTATTATTGAACCCATTGCCAATCGATTATTGAGCCCATTTTCACTCTATTATTGAGCCCATTGTCACTCTATTATTGAACCCATTGTCCTTCTGTTATAGAACCCATTGTGACTCTATTTTTGAGCACATTGTCACTCTGTATTATTGAATCCATTCCCAATCTATTATTGAACCCATTGTCAATCTATTATTGATTCCATTGTCACTCTATTATTGAGCCCATTGTCACTCTATTATTGAACCCATTGTCAATCTATCATTGAGCCCATTGTCACTCTGTTATTAAACCCATTGTCACACTATTTTTGAAACAATTGTCACTCTATTATTGAAACCATTGTCACTTTATTATTGAAACCATTGTCACTCTATTATTGAAAACATTGTCACTCTATTATTGAAACCATTGTCACTCTATTATTGAGTCCATTGTCACTCTATTATTGAGCCCATTTTCACTCTATTATTGAACCCATTGTCACTCTATTATTGGGCCCATTGTCAATACATTATTGAGCCCTTTGTCACTCTATTATTGAACCCATTTTCATTCTATTATTGAACCCAAAATCACTCTATTATTGCGCCCATTGTCACTCTATTATTGAGCTCGTTGTTACTCTGTATTATTGAACCCATTGTCGTTCTATTATTGAACCCATTGTCACTCTATTATTGAGTCCATTGTCACTCTAATATTGAGCCCTTTGTCACTCTAATATTAAGCCCATTGTCACTCTATTATTGAGCCCATTGTCGCTCTATTATTGAGCCCATTGTCACTCTGTATAATGGAACCCATTGTCATTCTATTATTGAACCCATTTCCAATCTATTTTTAAGCCCATTGTCACTCTAGTATTGAGCCCATTGTCACTCTATTATTGAAGCTATTGTCACTCTATTATTGAACCCATTTTCAATATATTATTGAGCCCATTGTCACTTTGTATTATTGAACCCATTGTCATTCTATTATTAAACCCATTGTCACTCTATTATTGAGACCATTGTCACTCTATTATTGAACCCATTGTCAGTCTATTATTGAACTCATTGTCAATCTATTATTGAGCCCATTGTCACTCTATTACTGAACCCATTGTCAATCTGTTATTGAGCCCATTGTCACTCTGTATTATTAAACCCATTGTCACTCTGTTAGTGAGCCCATTGTTACTCTATTATTGAGCCCATTGTCACTCAATAATTGAACCCATTGTCAAGCTATTATTGAACCCATTGTCACTATTATTGAACCTATTGTCACACTACTATTGAGCCCATTGTCACTCTATTACTGAACCCATTTTCATTCTATTATTGAACCCATTGTGACTCTATAATTGAGCCCATTGTCACTCTATTATTGAACCCATTGTCACTGTTATTGAACCCATTGTCACTATAATTGAACCTATTGTTACCCTATTATTGAGCCCATTGTCCCTCTATTATTGAGCCCATTCTCAAGCTATTATTAAACCCATTGTCACTCTATTATTGAAACCATTGTCACTATTAGTGAACCCATTGTCACTCTGTATTATTGAGCCCATTGTCATTCTATTATTGAACCCATTGTCACTCTATTATTGAACCCATTGCCAATCTATTATTGAGCCCATTTTCATTCTATTATTGAACCCATTGTGACTCTATAATTGAGCCCATTGTCACTCTATTATTGAACCCATTGTCACTGTTATTGAACCCATTGTCACTATAATTGAACCTATTGTTACCCTATTATTGAGCCCATTGTCCCTCTATTTTTGAGCCCATTCTCAATCTATTATTAAACCCATTGTCACTCTATTATTGAAACCATTGTCACTATTAGTGAACCCATTGTCACTCTGTATTATTGAGCCCATTGTCATTCTATTATTGAACCCATTGTCCTTCTGTTATAGAACCCATTGTGACTCTATTTTTGAGCACATTGTCACTCTGTATTATTGAATCCATTCCCAATCTATTATTGAACGCATTGTCAATCTATTATTGATCCCATTATCACTATTATTGAGCCTATTGTCACTCTATTATTGAAACCATTGTCAATCTATCATTGAGCCCATTGTCACTCTGTTATTAAACCCATTGTCACACTATTATTGAAACAATTGTCACTCTATTATTGAAACCATTGTCACTCTATTATTGAAACCATTGTCACTCTATTATTGAAAACATTGTCACTCTATTATTGAAATCATTGTCACTCTATTATTGAGCCCATTGTCAATCTATTATTGAGCCCCTTTTCACTCTATTATTGAACCCATTGTCACTCTATTATTGGGCCCATTGTCAATATATTATTGAGCCCATTGTCACTTTATTATTGAACCCATTTTCATTCTATTATTGAACCCATGATCACTCTATTATTGCGCCCATTGTCACTCTATTATTGAGCCCGTTGTTACTCTGTATTATTGAACCCATTGTCATTCTATTATTGAACCCATTGTCACTCTATTATTGAGTCCATTGTCACTCTAATATTGAGCCCTTTGTCACTCTAATATTAAGCCCATTGTCACTCTATTATTGAGCTCATTGTCACTCTGTATAATGGAACCCATTGTCATTCTATTATTGAACCCATTTCCAATCTATTTTTAAGAAAATTGTCACTCTAGTATTGAGCCCATTGTCACTCTGTAACATTGAAGCTATTGTCACTCTATTATTGAACCCATTTTCAATATATTATTGAGCCCATTGTCACTTTGTATTATTGAACCCATTGTCATTCTATTATTAAACCCATTGTCACTCTATTATTGAGACCATTGTCACTCTATTATTGAACCCATTGTCAGTCTATTATTGAACTCATTGTCAATCTATTATTGAGCCCATTGTCACTCTATTACTGAACCCATTGTCAATCTATTATTGAGCCCATTGTCACTCTGTATTATGAAACCCATTGGCACTCTGTTAGTGAGCCCATTGTTACTCTATTATTGAGCCCATTGTCACTCAATAATTGAACCCATTGTCAAGCTATTATTGAACCCATTGTCACTATTATTGAACCTATTGTCCCACTACTATTGAGCCCAATGTCACTCTATTACTGAACCCATTGTCATTCTATTATTGAACCCATTGTGACTCTATAATTGAGCCCATTGTCACTCTATTATTGAACCCATTGTCACAATAATTGAACCTATTGTTACCCTATTATTGAGCCCATTGTCCCTCTATTATTGAGCCCATTGTCAATCTATTATTAAACCCATTGTCACTCTATTATTGAAACCATTGTCACTATTAGTGAACCCATTGTCACTCTGTATTATTGAACCAATTGTCATTCTATTATTGAACCCATTGTCACTCTATTATTGAGCCCATTGTCACTCTATTATTGAACCCATTGTCAATCTATTATTAAACCCTTTGTCACTCTATTATTGAGCCCATTGGCACTCCATTATTGAGCCCATTGTCACTCTATTATTGAACCCATTGTCAATCTATTATTGAGCCCATTGTCACTCTATTATTGAGCCCACTGTCAATCTATTATTGAGCCCATTGTCACTATTATTGAACCCATTGTCACTCTATTATTGAGCCCATTGTCAATCTATTATTGAGCCCATTGTCACTCTATTATTGAACCCATTGTCAGTCTATTATTGAGCCTATTGTCAATCTATTATTGAGCCCATTGTCAATCTATTATTGAACCCATTGTCACTATTATTGAACCCATTGTCACTCTATTATTGAGCCCATTGTCACTCTATTATTGAACCCATTGTCAGTCTATTATTGAGCCTATTGTCAATCTATTATTGAGCCCATTGTCAATCTATTTTTGAACCCATTGTCACTATTATTGAAACCATTGTCACTCTATTATTGAGCCCATTCTCACTCTCTTATTGAACCCATTGTCACTCTATTATTGAACCCATTGTCAATATATTATTGAGCCCATTGTCACTCTGTATTAGTGATCCCATTGTCAATATATTATTGAGCACATTGTCACTCTGTTATTGAACCCACTGTAACTCTATTATTGAACCCATTGTTACTCTATTATTGAGCCCATTGTCACTCTATTATTGTGCCCATTGTCACTCTATTATTGAGCCCATTGTCTCTCGACTATTGAGCCATTGTCACTCAATTATTGAACCCATTGTCATTCTATTATTGAACCCATTGTGACTCTATTATTGAGCCCATTGTCACTCTGTATTATTGAATACATTCCCAATCTATTATTGAACCCATTGTCACTCTGTATTATTGAACCCATTGTCACTCTGTTATTGAACCCACTGTCACCCTATTATTGAATCCATTGTCACTATATTATTGAGCCCATTGTTACACTATTATTGAGCCCATTGTCACTCTATTATTGAACCCATTGTCAATATATTATTGAGCCCATTGTCACTCTATTATTGAACCCATTGTCACTCTACTATTGAGACCATTGTCACACTGTATTATTGAAACCATTGACATTCTATTATTGAACCCATTGTCAATCAATTATTGAGCCCATTGTCACTCTAATATTGAACCCATTCTGACTCTATTATTGAGCCCATTGTCACTCTATTATTGAACCCATTGTCACTCTATTATTGAACGCATTGTCAATATATTATTTAGCCCATTGAAACTCTGTATTATTGAACCCATTGTCATTCTATTATTAAACTCATTGTCACTCTATTATTGAGCCCATTGTCACTGTATTCCTGAACCCATTGTCAATCTATTATTGAGCCCATTGTCACTCTATTTTTGAACCCATTTTCACTCTATTATTGAGCCCATTGTCAATCTGTTATTGAGCCCATTATCACTCTATTATTGAGCCCATTGTCGCTATATTATTGAACCCATTGTCAATCTATCATTGAGCCCATTGTCACTCTGTTATCAAACCCATTGTCACACTATTATTGAAACAATTGACACTCTATTATTGAAAACATTGTCACTCTATTATTGAAACCATTGTCACTCTATTATTGAGCCCATTGTCAATCTATTATTGAGCCCATTTTCACTCTATTATTGAACCCATTGTCACTCTAATATTGGGCCCATTGTCAATATATTATTGAGCCCATTGTCACTCTATTATTGAGCCCATTGTTACTCTGTATTATTGAACCCATTGTCATTCTATTATTGAGTCCATTGTCACTCTATTATTGAGTCCATTGTCACTCTAATATTGAGCCCTTTGTCACTCTAATATTAAGCCCATTGTCACTCTATTATTGAGCCCATTGTCGCTCTATTATTGAGCCCATTGTCACTCTGTATAATGGAACCCTTTGTCATTCTATTATTGAACCCATTTCCAATCTATTTTTAAGCCCATTGTCACTCTAGTATTGAGCCCATTGTCACTCTATTTTTGAACCCATTTTCACTCTATTATTGAGCCCATTGTCAATCTATCATTGAGCCCATTGTCACTCTGTTATTAAACCCATTGTCACACTATTTTTGAAACAATTGTCAATCTATTATTGAAACCATTGTCACTTTATTATTGAAACCATTCTCACTCTATTATTGAAAACATTGTCACTCTATTATTGAAACCATTGTCACTCTATTATTGAGCCCATTGTCAATCTATTATTGAGCCCATTTTCACTCTATTATTGAACCCATTGTCACTCTATTATTGGGCCCATTGTCAATATATTATTGAGCCCTTTGTCACTCTATTATTGAACCCATTTTCATTCTATTATTGAACCCAAAATCACTCTATTATTGCGCCCATTGTCACTCTATTATTGAGCCCGTTGTTACTCTGTATTATTGAACCCATTGTCATTCTATTATTGAACCCATTGTCGCTCTATTATTGAGCCCATTGTCACTCTGTATAATGGAACCCATTGTCATTCTATTATTGAACCCATTGTCACTCTATTATTTGGCCCATTGTCAATACATTATTGAGCCCATTGTCACTCTATTATTGAACCCATTTTCATTCTATTATTGAACCCATTATCACTCTATTATTGCGCCCATTGTCACTCTATTATTGAGCCTGTTGTTACTCTGTATTATTGAACCCATTGTCATTCTATTATTGAACCCATTGTCACTCTATTATTGAACCCATTGCCAGTCTATTATTGAACTCATTGTCAATCTATTATTGAGCCCATTGTCACTCTATTACTGAACCCATTGTCAATCTATTATTGAGCCCATTGTCACTCTGTATTATTAAACCCATTGTCATTCTGTCAGTGAGCCCATTGTTACTCTATTATTGAGCCCATTGTCACTCAGTAATTGAACCCATTGTCAAGCTATTATTGAACCCATTGTCACTATTATTGAACCTATTGTCACAGTACTATTGAGCCCAATGTCACTCTATTACTGAACCCATTGTCATTCTATTATTGAACCCATTGTCACTGGTATTGAAGCCGTTGTCACTATAATTGAACCTATTGTTACCATATTATTGAGCCCATTGTCCCTCTATTATTGAGCCCATTGTCAATCTATTATTAAACCCATTGTCACTCTATTATTGAAAACATTGTCACTATTAGTGAACCCACTGTCACTCTGTATTATTGAACCCATTGTCATTCTATTATTGAACCCATTGTCACTCTATTATTGAGCCCATTGTCACTCTATTATTGAACCCATTGTCAATCTATTATTAAACCCTTTGTCACTCTATTACTGAGCCCATTGGCACTCCATTATTGAGCCCATTGTCACTCTATTATTGAACCCATTGTCAATCTATTATTGAGCCCATTGTCACTCTATTATTGAGCCCATTGTCAATCTATTATTGAGCCCATTGTCACTCTATTATTGAACCCATTGTCACTCTATTATTGAGCCCATTGTCAATCTATTATTGAGCCCATTGTCACTCTATTATTGAACCCATTGTCAGTCTATTATTGAGCCTATTTTCAATCTATTATTGAGCCCATTGTCAATCTATTATTGAACCCCATTGTCACTATTATTGAACCCATTGTCACTCTATTATTGAGCCCATTGTCACTCTATTATTGAACCCATTGTCACTATATTATTGTATCCATTGTCAATATATTATTGAGCCCATTGTCACTCTGTATTATTGATCCCATTGTCAATATATTATTGAGCCCATTGTCACTCTGTTATTGAACCCACTGTAACTCTATTAATGAATCCATTGTCACTCTATTATTGAGCCCATTGTTACTCTATTATTGAGCCCATTGTCACTCTATTATTGAACCCATTGTCAATCTATTATTGAGCACATTGTCACTCTATTATTGAACCCATTGTCACTCTACTATTGAGACCATTATCACACTGTATTATTGAAGCCTTTGTCATTCTATTATTGAACCCATTGTCACTCTATTATTGAGCCTATTTTCACTCTCTTTTTGAACCCATTGTCAATCTATTATTGAACCCATTGTCAATCTATTATTTAACGCATTGTAATTCTATTATTGAACCCATTATCACTCCATTATTGAGCTCATTATCATTCTATTATTGAGCCCATTGTCACTCTATTATTGAACCCTTTGTCAATCTATTATTGAGCCATTGTCACTCTATTATTGAACCCATTGTCACTCTACTATTGAGCCTATTGTCATTCGATTATTGAACCCATTGTGACTCTATTATTGAGCCCATTGTCACTCTATTATTGAACCCATTGCCAATCTATTATTGAGCCCATTGTCATTCTATTATTGAGCCCATTGTCCTTCTGTTATAGAACCCATTGTGACTCTATTTTTGAGCACATTGTCACTCTGTATTGTTGCATTCATTCCCAATCTATTATTGAACCCATTGTCAATGTATTATTGATTCCATTGTCACTCTATTATTGAGCCCATTGTCACTCTATTATTGAACCCATTGTCAATCTATCATTGAGCCCATTGTCACTCTGTTATTAAACCCATTGTCACACTATTATTGAAACAATTGTCACTCTATTATTGAAAACATTGTCACTCTATTATTGAAACCATTGTCACTCTGTTATTGAGCCCATTGTCAATCTATTATTGAGCCCATTTTCACTCTATTATTGAACCCATTGTCACTCTATTATTGGGCCCATTGTCAATATATTATTGAGCCCATTGTCACTCTATTATTGAGCCCATTGTTACTCTGTATTATTGAACCCATTGTCATTCTATTATTGAACCCATTGTCACTCTATTATTGAGTCCATTGTCACTCTAATATTGAGCCCTTTGTCACTCTAATATTAAGCCCCTTGTCACTCTATTATTGAGCCCATTGTCGCTCTATTATTGAGCCCATTGTCACTCTGTATAATGGAACCCATTGTCATTCTATTATTGAACCCATTTCCAATCTATTTTTAAGCCCATTGTCACTCTAGTATTGAGCCCATTGTCACTCTATTTTTGAACCCATTTTCACTCTATTATTGAGCCCATTGCCAATCTATTATTGAGCCCATTATCACTCTATTGTTGAGCCCATTGTCGCTATATTATTGAACCCATTGTCACTCTGTATTATTGAACCCATTGTCACTCTGTTATTGAACCTACTGTCACCCTATTATTGAATCCATTGTCACTATGTTATTGAGCCCATTGTTACTCTATTATTGAGCCCATTGTCACTCTATTATTGAACCCATTGTCAATCTATTATTGAGCTCATTGTCACTCTATTATTGAACCCATTGTCACTCTACTATTGAGACCATTGTCACACTGTATTTTGAAACCATTGTCATTATACTATTGAACCCATTGTCACTCTGTATTATTGAACCCATTGTCACTCTAATATTGAACCCATTGTCACTCTATTATTGAGCCCATTGTCACTCTATTATTGAACCCATTGTCACTCTATTATTGAGCCCATTTGTCGCTATATTATTGAACCCATTGTCAATCTATTATTGCGCCCATTATCACTCTATTATTTAACGCATTGTAATTCTATTATTGAACCCATTATCACTCCATTATTGAGCTCATTATCATTCTATTATTGAGCCCATTGTCACTCTATTATTGAACCCTTTGTCAATCTATTATTGAGCCATTGTCACTCTATTATTGAACCCATTGTCACTCTACTATTGAGCCTATTGTCATTCGATTATTGAACCCATTGTGACTCTATTATTGAGCCCATTGTCACTCTATTATTGAACCCATTGCCAATCTATTATTGAGCCCATTTTCACTCTATTATTGAGCCCATTGTCACTCTATTATTGAACCCATTGTCCTTCTGTTATAGAACCCATTGTGACTCTATTTTTGAGCACATTGTCACTCTGTATTATTGAATCCATTCCCAATCTATTATTGAACGCATTGTCAATCTATTATTGATTCCATTGTCACTCTATTATTGAGCCCATTGTCACTCTATTATTGAACCCATTGTCAATCTATCATTGAGCCCATTGTCACTCTGTTATTAAACCCATTGTCACACTATTTTTGAAACAATTGTCACTCTATTATTGAAACCATTGTCACTTTATTATTGAAACCATTGTCACTCTATTATTGAAAACATTGTCACTCTATTATTGAAACCATTGTCACTCTATTATTGAGTCCATTGTCACTCTATTATTGAGCCCATTTTCACTCTATTATTGAACCCATTGTCACTCTATTATTGGGCCCATTGTCAATACATTATTGAGCCCTTTGTCACTCTATTATTGAACCCATTTTCATTCTATTATTGAACCCAAAATCACTCTATTATTGCGCCCATTGTCACTCTATTATTGAGCTCGTTGTTACTCTGTATTATTGAACCCATTGTCGTTCTATTATTGAACCCATTGTCACTCTATTATTGAGTCCATTGTCACTCTAATATTGAGCCCTTTGTCACTCTAATATTAAGCCCATTGTCACTCTATTATTGAGCCCATTGTCGCTCTATTATTGAGCCCATTGTCACTCTGTATAATGGAACCCATTGTCATTCTATTATTGAACCCATTTCCAATCTATTTTTAAGCCCATTGTCACTCTAGTATTGAGCCCATTGTCACTCTATTATTGAAGCTATTGTCACTCTATTATTGAACCCATTTTCAATATATTATTGAGCCCATTGTCACTTTGTATTATTGAACCCATTGTCATTCTATTATTAAACCCATTGTCACTCTATTATTGAGACCATTGTCACTCTATTATTGAACCCATTGTCAGTCTATTATTGAACTCATTGTCAATCTATTATTGAGCCCATTGTCACTCTATTACTGAACCCATTGTCAATCTGTTATTGAGCCCATTGTCACTCTGTATTATTAAACCCATTGTCACTCTGTTAGTGAGCCCATTGTTACTCTATTATTGAGCCCATTGTCACTCAATAATTGAACCCATTGTCAAGCTATTATTGAACCCATTGTCACTATTATTGAACCTATTGTCACACTACTATTGAGCCCATTGTCAATCTATTACTGAACCCATTTTCATTCTATTATTGAACCCATTGTGACTCTATAATTGAGCCCATTGTCACTCTATTATTGAACCCATTGTCACTGTTATTGAACCCATTGTCACTATAATTGAACCTATTGTTACCCTATTATTGAGCCCATTGTCCCTCTATTATTGAGCCCATTCTCAAGCTATTATTAAACCCATTGTCACTCTATTATTGAAACCATTGTCACTATTAGTGAACCCATTGTCACTCTGTATTATTGAGCCCATTGTCATTCTATTATTGAACCCATTGTCACTCTATTATTGAGCCCATTCTCAAGCTATTATTAAACCCATTGTCACTCTATTATTGAAACCATTGTCACTATTAGTGAACCCATTGTCACTCTGTATTATTGAGCCCATTGTCATTCTATTATTGAACCCATTGTCACTCTATTATTGAACCCATTGCCAATCTATTATTGAGCCCATTTTCATTCTATTATTGAACCCATTGTGACTCTATAATTGAGCCCATTGTCACTCTATTATTGAACCCATTGTCACTGTTATTGAACCCATTGTCACTATAATTGAACCTATTGTTACCCTATTATTGAGCCCATTGTCCCTCTATTATTGAGCCCATTCTCAATCTATTATTAAACCCATTGTCACTCTATTATTGAAACCATTGTCACTATTAGTGAACCCATTGTCACTCTGTATTATTGAGCCCATTGTCATTCTATTATTGAACCCATTGTCCTTCTGTTATAGAACCCATTGTGACTCTATTTTTGAGCACATTGTCACTCTGTATTATTGAATCCATTCCCAATCTATTATTGAACCCATTGTCAATCTATTATTGATCCCATTATCACTATTATTGAGCCTATTGTCACTCTATTATTGAAACCATTGTCAATCTATCATTGAGCCCATTGTCACTCTGTTATTAAACCCATTGTCACACTATTATTGAAACAATTGTCACTCTATTATTGAAACCATTGTCACTCTATTATTGAAACCATTGTCACTCTATTATTGAAAACATTGTCACTCTATTATTGAAATCATTGTCACTCTATTATTGAGCCCATTGTCAATCTATTATTGAGCCCCTTTTCACTCTATTATTGAACCCATTGTCACTCTATTATTGGGCCCATTGTCAATATATTATTGAGCCCATTGTCACTTTATTATTGAACCCATTTTCATTCTATTATTGAACCCATGATCACTCTATTATTGCGCCCATTGTCACTCTATTATTGAGCCCGTTGTTACTCTGTATTATTGAACCCATTGTCATTCTATTATTGAACCCATTGTCACTCTATTATTGAGTCCATTGTCACTCTAATATTGAGCCCTTTGTCACTCTAATATTAAGCCCATTGTCACTCTATTATTGAGCTCATTGTCACTCTGTATAATGGAACCCATTGTCATTCTATTATTGAACCCATTTCCAATCTATTTTTAAGAAAATTGTCACTCTAGTATTGAGCCCATTGTCACTCTGTAATATTGAAGCTATTGTCACTCTATTATTGAACCCATTTTCAATATATTATTGAGCCCATTGTCACTTTGTATTATTGAACCCATTGTCATTCTATTATTAAACCCATTGTCACTCTATTATTGAGACCATTGTCACTCTATTATTGAACCCATTGTCAGTCTATTATTGAACTCATTGTCAATCTATTATTGAGCCCATTGTCACTCTATTACTGAACCCATTGTCAATCTATTATTGAGCCCATTGTCACTCTGTATTATGAAACCCATTGGCACTCTGTTAGTGAGCCCATTGTTACTCTATTATTGAGCCCATTGTCACTCAATAATTGAACCCATTGTCAATCTATTATTGAGCCCATTGTGACTCTATAATTGAGCCCATTGTCACTCTATTATTGAACCCATTGTCACAATAATTGAACCTATTGTTACCCTATTATTGAGCCCATTGTCCCTCTATTATTGAGCCCATTGTCAATCTCTTATTAAACCCATTGTCACTCTATTATTGAAACCATTGTCACTATTAGTGAACCCATTGTCACTCTGTATTATTGAACCAATTGTCATTCTATTATTGAACCCATTGTCACTCTATTATTGAGCCCATTGTCACTCTATTATTGAACCCATTGTCAATCTATTATTAAACCCTTTGTCACTCTATTATTGAGCCCATTGGCACTCCATTATTGAGCCCATTGTCACTCTATTATTGAACCCATTGTCAATCTATTATTGAGCCCATTGTCACTCTATTATTGAGCCCACTGTCAATCTATTATTGAGCCCATTGTCACTATTATTGAACCCATTGTCACTCTATTATTGAGCCCATTGTCAATCTATTATTGAGCCCATTGTCACTCTATTATTGAACCCATTGTCAGTCTATTATTGAGCCTATTGTCAATCTATTATTGAGCCCATTGTCAATCTATTATTGAACCCATTGTCACTATTATTGAACCCATTGTCACTCTATTATTGAGCCCATTGTCACTCTATTATTGAACCCATTGTCAGTCTATTATTGAGCCTATTGTCAATCTATTATTGAGCCCATTGTCAATCTATTTTTGAACCCATTGTCACTATTATTGAAACCATTGTCACTCTATTATTGAGCCCATTCTCACTCTCTTATTGAACCCATTGTCACTCTATTATTGAACCCATTGTCAATATATTATTGAGCCCATTGTCACTCTGTATTAGTGATCCCATTGTCAATATATTATTGAGCACATTGTCACTCTGTTATTGAACCCACTGTAACTCTATTATTGAACCCATTGTTACTCTATTATTGAGCCCATTGTCACTCTATTATTGTGCCCATTGTCACTCTATTATTGAGCCCATTGTCTCTCGACTATTGAGCCCATTGTCACTCAATTATTGAACCCATTGTCATTCTATTATTGAACCCATTGTGACTCTATTATTGAGCCCATTGTCACTCTGTATTATTGAATACATTCCCAATCTATTATTGAACCCATTGTCACTCTGTATTATTGAGCCCATTGTCACTCTGTTATTGAACCCACTGTCACCCTATTATTGAATCCATTGTCACTATATTATTGAGCCCATTGTTACACTATTATTGAGCCCATTGTCACTCTATTATTGAACCCATTGTCAATATATTATTGAGCCCATTGTCACTCTATTATTGAACCCATTGTCACTCTACTATTGAGACCATTGTCACACTGTATTATTGAAACCATTGACATTCTATTATTGAACCCATTGTCAATCAATTATTGAGCCCATTGTCACTCTAATATTGAACCCATTCTGACTCTATTATTGAGCCCATTGTCACTCTATTATTGAACCCATTGTCACTCTATTATTGAACGCATTGTCAATATATTATTTAGCCCATTGAAACTCTGTATTATTGAACCCATTGTCATTCTATTATTAAACTCATTGTCACTCTATTATTGAGCCCATTGTCACTGTATTCCTGAACCCATTGTCAATCTATTATTGAGCCCATTGTCACTCTATTTTTGAACCCATTTTCACTCTATTATTGAGCCCATTGTCAATCTGTTATTGAGCCCATTATCACTCTATTATTGAGCCCATTGTCGCTATATTATTGAACCCATTGTCAATCTATCATTGAGCCCATTGTCACTCTGTTATCAAACCCATTGTCACACTATTATTGAAACAATTGACACTCTATTATTGAAAACATTGTCACTCTATTATTGAAACCATTGTCACTCTATTATTGAGCCCATTGTCAATCTATTATTGAGCCCATTTTCACTCTATTATTGAACCCATTGTCACTCTAATATTGGGCCCATTGTCAATATATTATTGAGCCCATTGTCACTCTATTATTGAGCCCATTGTTACTCTGTATTATTGAACCCATTGTCATTCTATTATTGAGTCCATTGTCACTCTAATATTGAGCCCTTTGTCACTCTAATATTAAGCCCATTGTCACTCTATTATTGAGCCCATTGTCGCTCTATTATTGAGCCCATTGTCACTCTGTATAATGGAACCCTTTGTCATTCTATTATTGAACCCATTTCCAATCTATTTTTAAGCCCATTGTCACTCTAGTATTGAGCCCATTGTCACTCTATTTTTGAACCCATTTTCACTCTATTATTGAGCCCATTGTCAATCTATCATTGAGCCCATTGTCACTCTGTTATTAAACCCATTGTCACACTATTTTTGAAACAATTGTCAATCTATTATTGAAACCATTGTCACTTTATTATTGAAACCATTGTCACTCTATTATTGAAAACATTGTCACTCTATTATTGAAACCATTGTCACTCTATTATTGAGCCCATTGTCAATCTATTATTGAGCCCATTTTCACTCTATTATTGAACCCATTGTCACTCTATTATTGGGCCCATTGTCAATATATTATTGAGCCCTTTGTCACTCTATTATTGAACCCATTTTCATTCTATTATTGAACCCAAAATCACTCTATTATTGCGCCCATTGTCACTCTATTATTGAGCCCGTTGTTACTCTGTATTATTGAACCCATTGTCATTCTATTATTGAACCCATTGTCGCTCTATTATTGAGCCCATTGTCACTCTGTATAATGGAACCCATTGTCATTCTATTATTGAACCCATTGTCACTCTATTATTTGGCCCATTGTCAATACATTATTGAGCCCATTGTCACTCTATTATTGAACCCATTTTCATTCTATTATTGAACCCATTATCACTCTATTATTGCGCCCATTGTCACTCTATTATTGAGCCTGTTGTTACTCTGTATTATTGAACCCATTGTCATTCTATTATTGAACCCATTGTCACTCTATTATTGAGCCCATTGTCACTCTATTATTGAACCCATTGTCAATCTATTATTAAACCCTTTGTCACTCTATTATTGAGCCCATTGGCACTCCATTATTGAGCCCATTGTCACTCTATTATTGAACCCATTGTCAATCTATTATTGAGCCCATTGTCACTCTATTATTGAGCCCACTGTCAATCTATTATTGAGCCCATTGTCACTATTATTGAACCCATTGTCACTCTATTATTGAGCCCATTGTCAATCTATTATTGAGCCCATTGTCACTCTATTATTGAACCCATTGTCAGTCTATTATTGAGCCTATTGTCAATCTATTATTGAGCCCATTGTCAATCTATTATTGAACCCATTGTCACTATTATTGAACCCATTGTCACTCTATTATTGAGCCCATTGTCACTCTATTATTGAACCCATTGTCAGTCTATTATTGAGCCTATTGTCAATCTATTATTGAGCCCATTGTCAATCTATTTTTGAACCCATTGTCACTATTATTGAAACCATTGTCACTCTATTATTGAGCCCATTCTCACTCTCTTATTGAACCCATTGTCACTCTATTATTGAACCCATTGTCAATATATTATTGAGCCCATTGTCACTCTGTATTAGTGATCCCATTGTCAATATATTATTGAGCACATTGTCACTCTGTTATTGAACCCACTGTAACTCTATTATTGAACCCATTGTTACTCTATTATTGAGCCCATTGTCACTCTATTATTGTGCCCATTGTCACTCTATTATTGAGCCCATTGTCTCTCGACTATTGAGCCCATTGTCACTCAATTATTGAACCCATTGTCATTCTATTATTGAACCCATTGTGACTCTATTATTGAGCCCATTGTCACTCTGTATTATTGAATACATTCCCAATCTATTATTGAACCCATTGTCACTCTGTATTATTGAGCCCATTGTCACTCTGTTATTGAACCCACTGTCACCCTATTATTGAATCCATTGTCACTATATTATTGAGCCCATTGTTACACTATTATTGAGCCCATTGTCACTCTATTATTGAACCCATTGTCAATATATTATTGAGCCCATTGTCACTCTATTATTGAACCCATTGTCACTCTACTATTGAGACCATTGTCACACTGTATTATTGAAACCATTGACATTCTATTATTGAACCCATTGTCAATCAATTATTGAGCCCATTGTCACTCTAATATTGAACCCATTCTGACTCTATTATTGAGCCCATTGTCACTCTATTATTGAACCCATTGTCACTCTATTATTGAACGCATTGTCAATATATTATTTAGCCCATTGAAACTCTGTATTATTGAACCCATTGTCATTCTATTATTAAACTCATTGTCACTCTATTATTGAGCCCATTGTCACTGTATTCCTGAACCCATTGTCAATCTATTATTGAGCCCATTGTCACTCTATTTTTGAACCCATTTTCACTCTATTATTGAGCCCATTGTCAATCTGTTATTGAGCCCATTATCACTCTATTATTGAGCCCATTGTCGCTATATTATTGAACCCATTGTCAATCTATCATTGAGCCCATTGTCACTCTGTTATCAAACCCATTGTCACACTATTATTGAAACAATTGACACTCTATTATTGAAAACATTGTCACTCTATTATTGAAACCATTGTCACTCTATTATTGAGCCCATTGTCAATCTATTATTGAGCCCATTTTCACTCTATTATTGAACCCATTGTCACTCTAATATTGGGCCCATTGTCAATATATTATTGAGCCCATTGTCACTCTATTATTGAGCCCATTGTTACTCTGTATTATTGAACCCATTGTCATTCTATTATTGAGTCCATTGTCACTCTAATATTGAGCCCTTTGTCACTCTAATATTAAGCCCATTGTCACTCTATTATTGAGCCCATTGTCGCTCTATTATTGAGCCCATTGTCACTCTGTATAATGGAACCCTTTGTCATTCTATTATTGAACCCATTTCCAATCTATTTTTAAGCCCATTGTCACTCTAGTATTGAGCCCATTGTCACTCTATTTTTGAACCCATTTTCACTCTATTATTGAGCCCATTGTCAATCTATCATTGAGCCCATTGTCACTCTGTTATTAAACCCATTGTCACACTATTTTTGAAACAATTGTCAATCTATTATTGAAACCATTGTCACTTTATTATTGAAACCATTGTCACTCTATTATTGAAAACATTGTCACTCTATTATTGAAACCATTGTCACTCTATTATTGAGCCCATTGTCAATCTATTATTGAGCCCATTTTCACTCTATTATTGAACCCATTGTCACTCTATTATTGGGCCCATTGTCAATATATTATTGAGCCCTTTGTCACTCTATTATTGAACCCATTTTCATTCTATTATTGAACCCAAAATCACTCTATTATTGCGCCCATTGTCACTCTATTATTGAGCCCGTTGTTACTCTGTATTATTGAACCCATTGTCATTCTATTATTGAACCCATTGTCGCTCTATTATTGAGCCCATTGTCACTCTGTATAATGGAACCCATTGTCATTCTATTATTGAACCCATTGTCACTCTATTATTTGGCCCATTGTCAATACATTATTGAGCCCATTGTCACTCTATTATTGAACCCATTTTCATTCTATTATTGAACCCATTATCACTCTATTATTGCGCCCATTGTCACTCTATTATTGAGCCTGTTGTTACTCTGTATTATTGAACCCATTGTCATTCTATTATTGAACCCATTGTCACTCTATTATTGAACCCATTGCCAGTCTATTATTGAACTCATTGTCAATCTATTATTGAGCCCATTGTCACTCTATTACTGAACCCATTGTCAATCTATTATTGAGCCCATTGTCACTCTGTATTATTAAACCCATTGTCATTCTGTCAGTGAGCCCATTGTTACTCTATTATTGAGCCCATTGTCACTCAGTAATTGAACCCATTGTCAAGCTATTATTGAACCCATTGTCACTATTATTGAACCTATTGTCACAGTACTATTGAGCCCAATGTCACTCTATTACTGAACCCATTGTCATTCTATTATTGAACCCATTGTCACTGGTATTGAAGCCGTTGTCACTATAATTGAACCTATTGTTACCATATTATTGAGCCCATTGTCCCTCTATTATTGAGCCCATTGTCAATCTATTATTAAACCCATTGTCACTCTATTATTGAAAACATTGTCACTATTAGTGAACCCACTGTCACTCTGTATTATTGAACCCATTGTCATTCTATTATTGAACCCATTGTCACTCTATTATTGAGCCCATTGTCACTCTATTATTGAACCCATTGTCAATCTATTATTAAACCCTTTGTCACTCTATTACTGAGCCCATTGGCACTCCATTATTGAGCCCATTGTCACTCTATTATTGAACCCATTGTCAATCTATTATTGAGCCCATTGTCACTCTATTATTGAGCCCATTGTCAATCTATTATTGAGCCCATTGTCACTCTATTATTGAACCCATTGTCACTCTATTATTGAGCCCATTGTCAATCTATTATTGAGCCCATTGTCACTCTATTATTGAACCCATTGTCAGTCTATTATTGAGCCTATTTTCAATCTATTATTGAGCCCATTGTCAATCTATTATTGAACCCATTGTCACTATTATTGAACCCATTGTCACTCTATTATTGAGCCCATTGTCACTCTATTATTGAACCCATTGTCACTATATTATTGTATCCATTGTCAATATATTATTGAGCCCATTGTCACTCTGTATTATTGATCCCATTGTCAATATATTATTGAGCCCATTGTCACTCTGTTATTGAACCCACTGTAACTCTATTATTGAATCCATTGTCACTCTATTATTGAGCCCATTGTTACTCTATTATTGAGCCCATTGTCACTCTATTATTGAACCCATTGTCAATCTATTATTGAGCACATTGTCACTCTATTATTGAACCCATTGTCACTCTACTATTGAGACCATTGTCACACTGTATTATTGAAGCCTTTGTCATTCTATTATTGAACCCATTGTCACTCTATTATTGAGCCTATTTTCACTCTCTTTTTGAACCCATTGTCAATCTATTATTGAACCCATTGTCAATCTATCATTGAGCCCATTGTCACTCTGTATTATTAAACCCATTGTCACACTATTATTGAAACCATTGCAGCTCTATTATTGAACCCATTTTCACTCTATTATTGAACCCATTGTCCCTGTATTATTGAACCCAATGTCACTCTATTATTGAGCCCATTGTCAATCTATTATTGAACCCTTTGTCACTCTATTATTGAACCCATTGTCCCTGTATTATTGAACCCAATGTCACTCTATTATTGAGCCCATTGTCAATCTATTATTCAGCTCATTGTCACTCTAATATTGAGCCCTTTGTCACTCTAATATTAAGCCCATTGTCACTCTATTATTGAGCCATTGTCACTCTGTACAATTGAAACCATTGTCATTCTATTATTGAACCCATTTCCAATCTATTATTAAGCCCATTGTCACTCTAATATTGAGCCCATTGTCACTCTGTAATACTGAACCCATTGTCACTCTATTATTGAGCCCATTTTCACTCTATTATTGAACCCATCGTCACTTTATTATTGAAACAATGTCACTCTGTTAGTGAGCCCATTGTCACTCTATTATTGAACCCATTGCCATTCTATTATTGAGCCCATTGTGGCTCTATTATTGAGCCCGTTGTCACTCTGTTTTATTAAACCCATCGTCACACTATTATTGAAAGCATTGTCACTTTTATTGAGCCCATTGTCAATCTATTATTGAGCCCATTGTCACTCTATTATTGAAACCATTGTCCCTCTATTAATGAACCCATTGTCACTCTATTATTGAGCCCATTGGCATTCTATTATTGAGCCCATTGTCACTCTACTATTGAGCCCTTTGTCACTCTAATATTAAGCCCATTGTCACTCTATTATTGAGCCCATTGTCACTCTGTATAATTGGACCCATTGCCATTCTATTATTGAATCCATTGTCACTCTAATATTGAGCCCATTGTCACTCTGTATTATTGAACCCATTGTCAATCTATTATTGATCATTGTCAATCTATTATTGAGCCCATTGTCAATCTATTATTGAACCCATTGCCAATCTATTATTGAGCCCATTATCACTCTAATATTGAGCCCATTGTCACTCTGTATTATTGAACCCATTGTCACTCTTTTATTGAACCCATTGTCCTTCTGTTATAGAACCCATTGTGACTCTATTTTTGAGCACATTGTCACTCTGTATTATTGAATCCATTCCCAATCTATTATTTAACCCATTGTCAATATATTATTGATCCCATTGTCACTCTATTATTGAGCCCATTGTCACTCTGTTATTAAACCCATTGTCACACTATTATTGAAACAATTGTCACTCTATTATTGAAAACATTGTCACTCTATTATTGATACCATTGTCACTCTATTATTGAGCCCATTGTCAATCTATTATTGAGCCCCTTTTCACTCTATTATTGAACCCATTGTCACTCTATTATTGGGCCCATTGTCAATATATTATTGAGCCCATTGTCACTCTATTATTGAACCCATTTTCATTCTATTATTGAACCCATTATCACTCTATTATTGCGCCCATTGTCACTCAGTAATTGAACCCATTGTCAAGCTATTATTGAACCCATTGTCACTATTATTGAACCTATTGTCACAGTACTATTGAGCCCATTGTCACTCTATTACTGAACCCATTGTCATTCTATTATTGAACCCATTGTCACTGGTATTGAAGCCGTTGTCACTATAATTGAACCTATTGTTACCCTATTATTGAGCCCATTGTCCCTCTATTATTGAGCCCATTGTCACTCTATTATTGAACCCATTGTCACTCTATTATTGAGCCTATAGTCAATCTATTATTGAGCACATTGTCAATCTATTATTGAACCCATTGTCACTATTATTGAACCCATTGTCACTCTATTATTGAGCCCATTGTCACTCTATTATTGAACCCATTGTCACTCTATTATTGAACCCATTGTCAATATATTATTGAGCCCATTGTCACTCTGTATTATTGATCCCATTGTCAATATATTATTGAGCCCATTGTCACTCTGTTATTGAACCCACTGTAACTCTATTATTGAACCCATTGTTACTCTATTATTGAGCCCATTGTCACTCTATCATTGAGCCCATTGTCACTCAACTATTGAGCCCATTGTCACTCAATTATTGAACCCATTGTCATTCTATTATTGAACCCATTGCGAATCTATTATTGAGCCCATTGTCACTCTATCATTGAGCCAATTGTCACTCAACTATTGAGCCCATTGTCACTCAATTATTGAACCCATTGTCACTCTATTATTGAACCCATTGCCAATCTATTATTGAGCCCATTTTCACTCTATTATTGAGCCCATTGTCATTCTATTATTGAGCCCATTGTCACTCTACTATTGAGCCCATTGTCACTCTATTATTGAACCCATTGTCCTTCTGTTATAGAACCCATTGTGACTCTATTTTTGAGCACATTGTCACTCTGTATTATTGAATCCATTCCCAATCTATTATTGAACCCATTGTCAATCTATTATTGATCCCATTGTCACTCTATTATTGAGCCCATTGTCACTCTATTATTGAACCCATTGTCAATCTATCATTGAGCCCATTGTCACTCTGTTATTAAACCCATTGTCACACTATTATTGAAACAATTGTCACTCTATTATTGAAAACATTGTCACTCTATTATTGAAGCCATTGTCACTCTATTATTGAGGCCTTTGTCAATCTATTATTGAGCCCATTTTCACTCTATTATTGAAACCATTGTCCCTCTATTATTGGGCCCATTGTCAATATATTATTGAGCCCATTGTCACTCTATTATTGAACCCATTTTCATTCTATTATTGAACCCATTATCACTCTATTATTGCGCCCATTGTCACTCTATTATTGAGCCCGTTGTTACTCTGTATTATTGAACCCATTATCATTCTATTATTGAACCCATTGTCACTCTATTATTGAGCCCATTGTCACTCTATTATTGAACCCATTGCCATTCTATTATTGAGCCCATTGTGGCTCTATTATTGAGCCCGTTGTCACTCTGTTTTATTAAACCCATCGTCACACTATTATTGAAAGCATTGTCACTTTTATTGAGCCCATTGTCAATCTATTATTGAGCCCATTGTCACTCTATTATTGAAACCATTGTCCCTCTATTAATGAACCCATTGTCACTCTATTATTGAGCCCATTGGCATTCTATTATTGAGCCCATTGTCACTCTACTATTGAGCCCTTTGTCACTCTAATATTAAGCCCATTGTCACTCTATTATTGAGCCCATTGTCACTCTGTATAATTGGACCCATTGCCATTCTATTATTGAATCCATTGTCACTCTAATATTGAGCCCATTGTCACTCTGTATTATTGAACCCATTGTCAATCTATTATTGATCATTGTCAATCTATTATTGAGCCCATTGTCAATCTATTATTGAACCCATTGCCAATCTATTATTGAGCCCATTATCACTCTAATATTGAGCCCATTGTCACTCTGTATTATTGAACCCATTGTCACTCTTTTATTGAACCCATTGTCCTTCTGTTATAGAACCCATTGTGACTCTATTTTTGAGCACATTGTCACTCTGTATTATTGAATCCATTCCCAATCTATTATTTAACCCATTGTCAATATATTATTGATCCCATTGTCACTCTATTATTGAGCCCATTGTCACTCTGTTATTAAACCCATTGTCACACTATTATTGAAACAATTGTCACTCTATTATTGAAAACATTGTCACTCTATTATTGATACCATTTTCACTCTATTATTGAGCCCATTGTCAATCTATTATTGAGCCCCTTTTCACTCTATTATTGAACCCATTGTCACTCTATTATTGGGCCCATTGTCAATATATTATTGAGCCCATTGTCACTCTATTATTGAACCCATTTTCATTCTATTATTGAACCCATTATCACTCTATTATTGCGCCCATTGTCACTCAGTAATTGAACCCATTGTCAAGCTATTATTGAACCCATTGTCACTATTATTGAACCTATTGTCACAGTACTATTGAGCCCATTGTCACTCTATTACTGAACCCATTGTCATTCTATTATTGAACCCATTGTCACTGGTATTGAAGCCGTTGTCACTATAATTGAACCTATTGTTACCCTATTATTGAGCCCATTGTCCCTCTATTATTGAGCCCATTGTCACTCTATTATTGAACCCATTGTCACTCTATTATTGAGCCTATAGTCAATCTATTATTGAGCACATTGTCAATCTATTATTGAACCCATTGTCACTATTATTGAACCCATTGTCACTCTATTATTGAGCCCATTGTCACTCTATTATTGAACCCATTGTCACTCTATTATTGAACCCATTGTCAATATATTATTGAGCCCATTGTCACTCTGTATTATTGATCCCATTGTCAATATATTATTGAGCCCATTGTCACTCTGTTATTGAACCCACTGTAACTCTATTATTGAACCCATTGTTACTCTATTATTGAGCCCATTGTCACTCTATCATTGAGCCCATTGTCACTCAACTATTGAGCCCATTGTCACTCAATTATTGAACCCATTGTCATTCTATTATTGAACCCATTGCGAATCTATTATTGAGCCCATTGTCACTCTATCATTGAGCCAATTGTCACTCAACTATTGAGCCCATTGTCACTCAATTATTGAACCCATTGTCACTCTATTATTGAACCCATTGCCAATCTATTATTGAGCCCATTTTCACTCTATTATTGAGCCCATTGTCATTCTATTATTGAGCCCATTGTCACTCTACTATTGAGCCCATTGTCACTCTATTATTGAACCCATTGTCCTTCTGTTATAGAACCCATTGTGACTCTATTTTTGAGCACATTGTCACTCTGTATTATTGAATCCATTCCCAATCTATTATTGAACCCATTGTCAATCTATTATTGATCCCATTGTCACTCTATTATTGAGCCCATTGTCACTCTATTATTGAACCCATTGTCAATCTATCATTGAGCCCATTGTCACTCTGTTATTAAACCCATTGTCACACTATTATTGAAACAATTGTCACTCTATTATTGAAAACATTGTCACTCTATTATTGAAGCCATTGTCACTCTATTATTGAGGCCTTTGTCAATCTATTATTGAGCCCATTTTCACTCTATTATTGAAACCATTGTCCCTCTATTATTGGGCCCATTGTCAATATATTATTGAGCCCATTGTCACTCTATTATTGAACCCATTTTCATTCTATTATTGAACCCATTATCACTCTATTATTGCGCCCATTGTCACTCTATTATTGAGCCCGTTGTTACTCTGTATTATTGAACCCATTATCATTCTATTATTGAACCCATTGTCACTCTATTATTGAGCCCATTGTCACTCTATTATTGAACCCATTGCCATTCTATTATTGAGCCCATTGTGGCTCTATTATTGAGCCCGTTGTCACTCTGTTTTATTAAACCCATCGTCACACTATTATTGAAAGCATTGTCACTTTTATTGAGCCCATTGTCAATCTATTATTGAGCCCATTGTCACTCTATTATTGAAACCATTGTCCCTCTATTAATGAACCCATTGTCACTCTATTATTGAGCCCATTGGCATTCTATTATTGAGCCCATTGTCACTCTACTATTGAGCCCTTTGTCACTCTAATATTAAGCCCATTGTCACTCTATTATTGAGCCCATTGTCACTCTGTATAATTGGACCCATTGCCATTCTATTATTGAATCCATTGTCACTCTAATATTGAGCCCATTGTCACTCTGTATTATTGAACCCATTGTCAATCTATTATTGATCATTGTCAATCTATTATTGAGCCCATTGTCAATCTATTATTGAACCCATTGCCAATCTATTATTGAGCCCATTATCACTCTAATATTGAGCCCATTGTCACTCTGTATTATTGAACCCATTGTCACTCTTTTATTGAACCCATTGTCCTTCTGTTATAGAACCCATTGTGACTCTATTTTTGAGCACATTGTCACTCTGTATTATTGAATCCATTCCCAATCTATTATTTAACCCATTGTCAATATATTATTGATCCCATTGTCACTCTATTATTGAGCCCATTGTCACTCTGTTATTAAACCCATTGTCACACTATTATTGAAACAATTGTCACTCTATTATTGAAAACATTGTCACTCTATTATTGATACCATTGTCACTCTATTATTGAGCCCATTGTCAATCTATTATTGAGCCCCTTTTCACTCTATTATTGAACCCATTGTCACTCTATTATTGGGCCCATTGTCAATATATTATTGAGCCCATTGTCACTCTATTATTGAACCCATTTTCATTCTATTATTGAACCCATTATCACTCTATTATTGCGCCCATTGTCACTCAGTAATTGAACCCATTGTCAAGCTATTATTGAACCCATTGTCACTATTATTGAACCTATTGTCACAGTACTATTGAGCCCATTGTCACTCTATTACTGAACCCATTGTCATTCTATTATTGAACCCATTGTCACTGGTATTGAAGCCGTTGTCACTATAATTGAACCTATTGTTACCCTATTATTGAGCCCATTGTCCCTCTATTATTGAGCCCATTGTCACTCTATTATTGAACCCATTGTCACTCTATTATTGAGCCTATAGTCAATCTATTATTGAGCACATTGTCAATCTATTATTGAACCCATTGTCACTATTATTGAACCCATTGTCACTCTATTATTGAGCCCATTGTCACTCTATTATTGAACCCATTGTCACTCTATTATTGAACCCATTGTCAATATATTATTGAGCCCATTGTCACTCTGTATTATTGATCCCATTGTCAATATATTATTGAGCCCATTGTCACTCTGTTATTGAACCCACTGTAACTCTATTATTGAACCCATTGTTACTCTATTATTGAGCCCATTGTCACTCTATCATTGAGCCCATTGTCACTCAACTATTGAGCCCATTGTCACTCAATTATTGAACCCATTGTCATTCTATTATTGAACCCATTGCAAATCTATTATTGAGCCCATTGTCACTCTATCATTGAGCCAATTGTCACTCAACTATTGAGCCCATTGTCACTCAATTATTGAACCCATTGTCACTCTATTATTGAACCCATTGCCAATCTATTATTGAGCCCATTTTCACTCTATTATTGAGCCCATTGTCATTCTATTATTGAGCCCATTGTCACTCTACTATTGAGCCCATTGTCACTCTATTATTGAACCCATTGTCCTTCTGTTATAGAACCCATTGTGACTCTATTTTTGAGCACATTGTCACTCTGTATTATTGAATCCATTCCCAATCTATTATTGAACCCATTGTCAATCTATTATTGATCCCATTGTCACTCTATTATTGAGCCCATTGTCACTCTATTATTGAACCCATTGTCAATCTATCATTGAGCCCATTGTCACTCTGTTATTAAACCCATTGTCACACTATTATTGAAACAATTGTCACTCTATTATTGAAAACATTGTCACTCTATTATTGAAGCCATTGTCACTCTATTATTGAGGCCTTTGTCAATCTATTATTGAGCCCATTTTCACTCTATTATTGAAACCATTGTCCCTCTATTATTGGGCCCATTGTCAATATATTATTGAGCCCATTGTCACTCTATTATTGAACCCATTTTCATTCTATTATTGAACCCATTATCACTCCATTATTGCGCCCATTGTCACTCTATTATTGAGCCCGTTGTTACTCTGTATTATTGAACCCATTGTCATTCTATTATTGAACCCATTGTCACTCTATTATTGAGCCCATTGTCACTCTATTATTGAACCCATTGTCAGTCTATTATTGAACTCATTGTCAATCTATTATTGAGCCCATTGTCACTCTATTACTGAACCCATTGTCAATCTATTATTGAGCCCATTGTCACTCTGTATTATTGTGCCCATTGTCACTCTGTTAGTGAGCCCATTGTTACTCTATAATTGAGCCCATTGTCACTCAGTAATTGAACCCATTGTCAAGCTATTATTGAACCCATTCTCACTATTATTGAACCTATTGTTACAGTTCTATTGAGCCCATTGTCACTCTATTACTGAACACATTGTCAATCTATTATTGAACCCATTGTCACTGTTATTGAACCCATTGTCACTATAATTGAAACTATTGTTACCCTATTATTCAGCCCATTGTCCCTCTATTATTGAGCCCATTGTCAATCTATTATTAAACCCATTGTCACTCTATTATTGAAAACATTGTCACTATTAGTTAACCCATTGTCACTCTGCATTATTGAACCCATTGTCATTCTATTATTGAACCCATTGTCACTCTATTATTGAGCCCATTGTCACTCTATTATTGAACCCATTGTCAATCTATTATTAAACCCTTTGTCACTCTATTATTGAGCCAATTGGCACTCCATTATTGAGCCCATTGTCACTCTATTATTGAACCCATTGTCAATCTATTATTGAGCCCATTGTCATTCTATTATTGAGCCCATTGTCAATCTATTATTGAGCCCATTGTCACTCTATTATTGAAACCATTGTCACTCTATTATTGAGCCCTTTGTCAATCTATTATTGAGCCCATTGTCACTCTATTATTGAACCCATTGTCAGTCTATTATTGAGCCTATTGTCAATCTATTATTGAGCCCATTGTCAATCTATTATTGAACCCATTGTCACTATTATTGAACCCATTGTCACTCTCTTATTGAGCCCATTGTCACTCTATTATTGAACCAATTGTCACTCTATTATTGAACCCATTGTCAATATATTATTGAGCCCATTGTCACTCTGTATTATTGATCCCATTGTCAATATATTATTGAGCCCATTGTCACTCTATTATTGAACCCACTGTAACTCTATTATTGAACCCATTGTTACTCTACTATTGAGACAATTGTCACTCTATCATTGAGCCCATTGTCACTCAACTATTGAGCCCATTGTCACTCAATTATTGAACCCATTGTGACTCTATTATTGAGCCCATTGTCACTCTGTATTATTGAATCCATTCCCAATCTATTATTGAGCCCATTATCACTGTAATATTGAGCCCATTGTCGCTATATTATTGAGCTCATTATCATTCTATTATTGAGCCCAATGTCACTCTATTATTGAACCCTTTGTCAATCTATTATTGAGCCATTGTCACTCTATTATTGAACCCATTGTCACTCTACTATTGAGCCTATTGTCATTCGATTATTGAACCCATTGTGACTCCATTATTGAGCCCATTGTCACTCTATTATTGAACCCATTGCCAATCTATTATTGAGCCCATTTTCACTCTATTATTGAGCCCATTGTCATTCTATTATTGAGCCCATTGTCACTCTACTATTGAGCCCATTGTCACTCTATTATTGAACCCATTGTCCTTCTGTTATAGAACCCATTGTGACTCTATTTTTGAGCACATTGTCACTCTGTATTATTGAATCCATTCCCAATCTATTATTGAACCCATTGTAAAACTATTATTGATCCCACTGTCACTCTTTTATTGAACCATTGTCACTCTATTATTGAACCCATTGTCAATCTATTATTGAACCCATTGTCAATCTATCATTGAGCCCATTGTCACTCTGTATTATTAAACCCATTGTCACACTATTTTTGAAACCATTGCCACTCTATTATTGAACCCATTGTCACTCTATTATTGAAACCATTGTCACTCTATTATTGAATCCATTGTCAGTCTATTATTGAGCCCATTGTCACTCTATTATTGAGCCCATTTTCACTCAATGATTGAACCCATTGTCACTCTATTATTGAGCCCATTGTCAATCTATTATTCAACCAATTGTCACTCTAATATTGAGCCCTTTGTCACTCTAATATTGAGCCCATTGTCACTCTATTATTGAGCCCATTGTCAATCTATTATTGAACCCATTGTCAATCCGTTATTCAGCCCATTGTCACTCTAATATTGAGCCCTTTGTCACTCTAATATTAAGCCCATTGTCACTCTATTATTGAGCCCATTGTCACTCTATTATTGAGCACATTTCCAATCTATTATTAAGCCCATTGTCACTCTAATATTGACCCATTGTCACTCTGTATTATTGAACCCATTGTCACACTATTATTGAACCCATTGTCACTATTATTGAACCCATTTCCACTCTATTATTGAACCCATTGTCAATCTATCATTGAGCCCATTATCACTCTGTATTATTAAAACCATTGTCACACTATTATTGAAACCATTGCCACTCTATTATTGAACCCATTGTCACTCTATTATTGAAACCATAGTCACTCTATTATTGAAACCATTGTCAGTCTATTATTGAGTCCATTGTCACTCTATTATTGAACCCATTGTCCCTCTATTATTGAACCCATTGTCACTATTATTGAAACCATTTTCACTCTATTATTGAACCCATTGTCACTCTATTATTGAGCCCATTGTCAATCTATTATTGAGCCCATTGTCACTCTATTATTGAATCCATTGTCACTATTATTGAAACCATTATCAATCTATTATTGAACCCATTGTCACTCTATTATTGAACCCATTGTTACTCTATTATTGAGCCCATTGTCACCCTATTATTGAGCCCATTGTCATTCTATTATTGAGCCCATTGTCACTCTACTATTGAGCCCATTGTCACACTATTATTGAACCCATTGTCCTTCTATTATTGAAGCCATTGTGACTCTATTATTGAACCCATTGTCACTCTGTATGATTGAATCCATTCCCAATCTATTATTGAACCCATTGTGACTCTATTATTGAACCCATTGTTACTCTGTTATTGAACCCACTGTCACTCTATTATTGAATCCATTGTCACTCTATTATTGACCCCATTGTTACTCTATTATTGAGCGCATTGTCACGCTATTATTGAACCCATTGTTACTCTATTATTGATCCCAATATCACTCTATTATTGAGCCCATTGTCATTCTATTATTGAGCCCATTGTCACTCTACTATTGAGCCCATTGTCACTCTATTATTGAACCCATTGTTCTTCTCTCATTCAACTTACTGTGACTCTATTATTGAGCCCTTTGTCACTCTGTATTATTGAATCCATTCCCAATCTACTATTGACCCATTGTCACTCTGTATTATTGATCCTATTGTCAATCTATTATTGAGCACATTGTCAATCTATCATTGAGCCCATTGTCACTCTATTATTAAACCCATTGTCACACTATTATTGAAACCATTGCCATTCTATTATTGAACCCATTGTCACTCTATTATTGAAACCATAGTCACTCTATTATTGAACCCATTGTCAGTCTATTATTGAGCCCATTGTCACTCTATTATTGAACCCATTGTCCCTCTATTATTGAACCCATTGTCACTATTATTGAAACCATTTTCACTCTATTATTGAACCCATTGTCACTCTATTATTGAGCCCATTGTCAATCTATTATTGAGCCCATTGTCACTCTATTATTGAGCCCATTGTCACCCTATTATTGAGCCCATTGTCATTCTATTATTGAGCCCATTGTCCCTCTATTATTGAACCCATTGTCCTTCTATTATTGAACCCATTGTGACTCTATTATTGAGCCCATTGTCACTCTGTATTATTGAATCCATTCCCAATCTATTTTTGACCCATTTTCACTCCGTATTATTGAGCCTATTGTCAATCTATTATTGAGCACATTGTCAATCTATTATTGAACCCATTTTCACTCTACTATTGAGACCATTGTCACACTGTATTATTGAAACCATTGTCATTCTATTATTGAACCCATTGTCACTGTATTATTGAACCCATTGTCAATCTATCATTGAGCCCATTGTCACTCTGTATTATTAAAACCTTTGTCACACTATTATTGAAACAATTGTCACTCTATTATTGAAACCATTGTCACTCTATTATTGAGCCCATTGTCAATCTATTATTGAGCCCATTTTCACTCTATTATTGAACCCATTGTCACTCTATTATTGGGCCCATTGTCAATATATTATTGAGCCCATTGTCACTCTATTATTGAACCCATTTTCATCCTATTATTGAACCCATTATCACTCTATTATTGCGCCCATTGTCACTCTATTATTGAGCCCATTGTCACTCTATTATTGAACCCATTGTCAGTCTATTATTGAACTCATTGTCAATCTATTATTGAGCCCATTGTCACTCTATTACTGAACCCATTGTCAATCTATTATTGAGCCCATTGTCACTCTGTATTATTAAACCCATTGTCACTCTGTTAGTGAGCCCATTGTTACTCTATTATTGAGCCCATTGTCACTCAGTAATTGAACCCATTGTCAAGCTATTATTGAACCCATTGTCACTATTATTGAACCTATTGTCACAGTACTATTGAGCCCTTGTCACTCTATTACTGAACCCATTGTCATTCTATTATTGAACCCATTGTCACTGGTATTGAAGCCGTTGTCACAATAATTGAACCTATTGTTACCCTATTATTGAGCCCATTGTCCCTCTATTATTGAGCCCATTGTCAATCTATTATTAAACCCATTGTCACTCTATTATTGAAAACATTGTCACTATTAGTGAACCCATTGTCACTCTGTATTATTGAACCCATTGTCATTCTATTATTGAACCCATTGTCACTCTATTATTGAGCCCATTGTCACTCTATTATTGAACCCATTGTCAATCTATTATTAAACCCTTTGTCACTCTATTATTGAGCCCATTGGCACTCCATTATTGAGCCCATTGTCACTCTATTATTGAACCCATTGTCAATCTATTATTGAGCCCATTGTCACTCTATTATTGAACCCATTGTCACTCTATTATTGAGCCCATTGTCAATCTATTATTGAGCCCATTGTCACTCTATTATTGAACCCATTGTCAGTCTATTATTGAGCCTATTGTCAATCTATTATTGAGCCCATTGTCAATCTATTATTGAACCCCTTGTCACTATTATTGAACCCATTGTCACTCTATTATTGAGCCCATTGTCACTCTATTATTGAACCCATTGTCACTCTATTATTGTATCCATTGTCAATCTATTATTGAGCACATTGTCACTCTGTATTATTGAACCCATTGTCACTCTGCTTTTGAGACCATTGTCACACTGTATTATTGAAGCCTTTGTCATTCTATTATTGAACCCATTGTCAATCTATTATTGAGCCCATTGTCACTCTCGTATTGAACCCATTGTCAATCTATTATTGAACCCATTGTCAATCTATGATTGAGCCCATTGTCACTCTATATTATTAAACCCATTGTCACACTATTATTGAAACCATTGCAACTCTATTATTGAACCCATTGTCACTCTATTATTGAACCCATTGTCCCTGTATTATTGAACCCAATGTCACTCTATTATTCAGCCCATTGTCAATCTATTATTCAGCCCATTGTCACTCTAATATTGAGCCCTTTGTCACTCTAATATTAAGCCCATTGTCACTCTATTATTGAGCCCATTGTCACTGTATTATTGAGCCATTGTCACTCTGTACAATTGAAACCATTGTCATTCTATTATTGAACCCATTTCCGATCTATTATTAAGCCCATTGTCACTCTAATATTGATCCCATTGTCACTCTGTAATACTGAACCCATTGTCACTCTATTATTGAGCCCATTTTCACTCTATTATTGAACCCATCGTCACTTTATTATTGAAACAATGTCACTCTGTTAGTGAGCCCATTGTCACTCTATTATTGAACCCATTGCCATTCTATTATTGAGCCCATTGTGGCTCTATTATTGAGCCCGTTGTCACTCTGTTTTATTAAACCCATCGTCACACTATTATTGAAAGCATTGTCACTTTTATTGAGCCCATTGTCAATCTATTATTGAGCCCATTGTCACTCTATTATTGAAACCATTGTCCCTCTATTAATGAACCCATTGTCACTCTATTATTGGGCCCATTGGCATTCTACTATTGAGCCCTTTGTCACTCTAATATTAAGCCCATTGTCACTCTATTATTGAGCCCATTGTCACCCTATTATTGAGCCCATTTTCACTCTGTATAATTGATAGCATTGTCACTCTATTATTGAGCCCATTGTCACTCTGTATAATTGGACCCATTGCCATTCTATTATTGAACCCATTGTCACTCTAATATTGAGCCCATTGTCACTCTGTATTATTGAACCCATTGTCAATCTATTATTGATCATTGTCAATCTATTATTGAGCCCTTTGTCAATCTATTATTGAACCCATTGCCAATCTATTATTGAGCCCATTATCACTCTAATATTGAGCCCATTGTCACTCTGTATTATTGAACCCATTGTCACTCTTTTATTGAACCCATTGTCACTCTATTATTGAACCCATTGTCAATCTATTATTGAACCCATTGTCAATCTATCATTGAGCCCATTGTCACTCTATTATTAAACCCATTGTCACACTATTTTTGAAACCATTGCCACTCTATTATTGAACCCATTGTCACTCTATTATTGAAACCATTGTCACTCTATTACTGAATCCATTGTCAGTCTATTATTGAGCCCATTGTCACACTATTATTGAGCCCATTTTCACTCTATTATTGAACCCATTGTCACTCTATTAGTGAGCCCATTGTCAATCTATTATTCAGCCCATTGTCACTCTAATATTGAGCCCTTTGTCACTCTAATATTAAGCCCATTGTCACTCTATTATTGAGCCCATTGTCACTCTATTATTGAGCCCATTGTCACTCTATTATTGAACCCATTGTCAATCTGTTATTCAGCCCATTGTCACTCTAATATTGAGCCCTTTGTCACTCTAATATTAAGCCCATTGTCACTCTATTATTGAGCCCATTGTCACTCTATTATTGCTCCCATTTCCAATCTATTATTAAGCCCATTGTCACTCTAATATTGAACCCATTCTCACTCTGTATTATTGAACCCATTGTCACACTATTATTGAACCCATTGTCATTATTATTGAACCCATTTTCACTCTATTATTGAACCCATTGTCAATCTATCATTGAGCCCATTGTCACTCTGTATTATTAAACCCATTGTCACACTATTATTGAAACCATTGCCACTCTATTATTGAATCCATTGTCACTCTATTATTGAAACCATAGTCACTCTATTATTGAACCCATTGTTACTCTATTATTGAGCCCATTGTCACGCTATTATTGAGCCCATTGTCATTCTATTATTGAGCCCATTGTCACTCTACTATTGAGCCCATTGTCACACTATTATTGAACCCATTGTCCTTCTATTATTGAACCCATTGTGACTCTATTATTGAGCCCATTGTCACTCTGTATTATTAAATCCATTCCCAATCTATTATTGAACCCATTGTGACTCTATTATTGAACCCATTGTCACTCTATTATTGACCCCATTGTTACTCTATTATTGAGCCAATTGTCACGTTATTATTGAACCCATTGTTACTCTATTATTGATCCCAATGTCACTCTATTATTGAGCCCATTGTCATTCTATTATTGAGCCCATTGTCACTCTACTATTGAGACCATTGTCACTCTATTATTGAACCCATTGTCCTTCTCTTATTGAACTTATTGTGACTCTATTGTTGAGCCCATTGTCACTCTGTATTACTGAATCCATTCCCAATCTATTTTTGACCGATTGTCACTCTGTATTATGGAGCCTATTGTCAATCTATTATTGAGCACATTGCCAATCTATTATTGAACCCATTTTCACTCTACTATTGAGACCATTGTCACACTGTATTATTGAAACCATTGTCATTCTATTATTGAACCCATTGTCACTGTATTATTGAACCCATTGTCAATCTATCATTGAGCCCATTGTCACTCTGTATTATTAAACCCATTGTCACACTATTATTGAAACTATTGCCACTCTATTATTGAATCCATTGTCACTCTATTATTGAACCCATTGTCACTATTATTGAACCCATTGTCACTATTATTGAACCCATTGTCACTCTAATATGTAGCCCATTGTCACTCTGTATTATTGAGCCCATTGTCACTTTATTATTGAGCCCATTGTCAATCTATTAGTGAGCCCATTGTCACTCTGTATTATTGAACCCATTGTCACTCTATTATTGAGCCCATTGTCACTCTGTATATTTGAACCCATTGTCATTCTATAATTGAGCCCATTGTGACTCTATTATTGAACCCGTTGTCACTCTGTTTTATTAAACCCATCGTCACACTATTATTGAACCCATTGTCACTCTATTATTGAGCCCATTGGCACTCTAATATTGAGCCCATTGTCATTCTATTATTGAGCCCATTATCAATCTATTATTGAACCCATAGTCACTCTATTATTGAACCCATTGTTACTCTATTATTGAGCCCATTCTCACTCTACTATTGAGCCCATTGTCACACTATTATTGAACCCATTGTCCTTCTATTATTGAACCCATTGTGACTGTATTATTGAACCCATTGTCACTCTATAATTGAGCCCATTGTCACTCTGTTATTGAACCCACTGTCACTCTATTATTGAATCCATTGTCACTCTATTATTGAGCCCATTGTTACTCTATTATTGAGCCCATTGTCACTCTATTTTGAACCCAATGTCCTTCTCTTATTGAACTTATTGTGACTCTATTGTTGAGCCCATTGTCACTCTGTATTACTGAATCCATTCCCAATCTATTTTTGACCCATTGTCACTCTGTATTATGGAGCCTATTGTCAATCTATTATTGAGCACATTGCCAATCTATTATTGAACCCATTTTCACTCTACTATTGAGACCATTGTCACACTGTATTATTGAAACCATTGTCATTCTATTATTGAACCCATTGTCACTGTATTATTGAACCCATTGTCAATCTATCATTGAGCCCATTGTCACTCTGTATTATTAAACCCATTGTCACACTATTATTGAAACTATTGCCACTCTATTATTGAATCCATTGTCACTCTATTATTGAACCCATTGTCACTATTATTGAACCCATTGTCACTCTAATATGTAGCCCATTGTCACTCTGTATTAAAAACAAAGAGATAAAAACAAAAAAACTGCGGATGCTGGAAATCCAAAACAAAAACAGAATTACCTGGAAAAACTCAGCAGGTCTGGCAGCATCGGCGGAGAAGAAAAGAGTTGACGTTTCGAGTCCTCATGACCCTTCGACAGAACTTGAGTTCGAGTCCAGGAAAGAGCTGAAATATAAGCTGGTTTAAGGTGTGTGTGTGGGGGGCGGAGAGATAGAGAGACAGAGAGGTGGAGGGGGTTGGTGTGGTTGTAGCGACAAACAAGCAGTGATAGAAGCAGAATATCAAAAGATGTCAACAACAATAGTACAATAGAACACATAGGTGTTAAAGATAAAGTTGGTGATATTATCTAAACGAATGTGCTAATTAAGAATGGATGGTAGGGCACTCAAGGTATAGCTCTAGTGGTTTTTTTTTTTTTTTTTTTTTTATTTTATATAATGGAAATAGGTGGGAAAAGGAAAATCTTTATAATTTATTGGGAAAAAAAAGGAGAAGGGGGAAACAGAAAGGGGGTGGGGATGGGGGAGGGGACTCACGACCTAAAGTTGTTGAATTCAATATTCAGTCCGGAAGGCTGTAAAGTCCCTAGTCGGAAGATGAGGTGTTGTTCCTCCAGTTTGCGTTGGGCTTCACTGGAACAATGCAGCAAGCCAAGGACAGACATGTGGGCAAGAGAGCAGGGTGGAGTGTTAAAATGGCAAGCGACAGGGAGGTTTGGGTCATTCTTGCGGACAGACCGCAGGTGTTCTGCAAAGCGGTCGCCCAGTTTACGTTTGGTCTCTCCAATGTAGAGGAGACCACATTGGGAGCAACGAATGCAGTAGACTAAGTTGGGGGAAATGCAAGTGAAATGCTGCTTCACTTGAAAGGAGTGTTTGGGGTCCTTGGACGGTGAGGAGAGAGGAAGTGAAGGGGCAGGTGTTGCATCTTTTGCGTGGGCACGGGGTTGTGCCATAGGAGGGGGTTGAGGAGTAGGGGGTGATGGAGGAGTGGACCAGGGTGTCCCGGAGGGAGCGATCCCTACGGAATGCCGATAAGGGGGGTGAAGGGAAGATGTGTTTGGTAGTGGCATCATGCTGGAGTTGGCGGAAATGGCGGAGGATGATCCTTTGAATGCGGAGGCCTGGTGGGGTGATAAGTGAGGACAAGGGGGACCCTATCATGTTTCTGGGAGGGAGGAGAAGGAGTGAGGGCGGATGCGCGGGAGATGGGCCGGACACGGTTGAGGGCCCTGTCAACGACCGTGGGTGGAAAACCTCGGTTAAGGAAGAAGGAGGACATGTCAGAGGAACTGTTTTTGAATGTAGCATCATCGGAACAGATGCGACGGAGGCGAAGGAACTGAGAGAATGGGATGGAAGTCCTTACAGGAAGTGGGGTGTGAGGAGCTGTAGTCGAGATAGCTGTGGGTGTCGGTGGGTTTGTAATGGATATTGGTGGACAGTCTATCACCAGAGATTGAGACAGAGAGGTCAAGGAAGGGAAGGGAAGTGTCAGAGATGGACCACGTGAAAATGATGGAGGGGTGGAGATTGGAAGCAAAATTAATAAATTTTTCCAAGTCCTGACGAGAGCATGAAGCAGCACCGAAATAATCATCGATGTACCGGAGAAAGAGTTGTGGAAGGGGGCCGGAGTAGGACTGCAACAAGGAATGTTCCACATACCCCATAAAGAGACAGGCATAGCTGGGGCCCATGCGGGTACCCATAGCCACACCTTTTATTTGGAGGAAGTGAGAGGAGTTGAAGGAGAAATTGTTCAGCGTGAGAACAAGTTCAGCCAGACGGAGGAGAGTAGTGGTGGATGGGGATTGTTCGGGCCTCTGTTCGAGGAAGAAGCTAAGGGCCCTCAGACCATCCTGGTGGGGGATGGAGGTGTAGAGGGATTGGACGTCCATGGTGAAGAGGAAGCGGTAGGGGCCAGGGAACTGGAAATTGTTGATGTGACGTAAGGTGTCAGAGGAATCACGGATGTAGGTGGGAAGGGACTGGACAAGGGGAGAGAGAAGGGAGTCAAGATACGAGAAATGAGCGATCCCTACGGAATGCCGATAAGAGGGGTGAAGGGAAGATGTGTTTGGTGGTGGCATCATGCTGGAGTTGGCGGAAATGGCGGAGGATGATCCTTTGAATGCGGAGGCTGGTGGGGTGGTAAGTGAGGACAAGGGGGACCTTATCATGTTTCTGGGAGGGAGGAGAAGGTGTGAGGGCGGATGCGTGGGAGATGGCCGGACACGGTTGAGGGCCCTGTCAACGACCGTGGGTGGAAAACCTCGGTTAAGGAGAAGGAGGACATGTCAGAGGAACTGTTTTTGAAGGTAGCATCATCAGAACAGATGCGACGGAGGCGAAGGAATTGAGAGAATGGGATGGAGTCCTTACAGGAAGCAGGGTGTGAGGAGCTGTAGTCGAGATAGCTGTGGGAGTCGGTGGGTTTGTAATGGATTTTGGTGGACAGTCTATCACCAGAGATTGAGACAGAGAGGTCAAGGAAGGGAAAGGAAGTGTCAGGGATGGACCACGTGAAAATGATGGAGGGGTGGAGATTGGAGCAAAATAATTAATTTTTCCAAGTCCCGACGAGAGCATGAAGCGGCACCGAAGTAATCATCGATGTACCGGAGAAAGAGTTGTGGAAGGGGGCCGGAGTTGGACTGCAACAAGGAATGTTCCACATACCCCATAAAGAGAAGGGCATAGCTGGGGCCCATGCGGGTACCCATAGCCCACACCTTTTATTTGAGGAAGTGAGAGGAGTTGAAGGAGAAATTGTTTCAGCGTGAGAACAAGTTCAGCCAGACGGAGGAGAGTAGTGGTGGATGGGGATTGTTCGGGCTCTGTTCGAGGAAGAAGCTAAGGGCCCTCAGACCACCTGGTGGGGGTGGAGTGTAGAGGGGATGGACGTCCATGGTGAAGAGGAAGTGGTTGGGGGCCAGGGAACTGGAAATTTTTGATGTGACGTAAGGTGTCAGAGGAATCACGGATGTAGGTGGGAAGGGACTGGACAAGTGGAGAGAGAAGGGAGTCAAGATACGAGAAATGAGTTTCTGTGGGGCAGGAGCAAGCTGAGACGATCGGTCTCCGGGGGCAGTTCTGTTTGTGGATTTTGGGTAGGAGATAGAAGCGGGCCGTCCGAGGTTGGGCGACTATCAGGTTGGAAGCTGTGGGAGGGAGTCCTAGAGGAGATGAGGTCAGTGATACAGTGACTGGAAACAACTGGCTGATGTTCATGTGGTGGTGTATGGTCCAGGGGAGGTAGGAGGAAGTGCTCTGCGAGTTGACCGCTCAGCCTTCCGCGAGGTAGTGGGTCAGTGCGCCAGGAACCAACAGCACCACCCTTGTCAGCGGGTTTGATGACATTGTCTATGGTTGGACCTGAGAGAATGGGATGCAGTAAGTTCAGAGAAGAGACAGGTTAGAATGGGTGATAGGAGCAGAGAAATTGACCTCATTCTCCTGGGATCTCCCTCCCACAGCTTCCAAACCTGATAGTCGCCCAACCTCGGACGGCCCGCTTCTATCTCCTACCCAAAATCCACAAACAGAACTGCCCCGGTAGACCGATCGTCTCAGCTTGCTCCTGCCCCACAGAACTCATTTCTCGTTCTTGACTCTCCTTCTCTCTCCGCTTGTCCAATCCCTTCCCACCTACATCTGTGATTCCTCTGACACCTTACGTCACATCAACAATTTCCAGTTCCCTGGCCCCACCGCTTCCTCTTCACCATGGACGTCCAAATCCCTCTACACCTCCATCCCCCACACCAGGATGGTCTGAGGGCCCTTAGCCTTCTTCCTCGAACAGAGGCCGAAAAATCCCCATCACCACTACTCTCCTCCGTCTGGCTGAACTTGTTCTCTCGCTGAACAATTTCTCCTTCAACTCTCTCACTTCCTCCAAATAAAAGGTGTGGCTAGGGTACCCGCATGGCCCCAGCTATGCCTGTCTCTTTATGGGGTATGTGGAACCTTCCTTGTTGCAGTCCTACTCCGGCCCCCTTCCACACTCTTTCTCCGGTACATCGATGATTACTTCGGTGCCGCTTCATGCTCTCGTCGGACTTGGAAAAATTTAATTATTTTGCTTCCAATCTCACACCCCTCCATCATTTTCACGTGGTCCATCTCTGACACTTCCCTTCCCTTCCTTGACCTCCTCTGTCTCAATCTCTGGTGATAGAACTGTTCCACCAATATCCATTACAAACCCACCGACTTCCACAGCTAACTCGACTGCAGCTCCTCACACCCCACTTCCTGTAAGGACTCCATCCCATTCTCTAGTTCCTCGCCTCCGTCACATCTGTTCCGATGATGCTACCTTCAAAAACAGTTCCTCTGACATGTCCTCCTTCTTCCTTAACCGAGGTTTTCCACCACGGTCGTTGACAGGACCCTCAACGTGTCCGGCCCTTCTCCCACGCATCCGCCCTCACGCCTTCTCCTCCCTCCAGATAACATGATAGGTCCCCCTTGTCCTCACTTATTACCCCACCAGCCTCCGCATTCAAAGGATCATCCTCCGCCATTTCCGCAACACTCCAGCATGATGCCACCACACAAACACATCTTCCCATCACCCCCTTATCGGCATTCCATAGGGATCGCTCCCTCCGGGACACCCTGGTCCACTCCTCCATCACCCCCTACTCACAACCCCCTCCTATGGCACCACCCCATGCCACGCAAAAGATGCAACACCTGCCCCTTCACTTCTCCTCTCCTCACCGTCCCAAGGACCAAACACTCCTTTCAAGTGAAGCAGCATTTCACTTGCATTTCCCCCAACTTAGTCTACTGCATTCGTTGCTCCAATGTGGTCTCCTCTACATTGGAGAGACCAAACATAAACTGGGCGACCGCTTTGCAGAACACCTGCGGTCTGTCGCAAGAATGACCCCAAACCTCCCTGTCGCTTGCCATTTTAACACTCCACTCTGCTCTCTTGCCCACATGTCTGTCCTTGGCTTGCTGCATTGTTCCAGTGAAGCCCAACGCAAACTGGAGGAACAACACCTCATCTTCCGACTAGGCACTTTACAGCCTTCCGGACTGAATATGAATTCAACAACTTCAGGTCATGAGCTCTCCTCCCCATCCCCACCCCTTTCTGTTTCCCCCTTCCTTTTTTTTCCAATAAATTATAAAGGATTTTCCTTTTCCCACCTATTTCCATTATTTAAAAAAAATATAAAAAAACCCACTAGAGCTATACCTTGAGTGCCCTACCATCCATTCTTAATTACCACATTCGTTTAGATAATATCACCAACTTTAACTTTAACACCTATGTGTTCTATTGTACTATTGTCGTTGACATCTTTTGATGATCTGCTTCTATCACTGCTTGTTTGTCCGTACAACCACACCCCCCCCCCACCCCCTCTCTCTCTCTCTATCTCTCCGCCCCCCACACACACACTTTAAACCAGCTTATATTTCAACTCTTTCTTGGACTCGAACTCAAGTTCTGTCGAAGGGTCATGAGGACTCGAAACGTCAACTCTTTTCTTCTCCGCCGATGCTGCCAGACCTGCTGAGTTTTTCCAGGTAATTCTGTTTTTGTTTTAGTCCATCTACTTCGACTGTTAGGCTGTTCTGAACAGGTACAGAGTGTAAATAGGCTGATGGGATGCTGGTCTTTATATCTGGAGGTTTGAATGCGTGGGCTGAGAATGCCTAAGACAGACTTTGCCTCTCCAGAACCGGCTCGTTCACCCATCAACAGACGTGCGGCCGATGGTCTCCTCTGACCTGAGCTGATCCGTTGTGAGTCTGCTTTCCCTTTGCCTCTTGCAGACGGCAGGATGCCGATCAGAAGTCCCACTTTGGCTATCCAACAATGCCCTGGAGCACTGCCAGCCATTCTGGGCACCAAACCTAAAGAAGTCACATGTGGGTCTTGGAGGGAGCGCAGTGTAGATTCAGCAGAATGATACCTGGGCTCCAAGGGTTACATTAAGAGGAGAGATTACGCAAACTAGGATTGTATTAAAAACAAAAAGTGCTGGAAAAGACTCAGCAGGTCTGACAGCTTCTGTGGAGAGAGAAACAGAGATAACGTTTCACATCCAATATCACTGTCCTTCAGAACTGAGGATTGTGGTCCCTGGAATTTGGAAGGTTAAGGGTTTGATCGAAGGTTTCAAGATATTAAGAAAACTGATAGGGTAGAAGCTATTGGTTGGAGAGTCTGGGACTAGGGGGCGCAGTCTAAAGGCTTTAGAGCCAGAAATTTCAGGAATGAGTTTAAAACTATTCCTACATGTAAACCTTCCTTTCCTCTCCAAAGTATTGAAAATATCTTCATCTCCTCAGTCTGTTCCCCTCTTCCCAGGAACACAATCCAATCAGGTTCCTGCTCAGACGCAGAACCGACACGACACTTACCAAAGCCACAAGTCACATCCTGTGCGACTGTGACCAAAGGTCAACTATCCTCCCAGGTCCCTCTTGACCTGTGTGTAGCCTGTGGCATGGTTGACCAGCCCACCCTCCTCCAACTCCTCTGCACTGCTCCTACACTTAACTCATCGTAGCCTGAGAATCGCCATCAATGGATTCTCCACTCACTCCTGTTACCTTTGGTGTCCAGCACGGGTCCTTGGGTCCTGAGGGAAGGGGAGCCTAGTGGGAATGTTACTGGACTAATAATGCAGAGGTCTAGAAAAATTCTCCTGGGAACCAAGTCCAAAACTCTCCACACACGGCTGCTTGTAGGATTTAAGTTCAATTGTTCAATCTGGAATAACAATAGTAAAAACGTGTCCATTATGGTGACCAGGAAACTATTGGGTTGAGGCAACAATGAAAACCTTAGGGGAAGGAATCTGGTTCTTTTTTATTCATTCAAGGGATGTGGGCGTCGCTGGTTAGGCCCAGCATTTATTGCCCATCACTAATTGCCCCTTGAGAAGGTGGTGGTGAGCTGCCTTCTTAAACGTTGCAGTCCCTGTGGTGTAGGTACACCCACCATGCTGTTAGGGAGGGAGTTCCAGGATTTTGTCCGTGTGGTGTAGGTACACCCACAGTGCTGTTAGGGAGGGAATTCCAGGATTTTGTCCATGTGGTGTAGGTACACCCACAGCATTGTTAGGGAGGGACTTCCAGGATTTTGACCCAGTGACAGTGAAGGAACGGCCGATATATTTCCAAGTCAGGATGGTGAGTGACTTGGAGGGGAATTTCCAGGTGCTGGTGTTCCCATGTGCCTGCTGCCCTTGTCCTTGTTCAGTTTCTTGTCACTGGTAACACCTGTGATTGATGTTGATAATGGGGTTGGTAATTCCATTGAAGCTCAAGGGTCGATGGTTAGATTTTCTCTTGTTGGACATAGTCATTGCCTGGCACTTGTGTGGCACAAATATTACTTGCCACTTGCCAGCCAAAGTCTGGATATTGTCCAGGTCTTGTTGCATTTGGACATGGGCTGCTTCAGTATCTGAGGAGTCGTGAATGGTGCTGAACATTGTGCAATCATCAGCGAACATCCCCACTTCTGACCTTATGATGGAAGGAAGGTCATTGATGAAGCAGCTGAAGATGATTGAGCCTGAGGAACTCCTGCAGTGATGTCCTGGAATAGAGAAGACTGATCTCCAATGACCACAATCTTCTTCCTTTGTGCTAGGTATGATTCCAACCAATGGAGAGTTTTCCTCCTGATCCCTTAGACTGCTTGGAATGTCTGACTGATTCAAAATTAGGAGCAGGGGTAGGCCATTCGGCCCTTTGAACCTGTACCACCATTCAATAAGATAATGGCTGATCATCTATCTCAAGGCCATATTCCTGCTTTCTCTCCATACCCCTTGATGCCCCTAATATCCAAAAAATGATCAATTTCTATCTTGAATATACTCAGTGACCCGGCCCCCACAGCATCTGTGGTAGAGAATTCCATAGATTTACCACCCTCTGAGTGAAGAAATTTTTCCTCATCTCAGTCCTAAATGGCCTGCCCTGTATCATGACACTGTGGCCCCTGGTTCTAGACTCCCCAGCCAGGGGAAACATCCTCCCTGTATCTAGTCTGTCTGGCCCTGTTAGAGTTTTATACATTTCAATCAGATCCCCTCTCATTGTTCTAGACTCTAGTGAATACAAGCCCAGTTGAACCAATCTCTCCTCATATGACAGTCCTATCATCCCCAGTATCAGCCTAGTGGACCTTAGCTGCACTCCCTCTATGGCAAGTATATCCTTTCTTAGGGAGGGAGATCAAAACTGCATGCAATACTCCAGCTGTGGTTTCACTAAGGCCCTGTATAACTGCAGTAAGACATCCCTACTTCTGAACTCAAATCCTCTTGCAATGAAGGCCAACATACCATTTGCCTTCCCAATTGATTGCTACACCTGCCTATTTACTTTCATTGACTGGTCTACAAGGACATCCAGACCCCTTTATCCATCCATATTTCCCATTATATTACCATTAAAATAATACACTGTCTTCCTAGCTTTTCACACCAAAGCATGTAACTTCACAGTTATCCATGTATTACTGCATCTGACATATGTTTGTCCACACACAGAACTTGTCTAAATCACCCTGAAGCCTCCTTGCATCCTCCTCACAACCCCGTCCAAGTTTAGTGTGGTCAGCAAACTTGGAAATAGTGTATTTGATTCCTTCATCCAAGTCATTTATACATATTGTGAATAGCTGGGGTCCAAGCGCTGATCCCTGCGGTACACCACTAGTCACCGTCTGCCATTCGGAAAAAGACACAATTATTCCCACTCTCTTTTTCCGGTCTGTAAACCAATTTTCAATTCATGCCAGTATATTACCCCCAATCCGATGTGTTTTAATTTGACCACTAGCCTCTTATGTGGAACCTTATCAAAAGCTTTCCCCCCTGATTCCCATTGACTCCAGTTTTGCTGGGGCTCCTTGATACCACACTCGGTCAAATGCTGCCTTGATATCAAGGGCAGTCACTCTCACCTCACCTCAGGAGTTCAGCTCTTTTGTCCGTGTTTGAACCAAGGCTGTAATGAGGTCAGGAGCTGAGTGGCCCTGGCAGAACACAAACTGAGAGTCAATGAGCAGATTATTCCTAAGCAAGTGCCGCTTGATAGGACTGTTGATGACCCCTTCCATTACTTTACTGATGGTCGAGAGTAGACTGATGGAGGCGGTAATTGGCCTGGTTGATTCTGTTCTGCTTTTTGTGTCCAGGACACACCCGGGCAATGTTTTTACATTATCTGGTAGATGTCAGTGTTGTAGCCATACTGGAACAGCTTGGCTAGGGGCACGGCAAGTTCTGGAGCACAATCGCTCTGGATTACATGTGAATTCTCACATTGGCAATGGAATTAGCTTTTAACCGCTCTCCGAAATGGCTAGTGAGCCATTCAGTTGTGTCAACCCGCAGCGAAGAAGTCAACCAATGGATGGACCATTCAGCATGAACCTCGGGCACTGGAAATGTCAGGAGCACGCCCTGCCCTGTCGACCCTACAAAAATAGCTATCTGAAGCGGTCTGTGTGCTCCCTGTAATATCGCCCACGGTCCTTCCCCTGCTGTAATCTTCAACGTGGCATTTAGCGGTTCCAATGTTAGAGGCTCAAATTCAATAGTTCGGAGACACCGCAGAAACAGAATCAAACACATTTGGTTGTGGAGCTGTTTCCATTGTAGAAATTCATTGTGGAGAAATCAGAAAACAACCGATTGGCGGGAGTAAACGTTGCTTTCCTTTCAAATGAAGCAAAATTGCAAATGAAGCCACTCCCCATTTTGCTGAACCATTCCTGCAACTTTTAAATGTATTTGGGAGAAGCCCTGATTTTCACAATATCCTGGGACTTTTCAATATTGGTGTATTCCTGGTGAACATTTTCCACATTCTCCTCAAGGCGGCAGCTGTTCTGTGTTTGTTCAATTGCCTGTGACTAATGGGACTGATCAGGGGTTTTCCCTGATTTATTCCCTGTATAAATCAGAATTCACTGAATGAATGAACTCAGAGGTCCGGAGCTGGTGTGTGCAGATCATCAGAAGTCACTGCATCTCCCCGAAATGAGCTTTGCGGTAGTGCCGCAAATAGAATGCATTTACTACCCTGTTCTAGCAACCATCGGAATTCCTGGTAAGCCTATGTCTCCAGGTTTCACTGGCGCAAGTTAGTGTTAGCAGTCCTCTGCACTTGGGGGCGTAATAGCTCCCTCTTCACTGTGAAGTTGTCTGTTCAGTTCAATGGGTTTGAAGGGTGGATTGCCTCCAGATCCTGTGATAGCTGCTCCAGGTCTGCAATGACTTCCAAAGCTTGGTGTCGGACTGAATGAACTGGGCTCAGGCGACCTGGCTAAGATTCAGTAAAAGCCAATTCGGGCCTGTGAGCTCTTTCATCCTGTGCAACTCACCTATCATGGAATACCTTGCGATTAATGTATTTGCGTAGACTGATAGTCAGAAAGGCCACCTTCTCGAAGGCAATCGGGGGAAATTCTGGCCAGACAGCGACGCCCACATCCCGCGGGCAAATACATAACAGCTATAAAAACAGAAAGCTCAATATTGAATTGGCGAACAGGTGACACAATATCCTCCAGGGTTACATAATAAATGGGAATATACTAAGACGGGTAGATGAAGTCAGAGATCTTGGTGTACAAGTACACAGGTCCCTGAAGGCAGCAGTTCAAGCAGACAAGGTTGTAAAGAATTCATATGGAATGCTCTCCTTCACTGGCAGAGTTTTAGAATATAAAAGTAAGGATATAATGTTGGAATTGTATAAAACACTGGTGAAGCCACAACTGGAGTATGGTGTGCAGTTCTGGTCACCACATCACAGGAAGGATGTAATAGCTCTGGAGAGAGTGCAGAGGAGGTTTACAAGAATGTTGCCAGGGTTAGAAAAGTGTAGCTACGAGGAGAGATTGGATAGGTTGGGGTTATTTTCCTTAGGACAAAGAAGGCTGAGAGGTGAGTTGATTGAGGTGTACAAAATGATGAGGAGAATAGATAGAGTGGACAGGATAAAATTGTTTCCCTTGGTGGAGAAATCTAGAACCAGGGGACATAGATTCAGGATAAGTGGCAGAAGGTGTAGGGGGGACATGAGAAAGAACATTTTTACCCAGAGGGTAGTGGGTGTCTGGAATTCAATGCCCAAGTTAGTGGTAGAGGCAGAAACTCTAAACTCTTTTAAAAAGTACTTGGATCTGCACCTAAAGTGCTGTAAACTGCAGGGTTATGGGCCAGGTGCAGGAAGGTGGGATTAGAAAGGGCACCTGGGTGTCCTTGGGCTGGCATGGACAAGATGGGCCGAATGGCCTCCTGCTGTGCTGTAACTTTTATCTGGTTCTGTGGTTCCACCCCAATAACACGGTTCAGAGGAAGGAGGATTGCAGTACACTTATTAGTTATTACTGTCATGTTCAATATCATTTCATTATTTGATTATCTGATGTTGCTTTAGAAGGTTTGGTACTGTAATGAATTTGCTGCTGACCGTTCTCTACTTTTTTGTGACCGGATTAACCGATTGTCACTGGATATATTGACTTTTTTGAAGTTACGTTGGATCATTTTGTGTCATGCACGTTGGAACCATGAACCCTCCTGTTTCTGGGTGAATTTTTGACAGTGGCCCTCTCATGTTGGTTGTTGGACAGTCCTGCCATGCAATTGCTGCAATTCTTAAAGCATTAGATTAGTGATTTGAAATGGTACCTGGACGAACTGGAACTGGTGGCACTTGATTCTGTTTATTCCCTGCAATGAAGCTGAAGTCACCCGTGATGGGACAGAATCAGTTAGGTGTCCACAGAGGCTTCGCCGTTCAATATACTGACGTTGGAGGAAAGGATCAGTGTAAGACAGGGCTGCTTAAAATCGTGCAAGCACAGGATGGAAGAATTGACTCCGATGGGTTAGCTGATATGGGAAAGAGAGCAGTAAATGCACAGGTACAAATAGTAACGATAGAGGCAGAGTTTTATATTGAAAGTGTAAAGGTAAGAGGCAAAAATAGAGATTTTAAAGTGTCTGAACGAAATAAATAACAAATGAGGCTGATGAAATATCAGAAGAAAATGGGAAATGTGACATGAGGTATTGGTAAATCATTATTTTCAATCCTTACTGACTGGATAATGTATAACGTTCAGTTCCATTTGAATGGAATCAGTTGCTTACTAATAGCACCGAAGTATTAATTTACTCTTTCATGGGATGGGGTTGTCACTGGCAAGGCTACTATTGTTGCCCATCCCCCATTGCCCTTGAACTGAGTGGCTCTCTCGTTCATTTCAGAGGCAAGTAAGAGTCAGCCACATTTCTGTGGGTCTGGAATCACATGTAGGCCAGGCCAAGCAAGGACAGCTGATTTGCTTCCCTAAAGGACATTAATGAACCAGATGTGTTCTTTTTACAACAACCGATGGAAGCTATGGTCACCATTACTGAGACTAACTTTATATTTTTGATTTGAACTCATGCTTCAAGAACTTTAGCCTGGGCCTCGGGTTTACTAGCCCAGTGACATTACTGCTTTGCTACCGAATCCTCCAAGTAGGATATTATACCTTCAGTTTGTGTCTCTATGGAATTCAATATTGTGGAAAGTAAATTCAATGCTCACACTGAAGAGAATGTAACATAGTTTAATTAATAACTTTGTTGAGCTCATGAATAATTCAGTATTGCTAATACCTGTAGATTATTTCCCCAGCTTCAGCCTCGCACTGGGAATCACAGCTTTTTTCACCCATTATTTTGTCTCCGTTGCCAATCGCCAATGTATCCACTTCATCAACACCCTGATCACTCAATTCACCCCTTCATGTAGATCTTGTGTTTATCTTATTCATTTCCTTGTTATAGTTTCCATTTAATTATTTTGATTGAGTTTTTCAGAAAATATATTGGTCGAAAGTGCTCTCCAGGCCAATGAATCAGCTTCCATCCTTGGATGAAACAACAAAACTGGAACTTTCACTGAACATCCTGTAAAACTGCTGCTTTGCCTCAAAATTTGGTTAGTAATTTCCATACTTCCATTCCTTTCTCTATTGCAGTCAACGTGGTGACAATTGTGACACTGTCCCCGAGGAAAATGTGGTCTCTCCAAATGTATCACTCGTTATTTGTTGGGCATGGCAGCGGCTGATCTTCTGGGTCCTGGTTGCTGAAGTGATTTTAGGATGGATTGCTTTGATATATTTTGCAGATTCCCTCCTCTTCATTACTCTGTGTGCAGTCTGATTTTTATCCTGATTTATGTAGCCACGGATATTTCTGTCTGGCTTACAGTCGCTTTCACCTTTGAACGTTTTGTGGGCTATTTGTTGTAAGAAGTTGAAAGCAAAATATTGCACCAAAAAAAATGGCAACTCTGGTTATGGGAACAGTGGGCGTTCTCGCCTGTTTAAGATGCATCCCTTGGTACTTTACTTATGAGCCAATGTATATAGTGGATAATGTCCCTTGGGGTTGTAATACAAAATTAACCTTCCAAACTTCATCCGCATGGGCAGCATTTGACATGTTCCAACTCTTTTTAACGCCGTGTGTCCCATTCTTCTGCTTTTAATGCTCAATTTGCTTACTGCAAGGCACATTTAGTGGCCAGCAGAGTTCGCAGTGGACTCAGGATCCACAGAAATGGTGAAAATCTCAAGGATCCAGAGATGGAGAATCGAAGGAAGTCCATAATTCTACTCTTCAGTGTATCAGGCAGTTTTACAATGTTATGGATGACACAGGTTGTATTTTTAATATATCAGAGAATTACAAACATTCGATATTATGCATCCTATTCTGACCCTAACTATGTTGCAGGGTCCACATCAAATATGCTGCAGGTTCTCAGTTCCTGTACAAACACATGTATTTATGTCCTAACCCAGCGGAAGTTCAGAGAGGAGCTGAAGAACATGGTGCAGTCCCCACTGAAACTCATGGTTAAATTTATGAAATCATAGAAACAGCAGAATGGTTTGAAATGTTGGAACAGATTCAGTTGACTACTTCATTGCTTACCCTGATGAGTTACATTAGTCGTTCTTTGCCTTGAAATGTCCTTCCATTATAATGAACTGATAATCACACTCAGTGAGGCAACACTCGAGTCATTTCTCAAAAAGGAGACACTAAATAGCCCAGCTGAACCTCAACTAACTGCACCTCCAATTAGGGTATTGAGTATAAAAGCTGAGAAGTCATGCTGCAGCTGTATAGAACCTGGGTTAGGCCACACTTGGAATATTGCGTGCAATTCTGGTCGCCACATTACCAGAGGGATATGGAGGCGTGGAGAGGGTGCAGAGGAGGTTTACCAGGATGCTGCCTGGTCTGGAGGTTATTAGCTATGAGGAGAGGTTGGAGAAACTTGGATCGCTCTCACTAGAGCGATGGAGATTGAGGGGCGACTTGAATAGAAGTTTACAAAATTATGAGTGGCATGGACAGAGTTGATAGTCAGAAGCTTTTTTCCAGGGTGGAAGAGTCAATTACTATGGGACATAGTTTTCTCCTCTCACCTTAAATCTATAGAGGAGGTGTGTGGGTCAAATTTTTTATGCAGAGGTTAGTGAGTGTCTGGAATTCACTGCCAGAGGAGATGGTGGAAGCAGGTACGATAGTGGTGTTTAAGAGGCAGCTTGACAAATACATGAATAGTTTGGGAATAGAGGGATACGGACACCGGAAGTGCAAAATGTTTTAGTTCACAGGCAATATGATCGGCGCAGCTTGGAGGGCCAAAGGGCCTGTTCCTGTGCTGTACTTTTCTTTGTTCTGTGTTCCTCAAGCAGCATTGGTAAGCATATTAATTAAACATTTGTCCAGCAGCCACACTGTGAACAAGAGGAAGAGAGAAAACATGAAAGCCAGCAATATAATAGAATGTCTATATAGTTGAATAGATTAGCTAGACAGATAGCAAGAAAGAGAAATGGATGTGTGGACAGATACTAGATAACTAGAGACAAATGGATAGACCGCGAGACAGAGTTAGAAATTAAAGAAGGGAAGCTTATAAACTGACAAATCATGTCAATTGATTTCAGACAAATTCTTTGAAATTCAGCTGTACATTTCTGATTTGAAAATAATTCAACCCTGTAATCCCACTTCCACCCCCCAGCCTTCCTCTACCTCACCACAAAGATTGTGGCAAAGTAAGGCCATAGGACATAGGAGCTCCACCATTTAATGAGATCATGGCTGATCTGATAATCCTCAACTCCATTTTCCTGTCTTTTCCCTATAACCCTTTATTCCGTTACTGATTAAAAATCTGTCCACCTGAATATACTTAACACCCAGCCTCTACAGCCTTCTGCGGTAAATAATTCCACAGATTCCCTACCCTCTGAGAGAACAAATCCCCCCTCATCTCTGACTTAAACGGGCGACCCCTTAAGCAAAAATTATGCCCTCTGGTCCTAGACTCTCCCACAAGGGGAAACAACCTCTCAGCTTCTACCCTGTCAAGCCCCTAAGAATCTTATATGTTTCCATAAGATTGCCTCTCATCCTTCTAAACTCCGATCAGTACAGACACAACATACTCAACCTCTTCTCATAAGAGAAAGCCCCCATAAAGACCCTGATAGAAAGACAGAGCCAGGTGAACACTGACCAGTAGAAATAATCACAGAAGAAAAGGAGGTACCAACAGAGAAAAATGAAAAGTGGTAAATGTGAAATGACATAGAGAAAGAGAAATGAAAATGGAGAAGAATGCAGAGAAAATGTCAGAAACATGCAGATTGTGGCAGAGCTAAAGGAGAAAGATCGAAATACAGAAAGTGGAAGAAGAAAGGGCAGACAAAGAGGAATGAAAGAGAGTGTAAGAAACCATGTCGAGGAAAGGAAATACATGAGAGAGAGAGAGAGAGTATAGGTAGGTGTTTAAACAGAGTGACAGGAACAGATGAAAGAAATAGACATTGGGTGAGCTGCTGCACACTGACAGCTATAGAGAGGCAGAGGAGAAGGTAGAAAAAGAGAAAGCTGGAGAGCGATTGACAGGGTCAAGCAGGCCCATGAAGAGGTGGAAGGACAGAACGAGAAATGGATAAAGGAAGAAAAAATAGGCAAGCAAAGTTTCTTTTATGTTTAATTCAGTATCTTCCATTTGGAAATGTGGGGAATCAGGAAGGGATGGACAATTATTTCTCACTTGCTGCTTTCCTAAGAAGGCAGTGAAACATATAAAACTTATAAACTTGCAGGGAGTAATTAGGGTCAACTATGGTGGTGTGCTGCTGGGTCACACATACAGCAAACTGGATAATGGCTGCATTATTTCTGTATTTGAGGACATCAATGATCCAGTAGATTATATTTTTTCAACACAATCATGTGGATTTTTTGTATCATTTATTGACGAGAGCTTCGAATTTCCAGGATTACAAACTGAGCTCACATATTCAAACAGCTATGGTGGTATTAGTCCGTCCTAGATTAACCTGAATAATTAATCCAGACCTCTGGGTTACTAACGCAGTCACCTAACAGCTTAGTTTTCCGTAGAGAGAGAAAATGACAAATGGTGTGATCGAGGGAGATTGAAACTGAAACACCGAGGGGACAAGAAGAAAGAAAAAAAAATGAGACAGAGAAAGCAGAAAACTGGACATCGAGAGACAGAAGGTTTGAGGAGACAAGCAGCCAGGACTTGGTAGGAGAGTAGAAGTGGGGTGGGGTGGGGGGTGCAGGGGGTGGGGGGAGGGGGTGGAATAGAAAGGACAGGACAGTAAAGTGAAGGAGTGAGGTATAGAATAGAAGGGAAAGGACAGGAACGGGACACAATGACAATAGAGATGGAAACAAGGAAGTCACGCAGATATATATGCAGATAAGCACGAAGTGGTACTTAGAATTGGATAGCAGTATCACTACAGAAAGGCAGATGGGACTAAACAAAGATATTCAGAATTAAATACCGACTGAATTTTATTTGCAATTTCTTGCTGCAAGTGTTTATCTGGAATGAACTAAACTACAGATGATCAGCTCCTGATTTCAATCACTGTTTGCTGCCACAATGCCCATTTAACAACAGTGTTTTCACCTCAAATGTACTTCATTCGTTGTAAAGTGTATTGAGGTCAGAGATCATTAAATGTGCTTTATAATGCAAGTAATGTTTCCATCACTATTCAAATTGACTTGCATTTCGATTTATTTTATTCTCACAATGTATATATTTTACAGTGACCTGCCAAATAATCAATGTATTCTGATCCCTGCTGTTGTGCTTTTAAACTGGCGAGGGGCCCCAGCGATCTGTCCTGTTATCACCTTGATTCAATCATGGAATGTGGGCAGCACTGGCTGACCAGTATTTATTGCTGCACATCCCTAATTACCCTTGAGAAGGTGGTTAGTAAGCTGCCTTCTTGAACCGGTGCAGTGCATGTGGTGTAGGTACACCTACAGTGCTGTTAGGGGAGGGAGTTCCAGGATTCTGACCCAGCGACAGTGAAGGAACGGCCAATACATTTCCAAGTCAGGATGGAGAGTGACTTGGAGGGGAACTTCTAGGTGGTGGTGTTCCCATGTGTCTGCTGCCTTTGTCCTTCTAGATGGTATCAGTCATGGGTTTGGAAGGTGAATGTACAAACATATGAACAAGGAGCAGGAGTAGGCAATTCAGCCCCTCGAGCCTGCTCTGCCATTTAATAAATTCATGGCTGATACTTACCAAGGAACTATCCAACTCTGCCTTAAGAAATATTTGAAGTCTTTGCTTCTGCCACCTTTTCGGGAAGAGAGTTCCAAAGGCTCACGATGCTCTGAGTGAAAACATTTTGCCTCATCTCCGTTTTAAATGGGTGACCCCTTATTTTTAAACAGCGACTCCTTGCCGTAGATTCTCCCAAAAGAGGAAGCATCCTTTTCACATCCACCCTGTCAGATCACTCAGGATCTTATATGCTTCAATCAAGTTGCCTCTCAATCTTCTAAACTCCAGGGAATACAAGCCTAGTCTGTCCAACCTTCCCTCATAAGACAGCCCACCCGTTCCAGCTATTAGTCTGGTAAACCTTCTCTGAACTGCTTCCAATGCACTTACACACTTCCTGAAATACGGTGAACAATACTGTACACAGTACTCCAAATGTGCTCTCACCAATGCTCTGTACAACTGAAGCATAACCTCTCTAAATTTGCATTCAATTCCCCTTGCAATAAATTATAACATTCTGTTAGCTTTCCTAATGTCTTTCTGTACTTGCATATTAGCCTTTTGTGATTCCTGCACTAGGACACCCAGATCCATCTAAATCTCAGAGCTCTGCAATCTCACCATTTAGATAATATGCTTTTTTTTATTATTCCTGCCAAAATGGACAATTTCACCTTTTTTCCTACATTATACTCCATCTGCCACACCTTTGCCCACTCACCTAAACTATTCCCCTTATGTCTTCTTCACAGCTTACTTTCCTATATTTCTGTCATCAGCAAATTTGGCAACCAATCCTTCATCCAAGTCCTTTATATAAATTGTAAAATTGTTGAGGTCCCAGTACTGATCCCTGTGCCACAGCACTGGTTACATCTTGCCAACCTGAACACCCATTTATGCCTACTCTGATCCCTGTTAGCCAGCTAATCTTTTATCTATGCCAATATGTTACCACCTAAATCATGAGGTTCTATATTCCGCAATAACCTTTCATGTGACACTTTATCAGATGCCTTCTGGAAATCTAAGTACAGCACATCCACTGGTTATCCCTTTATCCACAGCACAATTTACTTCCTCAAAGAACTCCAATAAGTTAGTTAGACATGATTTCCCTTGCACAAAGCTGTCTAAGTGTGCTGTCTAAGAGGCTTGGTAAGTTCCTGCAGTGCATCTTGTAGCTGATACACACTGCTGCCCCTGTGCATCAGTGGCAGAGGGAGTGAATGTTTGTGGACAGGGTGCCAATCCTGGATGTTGTCAAGCTTCTTGAGTGTTGTGGGAGCTGCTGTCATCCAGGCAAGTGGAGAGGCTACCATCACACCCCTGACTTGAGCCTTGCAGATGGTGGACAGGCTTTGGGGAGTCAGGAGGTGAGTTACTTGCCACAGGATTCCTAGCCTCTGACCTGCTCTTGTAGCCACAGTATTGATATGGCTAGTCCAGTTCAGTTTTTGGTCATTGGTAAGTTCCAGGATGTTGATAGTAGGGGATTCAGTGATAGTAATGCCATTAAATGTCAAGGGGGTGATGGTTAGATTGGTGTCTGGCGCAGATGTTACTTGCCACATGTCAGCCCAAGCCTGATATTGTCCAGGTCTTGCTGCATTTGGACATGGACTGTTTCAGCATCTGAGGAGTCGGGAATTGTGCGGAACATTGTGCAATCATCAGCGAACTTCAGACCTAATCTGGGAAGGAATGTCACTATTGTTATCAAAATGATCAATGCTAAATAAAACATTTGAATAAAGGTTTTTAAATACATCCCAAATAAGATTTACAATCCGAACAAGTACTGTTCTACTTTATATGTCGCAAGCTTAAATTATATATTTTACAGTGTCAGAGGATGGGCTATTATTTAAGTGTTACTTATACAAACAATAAACAAACAATGAAAAACAGTTGGCCTCAAAAAACACTGATTCTGAAATGAACACGCACAGACCAACCCACCCTGCTGAGTAAAGAATTGAGAGCTGTCATGGACATGGAGGAACCCTGGAGCACTGGAGAGGATATGAATTGAGGAGCGCACGCTCGGACCCTGTCTCTTCCCTGAGGACAGAGTCACCAGCTGGAGGGGAGCTGGAGCTTGTAAAGATGAAAGAACAATAATGAAATGGTGAGCTAACAGGAAGGTTGTGAGTTGATCAGCTGGCGAGTATTGATGCTGTGTGTTTCCCTTTCTCCAAACTCAGGAACTCAGTCTATGCAGCTGGAATTATATTTTTAAATAGAGGTTAGCTAAAACATTCAGTTATTTTACCTTATTTAAGTGACGTCAGCACAAGGGAAGTAAATAGCTGTTGCACCTTTTACGGTGTGTTAGTGGCAGTGAGGCCTATTAGAGCAGCAAGATGTATGGTTCAGTAGAGAACTGACAGTGCAGCATCCGACCACTCGAA